>NC_140379.1:7607500-7910000 GCF_054491055.1 Hypomesus nipponensis
ATTAAAGAACACGTCTGAGGCTTTAATTGATGTGTTTTGCAGTGAAACACAAGACCGAAAAAATGCTAAATGGTATACCAAAGCAAACATTAGAATACGGTAACAAAGCAACGGTTGTTTGTGCGTACGTGTGACAGCTAAACACGTTTGTTGTTGTCTACTACGAACACAGAACACACACGGCTCTCTCGGAGAAGAACACACAGACACACACAGAGGGAGCCGCCTTCAGAGCCCACTAGTGACAGAGCCGGCGGAGCTGTTTACCATCTCAGTCCACATCTGAGTTAGTCCAGGCCTGAGCCGTGACGTCTGCACGCTTCGTTAGAGTAAAGCCCAGAGGATCAGAACCAGTCCAGCTGCTCCTGTCCAGCCTGGACTCTCCCATGGGGCCCCTCAGACACACACCATCGTCCCAGTACAACACAAACCTCACACACTCACACACACACACACACACTCACCACAGCAGAGATGCAGTTGCGACGCAGGTTGAGCTCCGTCAGAGAGTCCAGGCCTCGCAGATTGTCCACCCTGGAGATGTTGTTGCTGGCCAGGTTCAACACACGCAGCTCACTCAGGTGGGACACATTCTCTATGCGGGAGATCTGGGGGAGAAGAGGAGGACACACAGGAACAGGACTATAAACATCGGCTCTGAATATATGGCCACGACAAGGCCACAGGGGGGTATTTTACAATGTATGGAGGTGTAGCCTATGTTCAGGTTTGTCTGATGGAAGAGATACAGTCAAACAGTTTGAAGGTCTGGATTTTGCATTAATGAGTCAGAAACCTGAGGTCAGCAGGATATTGGCTGCCCAGCCATGTCTGGGCGCAGGAGAGCTCTGGACACCTGTCCTCGTGACTTTCCCCAAAACGAGGACTTTGCCATACCAACTAAAACAACACCATAATGAGTTCCATCACTCCAAAAGACCTCATTACAGTATCGTTACTGAAAACTGAACTGTAACACATGTCAGCATCTGGTGTCCCAACACTCAACTCTTACCCCTCCCTAGGCCGGTGACTGCTGTGTGACCCCTCAGAAGATTATATTTTCAGCGTCAAAACAGTGAGCCCTCTGATTGAACAAGGGTGTGGATGAAGAAAGCCTCTATGTAAGGGATGAAAAGAGGTTCAGTGGATGGTGAAATGTGAGCCTGGCTTCTTTTCTCGGGTAGGGAGGAGGGGAGGGGGCCCCATTTAAGAATGTAACTAGTCCAGGGCCTGGGGGGAACGTCCGTGGCTGTCAGTCCGTGTGTGAACCTGAGGTGTTGTGGCTGCACTCTCCTCTGTAAAGAGATAGAAGTCAGCACAAAGAGTGGAGCCTTTGGTCTCCCGGGACCCCTACGATACTATGCCTGAAGCTCTACTGCAGTCAAAAGGTCAAGATGTGAGACCTCAGAGAGACTCATGTGGTGAGAGTGATGCAAAGATTCATTAAACCAGGCTCACTGAGGCTGTGGATGAGTAGATGTTAATGGGGTTGATTTTCGATGAAGTGAAGCATACTGGTTCAAGGACAGTGGTTGAGCGCTTGGTTTTGTTTAGTCGAGAGAGCCTTTATTTCAGTTTGACAGTGCACAGAAGACAGAGTGTTCTTTACACTGAAAAACATTGCGAGTAGTATTGCAAAGTCTGTCAATGTCATCATGCCTCAGTTTCCAGCTAACGGCATCAGAGTGCTTTGTCATCATAGCTGTCTGTGGCTATCTTGTCCAGCTGCCAGTGAGTGTGCAGGTGGCAGCTTAGCTGTAACATCCTGAAAATGGCTCCAGTGCATTAAGGTCGGTCCAAACCGTCTTTTTAAGGCTGTTGTTTTTGGACAGTGACCAGAGAGACAGTCAGGGGAAGATTAACACACTTTCTGTTATGACGGCTGATAAACAGAGTGAGGTCATGTTCCACTGAAGCCTAAAGCTGGGGCCTCACTTTGGTGGCCTCATACAATTCTGTAAAGTTATAGTTCCACATTAGCACCAATGGATAGCTAGAACACCCCATTTGTCTCCACAAAAACTGCTGACAATGATAAGAAAAGTGCCTGGGTAAACAGACGGAGCATAAGCCTGGTTGGGTAAATTTTACCTTCAAAATAGTCTTCTTGTCATTAAGGAAACTAAGTATGACCACAGGTCCAGTCTACACTGATCTTTTTTTTGCCAAACACAGTACATCTTCCCTCGTCATCCATGACCCATCTTTTGTCAGACCTTGATTAAATCTAAGAATATCTAAACGGCTAAAATTACAGATAACCGTAGGTACTTTCCAATGGGGCAGGTCAGGCATCTAAGATATGTTTGGGTGTTTTCCACTTTGAAAGTCATCAGATTCATCTTTATTGAGATCCCAGGCTTCTAAGAAAGGTATACTGTCTGTACTGGATTACAGGGACAGGATCCAGTTGTGAGCACCTTTGCTCAATCAAAGTGGGTAATAATATACCCCAGTGTCCAAAATACCAGGCTGCATGGTAGAAGAGTTGGATTTGTTTGCATATTTCCATGAAGAAATCAAAATGAACATGTAAAATAGAAAACATGATATTAATTATTTTAACAATAAATATTATAAAGTAACCCAAAGATTCAGTCAAGGGCAGTTCAATGTGGTTTGAATCTCCAAGACACACTCCCACAGAGAATATCCTCTGAATATTTTCAATGAACTGGAAATATGACAACATCCTGACCCAAAATGAATGTCCCCTCAGGGTAACTGAGGAGAGGCTGGGGGAGGCAAGAGGCTGAGCACCAGACAGAGTAAGAGAAAACCACATCCTGTTTGTGGTCACTGGTGCCTTTGACACTGCTGTGCAATGGGAAGTGAGAATGTAGAAGGGAGGAGTGGAGAGAGAAGATAGGGGGAGGATGGAAAAGACAGAGGCCCATGTTCTCCAACAAAAGGTTGCTGGGTAGATCAAAAGAACAAATGTGCAATGATTGTGAACCAGCAACATGAAGAGAGCAGATCTGTGGATTTAGTGAGACGTCTTGCTGGGGTTCAGGTTAAACCCTCTCTGAGGGACACTGCGTGGGAGAGTTGCTGGCAGATTTTAGGAGGATGGCTTTTCACTCAGTCTTCACTTCACTACCACTGATTACTGTTATCTTCTCATGCTTTTAACGTCATGTGACAATGGCAACAGCCAGACTGAGCCAAATATTTGACAACAGAGCAGCCTGACAAATAGTATTGCCCCCTATTCAGGTCAGGCTAGTTGTGTCTCAGTTTCATCAAGTTAAACTGTTAAAACATTAGAAATAGCCTAAGTGTGCCTGTTAAAGAAATAATTTAAAATGTAGGGAACACAGTCAGGTAAAAGAGCTGGACATGGACGTGGGACTAAACTGTAAACATGGTTTTGAACGTTTCTGCTCCAATATTCTTCCATTTGGATAGAGAATTATGAGAAAGATCTCGTTACAGCAAGCCTCCACAATCCACAAAAATGACTTGTCATCACTCACTGCTAAAGAACCCACTTCATCCGTGTGACTCAACCACGTCCACTCATACCACAGACTGTGAGGACGTGGATACACTACCTACCGAAAGTCTACGAGGACAAGTTCTCTTCTTGCCACATCCAAATGTATAGTATGTAAACTGCAAAGGCAGGTTTTTAGTCTAGATCAGCCATTGCCGACCGTTTCCACTTTGCGGCCCACTTGCACAGCTGAAATATTTTTGCGCTCACCCAACACATCAGTTCACTTAATTTGCGCTTATCACACATGTTTAACAACACCACAGGAGCCGAATAGTTTAATTTCACTGCTAAATGTATCTGCACAATCAAAGAAAACAAAGTGTCCATCAGCGCCACTGTAAGCAAACATTGTAAAGACAAGTAACCTGCATAACTACCACGGCCAGGCCAGGTCTACAACTTCCGGTGAGGTTAGAAACCTGACTTTTAATAACCAGAACAGGAAGATAATTGAGTACATTATAATGTAGCTAAATATTGTTGGCTAGCTAACCTTACTGCTCAAATCCTAGATAGCTAGCTAACGGCCAACAGGTTGAGAATCGCTGGTCTAGATAAAGCTCAGTTTCCACCAGAGAATCGAGAGACAGACGAGGAAAGCCACTGACAGCTTGGGGAGACTGACCCTGGATCGGCCGTCTCAGTCCTGGCACAGTGAGCGGACGAAAAAATATAGGAGACTGGAACCAGCTTGCAACACGAGCTAATGTGCTTGTCACTCCCCTGCCGCCAAGCCGGTCTAAGCCTGCCGGTTATAATAGAGTGCCTCTGACGTAGCAGAGTACCAAGCAAGTAAGCAGCAGAGCGGATGAGGCCACTAAGGCTCCCACTGAGATTCACAGTCAGATATCACAGCCTCCAAACAGTCACAGTATGGGCAGACGGAAAACCTAGTTGGGCACATTTGGAGCTCCGCTTTACGTGGGTGTGCGCTGTACGACGCTGTATTGATGCTATACCTGATTGCCATGTAGGTCCAGGACGTCAAGTTGGTTCAGGTTCTCCAGACTGCACATTCTTTGGATTCTGGGGGGAAAACACATAAACACACATACTTAGCAATTGTATTTCTTCAACCTTTTACAGAATGTTATTATGGCAGCTGGAATGTGATCTGCCAGCTGAAGGGTTGCCAGGCGCTGAGGAAGTGATTGGCATGGAGCTGTAGCTACATGTCTTTCTTCACTAATGGGAGATTTACTGTAATCCAATGTCCTCCTATCCAACTCTGTCTGTATGGCTCTTTATCAAGGAGTCACCGCCCCTAGGAAATGCCAACTGAAACTTAAATCCGCGGTATGCCAGGCATGAAAGGTACCACAGGCGGCTCTGATAGCCATTCTAAAAAGACAAATGTCATGTTTTACAAAGCCTGACACAAAGCCAGAGCAGTGCTATGATATTCCTATGGCATTTTGCCCTATGATTTGTGACTTTAATCTTCTCCTCGGTGACCTTTGAAAGTCATTTTGATGTGAAACAAACAAAGGCATAGTTGTGGACCGAAATTGGGCACCTACAGGAAAACATTTATCACAAGGCTCTGGCGTTTAGCTATGCAGTGGGAGTGATATCACACAGTAGTTTAAAAAAAGGCAGGATGCCCTTGCAGTAACATCATTCTAGAAGTAAACCAAACGGTACATCAAAGACATTTTGAACCATCTACTACATTTTCTATTGTTGATTAACTGGGCGTGAATATGACAAACCTGTTCTTGCCAAGAATAAGAACCCGAAGAGAGCTCAGGACTGAGATACCGGTCATCTCAGAGATGCGGTTGTCATAGAGGTCTAGGAAGACCAGGCACTGAAGATGTGACAGATTCTGAACCCGAGTGATGAAATTGTGCTGCAAGTTGAGTAGTCGTAGCTTATCCATACCCTCTAGTAGAGGGCACTTATCCAGACCACGTCAAATTAAACATTTAAAAAAATATATATAGAAACGGATTAGTATTTGTAATGCATTGGCATGTTTTCGTACTGAAATTGAATGAAACAATGTTGTCCAGTTTAGTGGAACAAGGTAGTCCATCGTAAGGCACTTTGCTGCCATCTTTTGGTGAGCAAACTCAGTTCACAAAAAACACTTGGTGGATTTTCTTTCGAAGTTCTACTCAAACTAACCATTTTGTTTACGTTTTTAGCCCTTTTAGTATTGATACACTGCCCTTTTACAATCACAGGATAAAATGTAATGGGTAAAACGACCTGTCCAAATCTAGTCGCTCTGGACTCGAAGTACTGTCGTCACGGGAATGAAAGGCGATGGGAAATCCAGCAGCAGAACTTTTGTGATGTGTCTCAACATCACCTGTAAACAAAAACAACACATTCCACAAACAATCGCAATCTTTAAGCCCATCTGATCATTCGAGCAAGCGAAAAGTTTGATAACACTGTAAGATGAGGGTACCTGCAGTATCAGTTGCTGGATGGATCAGAAGTGATGCACTATGGGAATAGCTAGCTCCGGCACTGTGGGTAGCTCTCCGAGGCTTCACTCTATGTACCTGAGTCCCCAGCTCCCCAGTCATCTCACCAGGCACAGCAGCCGCAGGAGGTAGGAGAGTCCGCTCAGGACCCCCAACCTCATTGACAAATGCCACAGGTGTGTGGTGAAGTCTACCGTGTGCATTAAACTTGCTCTCTAGAGTAAAAAAAACACAAGGGCGAGATGGACATGGTGCAATTTTGTATAAGATAAGCTGTTGAAATTGTCACTGTTTTGTTGGACAAAACGTAATACCTTGTTTTAATGGACTTGTGCTCAGGGCGTCCATGTTTATTTCTTTGGAGGTGTCTTTAGACAACCGTATGTTAAGCTGTTAAATGTAGGTTAACAGATCATCTGCATTAAAAATGTTTTTGAATGTATTATGATTGATACAGTATAATCTACTGTATTTGACATCCAAACATACACTTCAAACATGTACTCACCGGCCTCACATATCTATCCGGTATCATAGCCTTCACTCCTGCAAGGTGCAGTTTATAGGTGTTGACCTGTGAGGAATGTAAGAGGACTGTAGTAGAAAAATAGATGGTACACATATTCACCTAGCAACCTAAAACAGTGCTGTTGTTTTTGCTGATGTTTGCTGATGTTCTGTAATCCAGACAGCCAGTGAGACTCATCCTTATGACAAATGATGCAATGATTGACAAGTCCGGGCGACAAGCTAAAGACGTTAACTCCACTAGAAAGAATAGCTAATTGTAACATTATGAGCACATCTTACCGTGGGGGCGAGAAACCTGCCAGATGTGTTGGCTTGATGTTTTTGAGAACGCATTTTCAATTCGACCAACAAAGCAAGGATGTCTGGCTACTGTAGCTAGCTCTGGACTAGCTAACTAGCGTTGGTGCATGTCTTGCGCTATGCAATTACATTTGCACTCTCAAACGTTATGTAGCTGGTTTGGCTAACGCTTCTGTTTATGTTAACGTTTGTAAACTGACTAATGTTAAGCTTTGTGTTCATTTATGGTTGAAGCTTAATTTGCTGCTTGCTAGCTAGCTTGTCTTTTGTTCATGAGTTTATTCGTTTGGTAATGCACACTTCCTTAGCAACGTCCATACATCTTTGTTTCTATGGTAACGACAACATTTGTTTCTTAGTTACATCCCTATCCAGTCTCCATGACGGATCCCGACCTCACTGTTCTTTGCTTCTATCTTAAAATGTCAGAAACTTTTTTATTTAGTGATTGCATTGAGTTTTATATAATATTTTGTTCCAACCCAAAAACAGACACATGTTCTCAGGTATCTTGTTGTAACTTTCAAGGTCTCCCTTGAAAAAGAAATTCTTAATCTCAATGGGTTTCTCCTGGTTAAATAAAGGTTATAATAACTCATTCCCATTCCTGATTTGTTTGACAGATCAGAAAAGTTTTTTCTGAAAAATGTCAATTTCACTGTGTGACTTTGTCCACACAGGGAATTTTTATTTATCTAACTTTTGGAGGCCTACTCTTGTGGTGTGTCGATATGGAACGATCCAGTGCTTAGGAAGAGGCCCCTTAGGTTGGTACATTTATTACATTCCGGTCAAAGAATGGGAATTCAGATGTTATTTTGTGTCGCTACTTAAAATTTGTAAATTATTTCAAAACAAATGTCCTTGTTAAACTTGAACACAAACTAGTCTGTGAAAAAACGCACAATATGTTTCATCTGACTGAATGACTACAGGCGCGTCGCCCTGACGTCTGTAGTCATGAAGTCCTTTGAGAGACTGGTGTTGTCACACCTGAAGGTCATCACAGGCCCCCTGCTGCACCCTCTGCAGTTTGCCTACCAGGCTAATAGGTCCGTGGATGATGCAGTAAACATGGGACTGCACTACATCCTGCAACACCTCGACTCCCCAGGGACGTATGCAAGGATACTGTTTGTGGACTTCAGCTTGGCGTTCAACACCATCATCCCAGAAGTCCTTCTCACCAAACTCACCCAGCTCACTGTGCCTGCCTCCACCTGTCAGTGGATTACAATCTTACTGACAGACAGGAAGCAGCAGGTGAGGCTTGGAGAAATGACATCCAGCACCCGGACAGTCAGCACTGGTGCCCCCCAGGGATGCATGCTCTCCCCACTGCTCTTCTCTCTGTACACAAACGACTGCACCTCAGGAGACCCGTCTGTTCAGCTCCTGAACTTTGCAGACGACACAACAATCATCGGCCTCATCCGAGATGGAGATGAGTCTGTTTACAGGAGGGAAGTTGATCCGCTGGCCCTGTGGTGCAGTTGCTACAACCTGGAGTTGAACTCGCTCAAAACTGTGGAGATGATAGTGGACTTCAGGAGGAGCCCCCCATCACTGCCCCCCGTCGCCATACTGAACAGCACTGTGTCTGCTGTGGAATCTTTCAGGTTTCTGGGTTACACAATCTCCCAGAACCTGAAGTGGGAGCCAAATGTCAAAACAGTCATCAAAAAGGCCCAGCAGAGGTTGTACTTCCTGCGCCAGCTCAGGAAGTACAACCTGCCTCAGGAGTTGCTGATCCAGTTTTACACTGCGGTCACTGAGTCTGTTCTCTGCACATCCATCACTGTCTGGTTTGGATCGGCCACTAAACTGGACAGGAACAGACTACAACGGACCGTGAGGTCTGCAGAAATGATTATTGGTGCTGACCTGCCCACCATCCAGGACCTGTACACCTCCAGAGCCAGGAAACAGGCAGGGAAAATCATTGCAGACCCCTCACACCGTATACATAATCTGTTCCAACTCCTCCCCTCTGGCAGGCGCTACAGATGTCTGTACACCAAAACCACCAGACACAGAAATAGTTTTTTCCCCCTTGCTGTCGCTCTAATGAAGAGTTGAAAAATTATAAACTACTTACTAACCGAGAGTGAGGTCATGCCAGGAAATATCAAACTGAGGCTGGAACGTATCGACTGAGTGATAGCGAGGATAATATTTTTTTTATTATTTATAATATGTATTTATTTTATCCTAAACTGTTGTGTTATACTGTCTATTTTTCAGTTTATGTACATTGAGAGCAATCAAACCCAGGAAAAATTGTGAAAATGTACTTGGCCAATAAACATGATTCTGATTCTGATCTAAGTATTTAACATAATCCATACATTCTGATTTTTTTATAACCCTACAATGAGTTATATCAGCTCAGGTCAAAGAGGTCTAGTGGCCATAAATAGCAAATAGAAGTTCAAACTTGTAATGTTCACAAGAACTTAAGTTTAAAAATGATCTTAATACGTGTATTATCATGGATTCATAATCAGCTATAATGGGGCTATCATTTTGGACCAGTGAAACAAAACACAACAGGAGTGTTGATTCAACAATGATTCAAAAACATCAGCAGCAGTACTGGGTCATCATGTCCAAGAAAATAATCTGCTCTGATGGCTCACAAGAACCTGTAATTTAAGCAGCAGTCTCTTAGATTGAATTGATGAGTGCTTGCACAAAGAGTAGGCTACTCTCCCTCACTCATCAAAGGGGCTTCCCACACACTGCTTTATCGAAAGGATCTTCTATTCATGCGGCTGACACATATTTACGGGAGTTAGCGTGATGATCAATTACTTGTTTGACAAGTACATAATAGAATAACGCTATGTGAATTCCAGCGTTAATCCAAATCCAGTGTTACTCCTGTTTCCATTATATTATGTAATAGAAATGAATTTCCTTTCTGCACAAAAGAAATGCAGTAAGGATCAATGGAATACCACCTTCAGTCTATCCAAAACAAAGTTGGCTCTATGGTTTTATTATAAACTAGCATTCAATTCTGTTTCATTAGCACTCCACTCCACTAACCCTACGGTGGATTAACGTATGGTATTTCTCACATTGGTCATAAAATAAATCCAGATAAGACACTGGGATCAATGTAATTTGTCTGTTGTAATGTATTATGCATGGGGACTTGGCCAGCCAGAACTCTCCTGGGCACAGTGGGTTTATAAATATCCTGCCTGACTCAGAATGAGAGAGTGGCGTGGAGCAAAGAGGTAAACTGCAGCTCTCATTGGTTAATCAAAGAATATAAGTTACAGTGGCTTCTTGTGTCCAAAAAAATACTGTGTTTGCAAAAATGAACCAGTGTCTATGATGTCAGCATTATGAACATGCAGCAGCCTATTATTGTAAAATTGTACATATAGTTTTCCAAGAAAAACAAGTACTATCAGACCAGAGACATAAATCCACACAATATGGATGTGAAACGTACATCTCCATTACCTTGGAACAACTTACCTTCACAACTATGAAAAGTGGAAGTAACAAAGATGTACTGCTAAAAATGGTGGTGGAGGTGACAAAAATCCACAAAAATTGTTTGATAATGTTACTTCCATCCCACATACACAACACAACAGTGTTTGGTATAAATATACTAAACTTGAACTATTGAAATGTATTTGATTTAGATTGTCCAATAGCCTACTGTTATTTTCCGTCAGTGCAGAAAAAAATACACCAACAGTAGAAACACTGATTACAGAAATATTTCAACCGTTGAAGAAAAATTAAAGTTTTTTATGACAAAATCAAATACAACTTCAACCACATGTACAGTCTAATTCAGTCCTAATGTGAGCCAAGAAAAATATTGGCACTGAAATTGTTCATGTTGTACATTGTGGTTAGTGCAAGTACAAAGTAGACACACATTGTAAATTTACATTGTAAAATGTGAAGACAGTTCAATGTAAGAAATACATCTACTCCTGGATAACTTTGCTCAAGCAGCCATACCTGGTCAGGCCTGATTTAAATTTGCATGTCTATGTAGCTTAGGGCCTTCAACTGATTGATGAGGTCAGAGGCTTGCTCAGGGAGGTAAATGGTGTGTACACATCAACAGGGGTGAGGCCAGACTGTGGTGCAGAGTGACTCAGTGATCAGTCCCCCAGCTGTGTTACACTTGCCAACAAACAGGGAGGAGCACCATGCAGCCATCTCAGAATTGGCAACAGACAGTGTTGTGAGTGAGTTGCAGCCAGAGGTAGCATTAGGCAACACCTATTAGGGGTGTGGAGATATGCAGATTAATTTACTGTAAACTATTTTTGTCCTACTGAACTTGCAAGAGAAATGATTCCCCCCTCACCTCCCCCCAATCAGACGCATAGCCTATAAACATCGACAAATAGTCGAGATAAGCATTTAATGACGCGTCATGTCACCCGTTCATTTATTTTCGTCCTTCTCTCACAGCAAATCCATGGACAGCCGCTGCAGTCTCATCGCTAAAAGCCTATTATCCAATTTGCGGTTTTAAAATATGGGTCGGCCTCGGTGATTGGTGCACTGCAATTTCCCAATTGTAAAACAGCACGTGAATTCACACTTTTATTTCCTCTATATAGACACGTGCGATTTGTCAGCCATTCCAACTAGATAAAGGGTAGTAACAAAACGAAAGAAAAGAAAAAAACATGCACGCTTTAGTAAATGCATTTCTTCGCTGTCTATCTTTCCTCTTTCCTCCCCCCTGGCTTCAGCTTGGGTTTTGCTGTTGGGTTGGGGATGAGTGCGGAGAGATGCCATGGCCCAATCCCGGAGCTCGTTTCAAAAACAGAAAGCCTCTTACATATCAGGAAGTAACAACACAAGACGGCTCCATCCCCTCGGTCTCCCCAGCTCCTGATTGCGTCTCGCTAGCTGCTGCAAGCCCCACGACACCTCAGGGTTCTCCGTGGGGTAGAATTTGGGAGCTTTGGCAAGCTGTGGAGCGCATCATCGGGGCTCCCTTGACCATCCACTATCGCTGGTGCCAAAAACGTCGAGGTTTATATACGGCATATTCTGTCGCTTTTAATTCGAGCACCAAGAATCAAACATTCCAGGAAAGCTCTACAGTAGCTGAGGAAGCGAACGGTTCGGACGGAAACGCGTTCTCTACGGGTAAAATTAGTGCGACCATGGAGTTTCTGAACCCGATTGAATCTATATCAGATTCGTCGGGCGGTCAAGAGATGGATGAGGTGATTACGGTGGATCAACACCTGCAGGAAATGGGGACTCAAGTCACAATCACAGTGGCTATTCAAGCAGCTGAGGACGAGGAGCCAGAGGAGGAGGTGTCCTCCAACAATTTAGATTTCCTTGGTGGCAGCTGTAGTGAAGACGAAATTGGAAGACATGATAAATCCAGGTAATGTTTTTGCTTGCTGTATAATGGCATGTCAAGTTTACTTTTAAGCTTATTGTAAAACTGGGCACTGACCCATGCAATGTGGCTTGGTAATGTTGCATAGTGGGGGAACAACATTCCAGTAGTCATTCAGTTGTCATTCTGCAATTTGACTATATAACCACCTGTTTGACGGGCGTTGTAGCCTAATCCTTGTGACGTAAAAGCCAAAGAAAGACCTGACAGATAAAGGATGGCACCTCCAGACAGTGCTCTTGGCTAATTCCCCTGCGTCATGCAACAACGTGTCCTGGCTCGTAGCCTGCAAGACCAATGATTTAATGTATTGATTTGGTCAGTTTAGAGATCAAATGTCTATTCTTAACGAATCACCCAGCCAACTGTAACAGTTTAAGGAGGAGTTAGTTAAAACTGTAGTGTTCCCCATCAGAGCAATATTTTTATTGAAGGCACGTGCATTTGTAGTTGTCAGGGCGGTTCCAATTTGGAACATTAGCAGTTTTACAAAAAATCTAACCCTAAAACCCTTGAAATAATAGAGCGACCTGTTGGGACAGTTCTGGAAAGGACAGCCTAGCCAGTCAGATTGGTCGAGATGAGGCGTGAGTAGGATTTGTCGTGATAAGGCATGTTTAGTTATTCTAAGGATTTCTTGTCCCTTCAGCTTCTTTTTTCCCTAGATGCATCTTGACTGTATATGGGGGTAGTAACGCATGTTGTGATCGTTTTTGAGGCTGTGGGAGGCTGAAGGAGTGGATGAGTCATCCACATAATTTCATTCAGACCTTTTAGTCTACTCGCTGGCATACCTGTGCTTTATGCATCTTGCCTTCTTTCAATAAAAAAAATTATTAAAACCATGTCAGGCTATAATTCTCTTTACCATTTGATTCTGAAGCATGGTGGGTTTGGTGATCAGCCATGTCCTGCGTGGGAGGCAGAGCCTGTGAAGATCAGTGACTCTGCACTCTTCAGATTGGGAGGTCTCAGCAGCTCTGCCAGTGTTGGTGGGACACGTTGTGGTGTTGAGGTTCTGGGCACCGAGGCAGTGTGACGATGGCCATGCTGTGGTTGCTCTACCTGTCATCTGCTCTCTGTAGAGAGAAAATCTCAATCTTGCAGAAAGAGTAGGAGGGGGAAGCTCTGGTTTATTTCCCTCTACCATGTTGCTATGGCTGAGGCTGCTTCCACGATGCTGTCAAAACAGTCCTGTTATGCTGTTCGATTTTCTTTGTGTTCATGAAGCTGGCATGTTCTTGTCTTCTTACAGTGGTGCTGGCACAAGTGGCGGGGAGCTAGAGGAGGAGAGCTGGCAGCCACCAGACCCAGAGCTTACCCAGAAACTGGTGGCACAGATTGAGTACTACTTGTCTGACGAAAACCTGGAGCATGACGCCTTCCTGCTCAAGCATGTCCGACGTAACAAGCTAGGTTTTGTCAGCGTCAAGTTGCTCACCTCTTTCAAGAAGGTAAAATTCCCTCTTCTGCATTTCCGTTTTTTTTTTTTCTCTTCATCCCATGCTCTGGGGGGCCTAGTATTGGCTGAACGGCTGTTCCAAGTGTCAACATGGCAAGCCGTTGGAGGATGTAGTGCAATTCTCACATAGAAAAGCAACAGCTGGTGTTACTGAGACTCATGCATACCCATTGATTTGGTTGGTTTTCTTTTCCATTTACTCTGCCAGTGAACTGTTTCTATCCACCTTCCTTTCTTGTTTTCTGTTCACAGCTGCAGTCAGAATATTTTGAATGTTTCAATCTCTGGTGAAGTAGGTAGCTACAACAAAATAAATGGTTTACGAGATAAAAATGTTTTGATGCTACTACCAGTTAATGGATTTTCTGGCCTTGAGTTTCATGTTAGATCTTACTATTTTCAGAACATGTGCTTGCATGGTTTCAGAATCAGGAAGTTGGAGCTAGGAGGAAGTCTCATCGTACAGGATGCTGTGAGTAACACTGTTTACTCTGCTGATTTTTTTTAAACACAGTGTCATTTTCCCTCAGGTCAAGCACTTGACAAGAGACTGGAGAACAACTGCTTATGCACTGAGGCACTCCACCCTGCTCGAGCTGAACGATGAGGGTCGTAAAGTGCGGCGCAGATTGTCTGTGCCTGTATTTGCCAGTGAGTCTTTGCCGAGTCGCATGCTGCTGCTCAGCGAGCTACAGAGTTGGCCAGAGCTGGCTGTGCTGGAAGGTGGGGCCAGAGACTGCAGCGAGGGAGGAGCCACCCAACAGGAGCAACTTATGAAGCTGTTGCTGAAGGCGTTTGGAGTGTACGGTGCCATCGCCTCCGTGAGGGTTCTGAAGCCTGGCAAAGATCTGCCGGCTGACCTGAAGAAGCTGAGCGGGCGCTACATGCAGCTGGGCCTGGAGGAGTGTGCCATTGTGGAGTTTGAGGAAGTGGAGGCAGCAGTGAAAGCCAATGAAGTGGTAGGCAGTGAGGAGGGGGTGGGCTCTCTGGGTCTGAAGGTGGTTTTGATTGGCACTAAACCGCCTAAGAAAAAAGTGCCCAAAGACCGGCAGCGCGAGGAGGGCGGAATGCGTAAGAGCCGCTCGCTCAACAGCCGAGTACGAGAGCTGCAGTACCACGGAGATGACTCTGCCTGTAGCTCGTCTGAAACTGAGAGCAACCCCACGTCCCCAAGACTGGCACGCAAGTCTCGCTCCTACAACAAGCTGAGCCCCACTAGCGGCATCATCGGCCCCTTCCAAAACAATCACCTGAGCCCGGCCGTGTCCCCGCGAACCAGCCCCTGGTCCAGTCCTCGTGCCAGCCCCTGTTCTCAACGCAAATCCCACAAGTCTCCACTGGCCAGTGAAGGCAGGCTGAGCCCCGAGCCTGGGCGGCGTTGGGCAGACTACTCCTCAGACAGCAGCCTGACTCCCTCGGGTAGTCCCTGGGTACAGAGGCGTAGGCAGGTGGCCTCCCAGGAGAGCAGCCCTGTGGGGAGCCCCATGTTGGGCCGCAAGATCCAGAATGCAGATGGGCTGCCGCCAGGCGTCATGAGGTTACCGCGGGGGCCAGACGGAACGCGTGGCTTCCACTGTGTCACGACTGGTGAAAGAGGCAAGACTGCTGCTACCCAAACTGGATGAAGAGAGGTCCCTCACCCCCTCCCCTATGCCACCCTGCATTATCACAGCAGTATGGAGATGAGATTTGACCCAGTATTTGGCCACCACATGCTTCACGCACCAACATATGAATGACTGACTTTCTTCTTTTGTTTTTTTTGTAATTGATGCTTTGTAATTTTCTAGATTTGTTAGGTTTCATGGACATCTAGTTTGACCATTTGAAGGTTAATTTTGAGTTAATTTTGAGTTAATAAGTGAATTAATATTTCTTTAAGGGGAAATATGTCAGGTTATTGTATTCATCTCCATCTGCTATCTAGAGACATTTTACATTGGATGGTTGGATGTGGACTTGAGTATCATTTAATTTTATTGGAAGGTGTCTTGTCTTGGAAGTGTGTGTGTGTGTGTGTAAAATCATCACATTTTGTCTCTGAATGGTGTAAATGTATAAATGGTGTGATCAGTGAAATGGGCACATGGAGTTGATATTAAGATATCCCCATATGCCTTATGCTATATTGTCTGTTGTGATTATGTTACATGCTTTTGAAACTGTGGCCATAATCTCCCCTGCCATAAGGTTGAAACAATCATACATGGAAAAGGATTATTTTTGAATTTTTGCCTTTGTTTTAAATTATTTTCATTCCTTCTCTATGCCTTGGCAGTACATTAACCTAAGCTTCCAAAGTGAATGGGGATTTTCTGCCAACTCCTGCAAAAGATGATCTCAAGTTTGGTGGGTCACTCTTCCTTGGCTGGTATCTGTTCCTATCAGTGTAGTGCGCTGGTAGCTGGGTCTGAGGGGTGCACTGATCAGGTAGGAGTGTGTTGATACTTGACACCTCCTGGCTTCTTTACATTTGAGCTGGACCATGTACAGTGCATTTCTTATTGTACAAATAAATCACTAAAATTGCTTTTGGTATGATTTAGTGTCAAGTTTTTAAGACAATTGTATGATTTATAATTGGTGCTCTTTCCCCACGGTGAGGGGCCTGTTTGAGCCAGACAGACATCATTGATTACATTCCACTATGCAATACTGTTCTCACATTTGAGATTTACTATACAGATTGGAGTCTCATAAGGAGAATTTAGATATGTTCTGTCGGCTCTGTGAAACCGGGTAAGAGTTTGCCAGACGAGTAGGATGTGATCATAGACACATTATTATTCAGGTCAATTACATTTCAGGATGTAATTGGTGCAACTGCAAGATCGTTCTCAGATGTTACTAAGCAACCATGCTGATTTGCTCTTTTTACATCCTAGTGACACGACCCACCAAAATATTACATTTAATTTCTATGATGGTATAGGCTTAACTTTTAAAGAGTGAGCATTTTGTCAGCAACTGCTGTTTCCAAGAAATTCTATGAATGAACTAATTGTACTTGCGTAATACAAGAATGAATGGTCTTTTGTCCCTTCACTCGCTATTTGCAATTTAAATAAGTTCAGGGCTCCATTTACTTAATTGGAGGCTGTACTCTAATTCACCTGTGGCAGTTTTCAAACACTTGAACAGCCTAATACCCAATTCTGTAACATGACATTAGTAATAGTTGGACACATCTTTTCCAACAGTGAGTATTTATAGTTATTCACTGATCAGAATATAGGTTGCAGTAGTAAGATTGACAATTACATATTTGTACGTGGTAAGTTTTGGTAAGGTAAGAGTTTGTGAAAAATCCCCACAACCCAAACAATCTGAAGACCAGTGTAGCTACAGCACTTTAAACAGGTGTGGAAGCAGGGTAGTGGAGACTGTTGATGGTGCATTGGCATACAATAGATTTGATGATACCACTGTCACACATTCAAAGTAGAGATGGAAAAATGTAGAGGATCTGATGACTCCCGTACGTTAACTGCTGAGTCTGGAGGAGGTATAACGAGTGGGTGGTGTGGGATCAGAGGACGTGTTATGGATTCAGTGCCAATGAATTTACTACATATCATGGAGACTAGCCAATCCTTAGAACTTACACACAGTATAGTTTTTGTAAAGGGTCAATTATATGGAGGTTTTGAATTTAAAAAGAAGTGTCTTCTATAACTGTATGCAATTGTATAGTCCCAGGATAAGGCAGGGCTGCTAGTGTGAAAATGAGCAGGCACCTGTGAAAATGAACGTCAGCTCACAATGTAGGGGTGTACTCTAGGTCACTCAGATTCAATTGTATTCAATTTGATATTGAAGACGGCAACAAACTATGCACTGTTGTTGTACAACAAAATCAATTAAAGGCAGCAAATATTTTAGGACATTAAGTTATATTTACAACCTTTTTAAAAACAAAACAATATACAGTATTCAAGCAAAAAGAACAAATGTCAGTAAATTTGACATTTTCAGAAGATGAACTGGAAAACGTTTTTTCTCAACATTCTCCGCAGCAATGTCATACAACATACCACCAGGGATACGCTATGCATGGAACTAAAACATGTCTGCAACAGCAACAAGCTTTGTTGCATGAACAGGTTTAGGAACATTACAACATGTGCACAGCACACCATGTCTGGGCATGCAGATAGTGTCATCTATACTGTGTAATCCTGAGATCTGACAGATTACTGATAATGTATAGAAAAAAACCTTTGTAGTCATAAATCCAGATACAATGTGCAATGGAAATCAACTTTTTCAATACAAATGTTCTTTCCAGGTGAGCACCCATTCTTACAAAAAAAGGGCATAGTGAAGAACCGTGAAATGATATATGTCCGTCCATCTCCCATCTTGGATAATTGGAAGAACACTGGATGTTAATCTGCACAGCACTTAACTATAATTGGAAAATTCTCTCCACTGGGACCAAACATATTCTCCAGATTTGTGTCTTTCCAGAATTGTCTGGTACCCATGGTTACACCTTAACCACCCATGCTTTAATAGGCAATGAGGAAGCTGGTGCCACAGGGGCCCAAACTCAGATCTTGCCTGTGCAGACCACTTGTCACCAAAAGCCAACCTCCACTTCACATTTTAACCTCTCACTGTCTTTAACCAACATAACCCATCACCAAAGAACTTAACCTCCAGTTAGTGTACAGTACAGAACATTGGAGGATGAGTGGGCTGGAATATGACACTTGCAAGTTGTGACCTATTTGACGAGGCATACGCCGCAGCGTTTCTAGCAGATGGGACAGGAGGGCTGTGGGAGATTGGGCAGGCAGACGTGCTAATGGGGTGGCATCTTGGACGGTTAAAGAGTCAGGCAGTCTCAACCGGAGAGGGCACTGTGTAATCATCCCGTCTTGCCTCTGCAACTCTGGGGCCCCGTGGCTCATATGTAGAGAGAGCCGTCTGCCGGTCCCACGTAGCCCACCCCTATCAGCAGCACGTCGATCAGGGTCCAGATCCCCAGGCCCCCGAAGCTGAAGAGCTTTCCCAGGCCTTCTCTCCACTGGCCCAGATAGAAGCGGTCGGCACCAAACCCACCTAGCGTGATGCTGCAAATGGAGACAAAGCTTTCATCTTTTGTACATGTCATTTTAATAAAGACATCAATATTACTGTTGATATATTACTGTTGAGGAAAGGGATGTGAACCTAAAATCATACATTTCCATAAGTTTCTTGGAGCAGGTTCAATCACGTTAGGACAGTTACCTGAGAGCCAGCGCTGTAGACCACTTGTATCCTCCAGTCCAGTTGCAGTAAAGACGTTTCTGGAAATCCCTTTTACCTGTGCACATAGAAATGAACAATTAGCAAACCACACATGCCATTTTCAAGCTGTTATTATAACTAAAATACTAATACTACTTTCTATGATTTCACTGTCTATTTATTCATTTAGTCCATTTTGAGACCAAAAATCTATTTTTGCAAGTAATACCAGCCCATGTGTATAACAATTTACTATACCTATGCAATGCACGTGGTCTACAACTTTGCAGGTGGCATTGTAGCGCTTGCGTGGACAGGAGACTGTCATACAACTGGTGGAGGTGTTACATCTGTACTGTGAAGCATCCAGCTGCCAGCAGAACTGACATGTGACAGAGAGGCTAAAATTGGTTTGCTGCTGATTAGCCTCCCCCTATAGGTAAAAAGAAATACACGTTAACACAATTTATTACACACTTTCTATGTCATGGTTTGATGTTTGTTTGTATTGCCACCACAGCAGACACTTGTAATCACAGAGACCACATTGTCCCACTGGTATTCTTCATTTCAGAGAGTGGGGTTAGAGATGAGCTGTGCCACAAAGCAAACTCACTATGCAGTGGACACCTCTCTTGGGCTTGCAACTGAAAGAAGCAGGTTTGCCATAACTGCAGTTGTGGTGATAGCTACAGCTAATGCAGTCAGCTGGCAGTTTGCTGCATAGACCTCCACTGGGGCACTTAGAAGCATAACTGTCTGTGGGGGAGGCTAAAGAAAAAATATAGATCAATGAGAGGCACAACATTAATACACATGTAAACACTGATGGAGGTTCCCCTACAAACCCAGCATAGACATCTCCAATCTTATACCAACAAACAAGCACAAGATTGTGAAACTAAGGGCACTCTCACCAGAGGCTGCAGCAGGGACCACAGGGCTGGTGATGACAGAGCTGTACTGGGCATCACGACTGTAGGGGGGGTCTTGATCCAAATGTGGAGTGCTCATATACCCTAAAAACACAGATTTGCTGACTTAAGTAAGGCTAACATTTAGGCATAGCTTGCTAAAAAGCAGTTTTTCCGTTTACATGACATTAACACATGTTATGTTACAAAGGGACGCTGTTATGGTTTATTTTGTAACCTTACGTTAGCTACGGTAAGCTAGATGGCTGACTGGTTGGATTTTGATTGTTCTGCTTGGTGTGACAATGTATTCCCTTAAAAAAGAGCTAACTAGCGTAGCTAATATAGCTAACTATTTATAATCTTGCACTGTAGCTACCAATCTGAGTAAGATGGGAGAAACAAACAAGCTGGCAACGGCGTTGCTTGCAAATACACTGCTAGGTAGTAACCCTTTACTTCAATCTTACTAAACTCTAATGTCTGTGTTTTGACCGTTGGGAATAACTTGCTAACTACGTCGTTACGTTAGCATGTTGGCTGCTCGTCTGCTTACAAGCCACTCCACTGGAAGAGCTAGCTTAGGGCTAACACTAGCTGGCTAACGGGAGCGTACCAGGCGAGCTAATCAGAATTAAAGACAACGTTCCCAACGATTTGTATGTGGTGTTGCATATCTTACCATTTACACTTTGTCCAAAGACATCCGTGAACAAAAGTATGAAGATACCGTGGGCTTTCAAGCATCGTCCCTTTTCTCCTCTGAAAATCTGAACGCTCGTAGTCATTGTGCCTGATGCTGGCTGACTAGTTATCAAACCATCAGTAACTTCCGTTTAAATTAAAACGCATTTATGCCCCACCCACAAAACACAGGTTACAGACCGTCAATAGTTCATCCCTGATCGACATTTATACAGGGTTTGATGCTTAAACATGAAACATTACACGAAGCAAGTCAGTTTCATTGATCTGTAATTTCCCCAGTTTTGAACAAACAATACAATGTAAGTTATGCTCCTTGGTCAGATATGTGTCAATGGAATCGGTTTGATTAATTTAAGTTACTTTCTTGGTCTGAGGTTGCATTCGTTTTTTCTTGAAAATTGAAGTAGTCGCATAATAACAGTATGAATGTTTACACTTGACATTTACATAAAAATGCAGATTGTCAAAACATCCTCATAAAGTAGTCACACTACTTAGTCACACAGAACATTACACTTTTATTCTTCAGATTCTTGTTGTAAACCAGACCTTAAAAGAAAATGTCCTTCTGACAGTCCATTAAACTTCACTAAGACTTTTCTCATAGCAACATCTTATTCCTTCCACCTACATATTTCTCTAATTCCGTGAACCAATAAGACACCTAAATCTTGATCCAATAAGAGATCAGAACCCTATAAACAAATCTCATATCAGTATTACCTTTACTTCAATAAATCAGATGAGCCTTCGTCACACCATCCCATTTTAGACTGTACCATAAATACATTACGTTTCCCACACTAGACTATGTTTGAGCAAAACAAATCAGATATTTGTATCAGATGTCCTCCTATGTCCATGAAGTCATCTTCAGAACTCCTCCTCAGCATTTCGGCAGCGTGTCTGTTTGAGCAGAGTGAGGCGGGCCAGGACTTCTTTGACAGCAAGTTCTCCATGGACTTTGTTGTCTCTCGTACGCACGTTCACACTGTGAGTCATCTTCTCCTTCTCACCGACCACTGCCAAGGCACCAAGCAGAACAGTTCAGCCAAATCACACCACACACAGCTACCCTCACACATTTCCTTCTTGTACAACAATCCCCGTGCTGAAATGCTGATGATTAACAACAGTGGGTTTAGCAACTGGATACATTTAGTATCTGCTATGCAATCTAGCCCCTTAAATAAATAACAATGATAATCCAGCTACATTAATTTTCTCTTACCGAGAATGAAGTTGTACTGGGCCAACTGGGCATTGCGGATCTTCTTATTAAGAAGGCAGCTGGAATCAAGGTCAGCGTCGGCCATGAAGCCAGCTTCCACAAACTGCTTGCACACCTGAGGGAAAGGAATATAAATGAATGATGTGATCCAATCATCGAGAACTTCAGTATGAAGACAGAAAGGTTTGAGGTAGGCTTACCTCCTTGACATATTCTTCACAGGAGGGGTTGACAGGCACAAACATCACCTGGCGTGGAGAAAGCCACAGGGGCCTGGTGGAGAGAGATGTCTCAATGTAAACAACGATCAAACAAATCACACGGGATGCCTCTGCTAGGTTGGGTTTTTGCTCACACTCACAAACCTGCACATATTCACTGATTCTGAATGAACACAAACGTACCATTTCCCAGCATAGTTCTCAGTGAGGATGGCAATCATCCTCTCCACTGATCCAAGGATGGCTCGATGGATCATAACAGGCCTATCCTTGTCATCCCCATCCTTCCTACAGGTTACAAAATAAACATATCGTTTTGAAAACAGATAGATCAGTTAAGAAACATTGGCACACTACATCACCAAACAGCCACCACCAACCTCACTATATTAATCAACAGTGCCAGTGAGGTTAAAAACAATCCCTAATCAGCGCAATTGTCGAACATAGCTTAGTAGCTCTCCCCTATTACTCAGCATTAGGACTCAGTGTTGGTGTACACCTAAGAAATCGTATTCAACATGGATTACCGTGTAATCTTAGCTCCTATACAGGAAACAGACTCAGCACTGTCACTAGTTTTATTGGGTGACTCACCCCACAAAGGTCAGGTTGAAGCGGATGGGAAGCTGGAAGTCCAGCTGAATGGTTGCACATTGATGATAGCGCCCGATAGCATCTTTGATCTTAATGTCAATCTGAAGTGAAGAAGAAAAAAGCAGTGTTCGACAGAGTTCAAGACCTTATTTCATTGAAGAATGTTGATGGAGAGGGGGAAAGAAAGCTAATCACACAAACCTTAGGTCCGTAAAAAGCCCCGTCTCCTGGGTTCAGTTTCCATGGCTCCCCAAACTCGTTCAGGCTGTTCTCCAATTGCTTGCAATCACAGGGATATGTTACATGCAATTTCTACCTTCTGTTGAGATAGTTATTTTTGACGAGTTAAATTGGTCTCCTTTATGTATGACTTTCTATTTTATCTTCCAAATAACGGATAAGGGACACGAAAATGATCTAATCCCTTTATGTGTGTCATTGTCAAAATGTTTTACCATAACTAATTAAGAAGGCTTCTACATCCCTACATGGGGAACTGTCCAACAAAACTCCATAAGTTACCTTCTCAGCCTCATTCCACACAGCAATGTCCCCTAGATATTTCTCAGGGCGTGTGGAGAGGAACAGTTGGAAGGAGAAGCCGAAAACGTTGTACACGCAGCGCAGGAAGTCCAGACAGCCCTTCATCTCACACTCTATCTACACAAGGGAACAGTTCAGGGGGTCATACAGGCACGGTGGCATATACATACACGTAGAGTATAACATTACCCCTATAACCCAAACACTCATGTTTAAAAGTCAGCACTGTTCCTTTAAATGTCCCCCAGTCACCTGTTCCATTGTGCAGAAGATGTGAGCGTCGTCCTGCTGGAAGCGCCTCACCCTGGTAAGGCCTGTGAGGGCTCCTGAGAGCTCGTTCCTGTGGAGCACCCCAAAGTCAGCCAACCGGAGGGGAAGCTCCCTCCAGGAGCGCGGCCTGTGGGAGAACATCAGGCTGGAGGATGTCAGCAGCACAGAGACACCAAGGGGGAAGAAGGGCAAAGACACAAAATAAAGAGGGATTAACAATCAAATCTGATTGAACAAAAGCCTCATGAGTGTAATTCCTTGTTGTGAAGTATATAACAGTAAACCACAGCTTCCTTGTCCGGATTCCCTCTAATAAGATGTAACACAATGGGATTTCCCAGCAAACAAAAAAAGGAAGGACACCAAGATGTCTTGCCCATACCAGTGTCCTGGGCAGTTCATGGGTTTGAGTGCAAAGATGTCCTGTTCCACAGGGAAGGAGAACATGTTCTCGCTGTAGTGCTGCCAGTGACCAGACGTCTCCCACAGCTTGCTGTTGTAGATGTTGGGCGTGGCCACCTCCTGGAAGCCACGTCTGCAGTACTCCTCCTATACAGCACAGGCGCCGCACACCAGGAGGCAAATTCTTATGTTGGTGCTTAATGGGTTTTTTTTACGCACAGTGAGAATCTGAGGTTTACACACTCATGTAGTCCATCAGAGACTAGTGGGAGTTGGATGGTCTTCCATGAACAGTATGATATCAGAGTATCAGGTGAGTGTCGAGTGGACAGATGCTTGGAAGGCAGACGTGTCTTACCCGTATGAACTCTGTCAGTGTGCTGTAGACATGGGCTCCACGGGGGAGGAAGAAACAACTTCCAGGACTCAGATCGTGGAAGAAGAACAGCTCCTGTTCCTGCACAGCACATACAAACACACGGCTTTAATGACTTCACAGATATTCAGCCACTTCTGTTGCTAATGGTGAGACAGATCTTGCACTTCGCAGGGAGCGATACACTCAGAGCCCGCCAGGAAGTCTGTCCAATGAATGACAGGCACCCACGGACAGCGACCGCCTCGGCAAAAGGGCAAGTGCTTTTAATGGACAGGACTGGGAGCTCGCCACATAACGCCACCTTTCAACATGACATGCCATTTTGTCCCCTCTCTCCCTCTGAGTTGAAAACAATGAAGAGGAAAGTGCTTCTTTCCAGGTTTAATTTCGAGCTGGGTATGTTCTAACCAGTTCTGACAGGGGGGGCTGCCGTCTGTGTCTCCCACTGAGAAAATAGATGGAGTCAGCCTGGGGACCAGCTGGAGTGCCGGCATGACTCACTGCTGCCTAACGAAAATCTGTAGAAACACAGCGCCCCCAACTGGATGGACCCAGCAACACATGTAGAACTCGGATCAAAATGGCAGCAGGATTGTATTGCGTTTACAGGACTTTTGATATTCACATTTAGTCATTTAGCAGACGCTCTTATCCAGAGCGACTTACAGTAAGAACAGGGACATGCCCCCGAGGCAAGTAGGGTGAAGTGCCTTGCCCAAGGACACATCACCTCACAGGTCGACACGTCCAGACCAGAGCAAACCTTTTCTCCGTCGCTCAACGAGAGACAGGGGGACGCACCTTGCCAATCTTGCGGTGGTCTCGGTTCTTGGCCTCCTCCTGAAAGCGCTCCCACTCCTTTAGCATCTTAGTGTCAGGGAAAGAGATGCCGTAGATACGCTGCAGAGACTCCATGTCCGCACGACCTTCCCAGTAGGTGGAAGAGTTCTGAGGACAAATGAAAAGCTTGTGAGATCTCCTCTGGGCGTCAGAAGGCCATGGGGTGTCCTTGTGGTTCTTCACGCACCTTGTAGATCTTCATGGCCTTGATCTTCCCAGTGTGCCTGACATGGGGCCCTCGACACAGGTCAATCAGAGGGCCGCATCTGAAGGAGTGCATCATGTTTTACATTACAATGACATTGTCTCATTTCATTCAATATCTAAGGAAGCGTGTATTATGAAGCATCAACTCACATGTTCTCTTGTACAAAGTCATGTTCTGCTATCCTGCTTACCTGTACACAGTTGTAGTTGGGGTCGTAACTTTCTCATTGAGAATGCGACACTTGAATTTGTTGTACTATGGGAAAAATGTTAAGAGCAGGAATACAATGTTAGTAGGTGCTCATGTGAATGAGAAAAGAAAAGTGTGATAACGAGTGACAGGGCTCACCTTGAACATCTTCAGCAGTGTCTCTTTGCTGATCTCTAGTCTCTCAAAAGGCTGCTTCTCCTTCACCACAGCCTTGCACAGTGTCTCCAAATCCCCAAACTCAGTACTGGACACTCCCCTGAAAAAAGAAAAAAAAAACTTACACCAATCAACATAGGCGGCACACCAACACAGTCACAGGGCCACTTAAACATACCCCATTCTTATGTTTAAGAAAGCCTGACAGCAACCATTACCAAGCATGGATAAGTGCTCACCGTTGTCCTTCAAGGAACATGTCATAGTAGAATCCATTCTCTATGGGTGGTCCATAACAAAGACAGCCTCCATAGTAGTTCTCCATGGCCTCCCCAAGAATATGAGCACTGGAGTGCCAGTACACCTGAAACAAGCATCTCATTAAAACCTCAAAGAGCTGAGCCAGATTAATACAGGGGGGTATGGTGGCCCACAGGGATCAGACTCACAGCTTGAGCGTCGTCATTGTCAAAGCGCAGGATCTCCAGTGAGCAGTCCTTCTCCAAGGGCCTGTCCAGGTCCCACAGGACCCCATTTACTCGCGAGATCACAGCATTGTCAGCAAGGCCCTGACTGGGGGAGGAACCAGCGCCATGACACCCTCATACTCTTACTCAGAAAATGACCACATTTCTCAGAACAGCCTTGTCTGACGCCTCATTAGATACCATCACCTTTCATGTCTTTGAAAACTAAAAATCGGGGCCTACCTGATGCCACACGCCAGCTGATAGGGTGTAGTGATCCAGGACTGGGCCTGGACATTCTGCCCATCTGGCAGCTGGACAGTGATAGCCTGGCTGTCTGCAACTCTCCTTGCCAGCAAGGAATCACTCTCCTTCTTCAGCTCCTCATAGAGCTGCATGCGCTCAGAAATGAACCCAGGCAAAGACTTTGGCTGGAAAGACAGACACCAGAGATTGAAAGAATAGCTGTGTGTGGGCTGTTGTAGCACAATTGTGAAGATAAGCTTGGCACTGTGGATGTCATCAATTGGAGGGTAGGTTAATGTTCTACCAAGCAAGCAGTCATAGCAGGCAAGAAGGCTGTATAAATGATAATTACGCCTAGGAAAGAGGTACCTCTTTCACTCCACCACCTCCGTGGCCATTATCTTGCTTCTCCTTTTTCTTTTTGTTCTCCACTGGCTTGGCCTGGAGTAGTAACACAAGCAGTGTGACACATCACAGAAAGTCATCAACAAAAGGAACAGATATAACTGAAAGAAGCACAAGCGGAATACATTGGGTGATGAACACAATCTATTTCTAGATACTGACACTGAAACTCAGCCGGGGGTCAATACTCTGCATGGCTTGCACCCACCCCCAACGACTCAGGGCTAGCTTCCCATGGCTAAATATTAGCTCTGGCTGCTAAATAAATTCAGTTATTTATAATACCCAGTTAACAGCACACAACATTGATGACCAAACAGGCAAACTGTATGACCTTATGTTCAGCACGGTTCTTTGGTGGTTGTTTATTGTCTGGATTATTTTCGTGGCTTTTGACAATGTCCCTATTGCCCTGCTGAGCTTCCAGCTCGAGCTCATTCTCAAGACCCCGGCGAAGGTGTACGAGCCGGTATTTTAGTTTCTCATTTTCGCTCCGCAAGTCTTCGAGCTCTGAAGAACTGGCGAGAGTGCCGCCGCCGTTTAAACCGTCACGAAGACCATTAATCTCTCGAGTGAGGATCTTAATTTGTTCTTCCTGGGAAGCCAAACGTGCTTTCATGTTCTCCGCCATCTTTAAATTCCATTTCATCATATATGTCCGGCTCCGATTCAGCGCCCCCTGTGTAAATAAAGAGATTATAATCTGCACAAAGTAACTGCTGGGTGAATGTATCAACAGTCAGTATATCTATGCACCTTTAAAAAAAAACAGTTTCTTCACATTTCTTAATGATTTTTAAGTGTAAAAGTACCATCAATACATGAGATGTCGATATTTGAGAGCAGTTAGAAACATGCAATACTTTTGTCTAGTAGCTAGAGGGCAGCACAACCTTTGGCCACCACTGTAGAAATGGGTCAGCTGATCATTAACAGCATGCTCGTTGGATGTAAACATTCAATTTCCACTGTGTTTTTAATAGATAAATGAAGGTAAACACATTTCAAATCTGTGCGTAATTCCGGTATTCATTATGCATCAATGTTGTCAAACTACATGTATATAGCGTTAGGCAGATTTTGCTTAGACAACAGGTTATGTTGCATGCAACGTACAGTATTAGCTAGCTAGTAGTTGGCTATTAGCTATACGCTAGTCGTGTCTGGGAACTGGAGTTGACGGTAGGTTTGCATGCAGGCATTGCTATAGCGAGCTAGCTATCTGATTTACTTCTAGAAAGTCCGATTATGCCATGTTTGTGACAACACTGCACTGAATAAGAGAGTTACAAACTCGTTGTGACTTAAGTGTGGCGAACATCCTGTTACAGAAACGTCCCGTACACAGTGACTTTTGCATGCAGCTGTCAGAATGGCCTCGAGTTTCGCCCCACCGAAGCTGGCCGACTTCATTCTCACAGAACGACTGGGGAGTGGTACCTATGCGACAGTCTACAAAGCCTACAGCAAGGTCGGTCACTCTCGGCCCTCATCCAACTCCATCATGTCACAATATTCAGCCATTACAGCTATTTTAATTTCAGGAAGTGAGCTGTGTGTGTGTGTTTGCTTGCAGGGGGACAGTCGAGAAGTAGTGGCTGTGAAGGTAGTTAGTAAAAAGAGTCTGAACAAGGCATCAATGGAAAACCTGTTGAGAGAGATTGAGATTCTGAAGACTGTGCGCCACCCACACATAGTGCAGTTAAAGGACTTCCAGGTAGACCAATGGTCAAAACTGTTTTTGGAACATAAACAGATCTAAACTTCCAAAACCATTGCTGAAAAACAATTATAAGATGAACCTGCCCACCCCACCCTCCTCTCCACTTTCCCCATTCTCTCTTTTCTCTCACTTCCCTTCTTTCTCTGGACAGTGGGACAGTGAGAACATCTATTTGATCTTGGAGTGGTGCTCAGGAGGGGACCTGTCCCGCTTCATCCGAAGTCGGCGTCTATTACCCGAGAGGGTGGCTCGCCGTTTCCTGCAGCAGATAGGTGAGGCCCACCACCAGCACCCAGGCTTGACTCATGCGAGCCTGTATTCTATCTTCATAGCTCTGTTTCATCTATTTACTGCAGTGTCAGACAGAATGTGGGTGTAAGTGGTTAACTTGACTAAGATTTCCAAGGAGATGTGACACTATTGAGGCCATTTGAGGATGGTCTCCATAGACAATAATCGGTTGTATCTCTCTACTCCTCGTTTGAAAACCAAACACAGCCTGCGCCCTCCAGTTCCTCCATGAGCGAAATATCTCCCATCTGGACCTGAAACCCCAGAACATTCTGCTCTGTGGTTCGGTCCTCAAATTAGCAGGTACACTGAAACCAGTTCACATGGTATCTGTGCCCACATATCTATCCATATTAGCTTTCACAGACAGCTTGTTTGCATGTGGTTTTGGTTTGAGATGTCAGAAATGTGTCAGATGCCTTTGCTGTGAATCCAAACCGTGTCAGTATGCTCACAATGCGGCACTCTGTTGGAACGTTTTTTGTATTGCTACCACTGTAAACAAAGTGCGATTTGGCTTTGAGATGTTTTATCGTTCATCGAATAATACTGCACTGTAATGTTATATGCCTGATATGTGTCAGTTATTGCTGTTTATAGTATTATTGTTCACTGCCTAAAATGTTTGACTACACAGCTTACGCATTTGCCCATAACCATTATAATGTTCATATCCTCTCGTGTGTTTGTAGATTTTGGCTTTGCCCAGTACATGTCTCCCTGGGATGAGCAGAGTGTGCTTAGGGGCTCTCCTCTCTACATGGCACCAGAGATGGTGTGTCGACAGCAGTATGACTCCAGAGTGGACCTCTGGTCTGTGGGGGTCATCCTATACGGTAAGGTCAGCCTTCCCAAACAAATACCATACTTTCAATCAAATACATTAAGAGCAATACCTAAAACCTTGTTTGTTTGTGATGTGTTCTTTTTGTAGAGGCTCTGTTTGGTCGTGCTCCTTTTGCCTCCAAGTCCTACACTGAATTAGAGGAGAAGATTCGCAGCAACAAGCCCGTCGAGGTGAGGTACAAAGACTGATGGATAGGAGGCCTGGGGGGTTGTGTTACAATGGAAGATAAGGATTTCAGAATGACTGTGCTGTTTCACTTCAAAATATTGCATGCCACTGAGTGGCGCCCTTGTCCAATACATTAGTTGATTCTTCCCTGTAAAAATGAAGGGACAACTTCACTGAAGTTGATTTGAAATTGGTTGCCGGAGTGGTTTATATTGTGTGTGTGTTTCAGCTCCCTGCTGGTGGCAGAGTGTCCAGAGACTGCCGAGATCTGCTCCAGCGGCTACTGGAGAGAGATCCAGATGCCCGTCTCACCTTCTCACAGTTCTTTTCTCACCCATTTGTGGACTTGGAGCACATGCCCAGTGCAGATAGTTTGGGGAAAGCGGTGAGAGAGAGAGAAACGGTTACTCCAGGGTCGGGAGGATTGTATCTAAATCAGGCTGTTATTTCCCAGAATTCCCTGTGTCCTTTTGCAGAAAGCGCTGGTCCTCCAGGCTGTCCAGAAAGACCAAGCAGGGGAGAGGTCCGCGGCCCTGTCTCTCTACTGCAGCTCTCTGGAGCACTTTGTCCCAGCCATTCACTGTAAGAACACCACCAGCCCCTCTCACTGCCAAACATCTCACCCCGCCATTTCAACTGTTCCCTCCCTAAACTTCAACCCAAAACACATCCTTTTTCTTCCTCACAGACGAGACAGACCGACTGCGCAAAGACGCCCTGAGGCAAAAGGTAGGCCGAGAACACGACGACTATTCACATTTGGAGAACGTCTCTACTGTTCGTTTCCCCCCCTCCCCGTTTTTTCTTTCACATGCTAACTCCAAAGGAAATGATTTCAGCTCTATGAATTCCATATGGTGTGGATGAACAGCACATGGTGAGGCTGCTGTAATTGGATTAGAGAGGGTGAATGTAAGAGCTGTGCTCCGCAGGTCAGTCAGTATGTATCCAGAGCCGAGGAGCTGAAAGCCCTGGTGGCCACAGACAACAGACTGAGCTTTGAGAAGGCCAAGAACACCAGGGACATCCTCAGAGGTACAGGAACACTCACCTCTGCACCCACTAGCAATATATGTATACACATATACTGTGTATATATATATATATATATATATAGATATATATATATATATATCTATATATATAGATATATATATTTGTGTATTTGTATGTATATGTGTATATATATATACAAAAATACAGGTATTTATATATATATAAATGTATTTTTGTTGCATTACCTTCCAACACAAGCTGTGGAAAAAGCACCCATGTTTGTCAAGGCCTATGGTGTTTGTGAAGTTTGTATAGATATCATTGGTGTAATAACACAGTTCCACCTGACCTTGTGAGTGGGCTATCTCTGCACCTATCCAGCTCTCCCCCATCTGAGTTAATGGCTTGGAGGAAGGTTGTGGGGGACATAGGGACTTACCCCGCCTATCTCTTTCTCTTCCACAGAGATGTCTCGAGACCAACCCCGTTTGCTGGCTGCCCTGGAGCTAGCCTCTGCTGCCATAGCTAAGGTGAGCTGAGGTACCTGGGTAATGTAGGCTAGCCTTTGCTGCCATATCTAATGTAAGCTGGTGTACCTGGGTAATGTGGGCTAGCTTCTGCCGCCATAGCTTACGTAAACGTGGGTACCTGGGTATTGTAGGCTTGCTTCTACTTCCATATCCTCTACTGCCATGGAAAACTAAGAGCGAGATGTGTCTACAGCAGTGTCTGTGGTGGTCTACAAGCATAGTCACAGATGTGTATCTTTACCTCAGGAGGAGAGGGCACTGGATGACCAGGACACTCTGGATTTGTACCAGCAGAGTCTAGGAGAACTGCTGCTAGCTCTAGCAGGTAAGCCTGTCTAAAGACCACAGTGACAGTCAAGTCACAGAATGCCAGAGCATTCATTATATCTCATGCAGCTTTGGTACAGACTTGGATAAATACAGATCTGCTTGCCAAGGGGGGAGACGATCAAAAAAGTGCCAGCATTCAGGGGCCGTGACATCAGAGGTGTGTGTGTTTGTGTGTGTGTGCCCGCGCACACATGGATGGGTGTGTGTGTGTGGAGACTCTGACTCTGGCCTGGTATACATTAGCTCTGGCTCCACATGACCTCATCTGGTAGAGGGTCCTAATAGAGGAGGAGGTGGTGGGGGAGGGATTAGAGAAGGTGGGCAGAAATGAGGGAGAGGAGGTTGAAGGTTAAGATGAGAATGGATTGGAAGGGTACACGTATATAGAGTTATTGCAGAAAGGTGGTGGGGGATAAAATGAGGAGAAGGAAGGGGGATAAGGGGAGGAGGAGTCTAAAGGGGAGCCAGATGTGTGTGTGTGTGAGAGAGAGAGAGAGAGAGAGAGAGAGAGAGAGAGAGAGAGAGAGAGAGAGAGAGAGAGAGAGAGAGAGAGAGAGAGAGAGAGAGAGAGAGAGAGAGAGAGAGAGAGAGAGAGAGAGAGAGAGAGAGAGAGAGAGAGAGAGAGAGAGAGAGAGAGAGAGAGAGAGAGAGAGAGAGAGAGCAGGGGATGCGCCCGGTGCCAGGGCCCTGTGTGTGGTACTGAGCACTAGCATCTGGTTCCCATTCAGACATACACTGTTCATTTCTCAGTGTTATTACACTCTGGAAACAAATAAAAACCATTATCTCTCTAATAGAGGGACTGCTCTGAGCATCTCCCCTTGGATCAGCAGGCTCAGGACCGTGGCACGGCAGAGAGCAGCACAGAGGATTATGGGAAGGGTTGGGAGGTGGAGGGGGGTGTAACTTTGCCCTTTTGTCTGGCAGTGGCCTCTTGTTGCTCATGTTCCCAGCATGCTTTGCTGGTCGGGAGGGAGAGAGAGAGAGAGATTCTTTCGTTCTCTTTTCTCTCTCCCCTTCTTCCCTCACATTCTCTCTCTCTTTCCCTCTGTTTTTCTCTCCTGAGGCTGACTAATTGAGAGAAAGACTGTCCCACTTCAGTGTTCTCCCCCTGAACTCCCTACGGCCAATCAAAAGCAAAGCTGCAGCTGTAAATTATATCTCCTGTGCAAACACCATGATTGGGGGAAAAAAGTAATCAATCTCTCTCTCTCTCTCTCTCTCTCTCTCTCTCTCTCTCACTCTCACTCTCACTCTCTCTCTCTCCCACCCCACCCGCCCGCCCCCCAGCCGAGGCGCAGGGCCGAAGGAGAGATTTGCTCCACAGTGAGGTGAGGAAATGCCGGGAGGGGATGAACGGGGTGGTACGGGTAGGGGATGCTGGGGAGGAGTTGTGGTTCAGTGCTCACTGCAAGAGCGTACATATATCACCTTCCACCGGGCCTGAACCCCCCACCCTCCCTATCTTTGACCCAGAACAGGCCTGGCTACTGTATATCTCAGACACAACAGCCAGGAGCCAGCTGTCACATGTGGACCTTCAGCTGAGTGGGCGCTAATAACATAATACATCACTGAGACTGCAGCTGCAAGCACACACACTATGTCACCCTCCCATTAAACTGGAATACTTCTTTAAATCATCAGGTAGCGATGTTATAGCTATAATACTGTACTGTATCATACTCTCTGTGATACTCTGTACAACTCTGTAATTTGATAGCAAGATCTACTCAGAACTCATCAAATCATCCTGATTTACCACTGGAAAACATACTCATTGTCTTAAGCTCTAGTTCTGTAGTCCTTTCTCGTTTTGGTCGTCTGTTTTGGCAGTAACTCGGCCAACAAAACACAACAATGTTTCAACAACAAACCCCAGAGAGACAGAGAGAAACAGAGAGAGAGAAACAGAGAGAGAGAAACAGAGAGAGAGACAAAGAGAGAGACAAAGCGAGAGAGACAAAGAGAGAGAGAGAAACAAAGAGAGAGAGACAGAGAGAGAGACAAAGAGAGTGAGAGAGAAACGGAGAGAGAGAGATTTCAGCAAGCCCTGAGGGCATAGACCTCCCTATTTGAAGTTTTATGGGCGCTTGGCTTAAGTAAATTCAGATGCGGCTGTAATAATCTAACGCTGTGCTGGGGAGGCCTGGCCAATCGAAAGCATGTGTGTGGGTAAGAACCCACGAGAGGCGAGCGGCACAGCTATCTAGGACTGGCCTCCATGTGTGTGTGTGTGTGTGTGTGTGTGTGTGTGTTTGTGTGTGTGTGTGTGTTAGTTCAGAAATGTGACGTTGAGCTCCGTTCAGCCTCCCTCCTCTCAGGGCCCTAATTCCCGGTTCAATAGCATAGCCTCATAGAATGTGAGAGCCTCAGCCTTGATCTAACTGGTGGGTTAATACTGTGCTATTATGACTGTAATCCATGGCGGGGGTAATTGGGTTGTATTACAGCCTTGGTTCTGTGGTTAATGGGGTATTAAAGGTTGGAGTCGAGGTTGATGCTGCGTTGCCATTATTAGTTTACCACAGCAGTTTTTTGTCTTTTAAAGCGAGGGAGGTTATGGGGACCTATCAACCTCGCTCTAACCTCCTCTTCATCATCATCCCTTTATCAGCCCTGTGGTTCTTAAGGAGAAGGACAGGAGACCATGTGGTCTACACACTAAACGTGTCTCTCTCTTTTCAGATTAAAAGCCTCATGTCCAGAGCTGAATACCTCAAAGAGCAAATGAAGGTAGGGCTAGTTCGGTAAGTTTTGCCCGATCTGAATTCAAGCATGTTGGTTTGATCTGCTGTCTGTATCTGTCCTGCAGATGCAGGAGACCCAGAAAGATGTATCCCTGGACCGGGAGCCTCTTTCAGAGTCTGTGAGAAGTAGTAAGTATAGTACATGTGTGTGTGTGTGTGTGTCCTATACACTCACCCCCACCTTCCCTCCTCTCACATTAGTGAGGCCAGTAGCCATACACACCAGTAGATAGAGTATATACGAGGGGTTAAGTGTGAAATGGCCGTCTGAAGCCATAATGAAATTTCCCTCCAGCATAGTTTTTTTTCCACTAGTAAAATGTGAGCTCCTCTCTTACCAAGCTGTGGAGCCCCTGGGAACGCCTGGCTCTCTGGTTTCATGTCTCTGTAGCTCTGGGCAGATCTGACCTTTGCCCTCTAGTAAAACCCACCTTGTGAAAGTGAGTCTTGGTTTTAGCCAAGAGCAAGCTCCATCCCCCTAACTCACATATCTCACTTTGTAAGAGCTTGGCTGAGATGGTAGATAGTTGATATGTAAAGCCAGACAATATCCTGTTTTTAGTTAGACATTCCAGAGGAATTATAAGTGCAAGGCGCGTTATATGAATGTTCTGGAAAGTTCTGTTTTTCTGAAGGTACAGCACTGCTGTTATTGGAGCTTACCCAGACAGGGCGGCAGGCAGACGTGTCTCGCTGGCGTTTCTCCACTTGCAGCTGGAGGGTCACAGCAACGTCCAAGACTGTCTGCTGACCTTACACTAAGGAAGATGTCATGTCTGACTGAGGCCTATTACAATCTCTTTCTCAGACTTTATTCACACACTGACGTAATACAACATACACTTAGACACACACACACACACACAGGTATAGTAGTCCACACACGCAAAACTAACCCTGGGTTGGTTCGGGGTTCAACCAAGCCTATATGATAATACACAGTAACATGCCAGTCTGTTTCTGCTCTTCTTCCCTCCTCTTCCTCAGCATGTTGTGTTCAGTGAGCTGGCTTCCGTAACCATGGGCACCAGAGGGGTCATCCAGCACGGAAGGCAGACCCCTGCAGGCCAGGGCCAAGTCATCATAGAGATTCAGCATTCATTTCAAACCTGCAAACAAAATGTTTTCTTTGAGGAAGGAAGTCATCTAGCCAACTTATTATCAGTCCAGTTACCTCACCCCCCCCCCCTCGTCACAATGTACTGTAGTGTCCCCTCAAAGCCCTCCTGCCAACCCATTCATATTGATAGCAGGGCAGCCTGTATGATAATGCTGAACTGTTATGTAAAGCTGGGACAGTGTCATGGTGTAATGTTTGTGAGGGTGAGAGTACGAGGGCTGACTGACATTTGGAAGCTAGGCCTCAGAACAAAGGGACTGCTAGTCAGATTCATCACATCATTAGTGTTTAGCAGATCACTGTCTGGCTTCACACTCTAAAAGCACAGTCTTTGTTGTGATCTACTTTCTTCTATCTCTCTTTCTCTCTCAAACACACATGTTCATGCTTGATCTGTATTTCTTACCCCAACACACGTACAGTACTTCCATGCTCTCTCACACACACACACACACACACACCCCAAGTCGCTTTGCTGTGGCCTGACCACAGCCTCACCACGCTCACTCCACTGATGGGGCAGTCCCTACCACTATGAGGAGAAACTGGAGAGGTGTGGCTTCTGCCTTATTTACACAAGCCCTGCATTTACTTTGGTTTGGCACGGTTCAGGATCCAAGCATACAGTAGCATACAGTCAAGACGGGCCTTTAGCAAACTCGTTTACAGCTTTTGTGAATATTGACATTTTTTGCGGTAGCTGAATAATAACTTATGTTGCGGGTCTCTCGGATGTTTTATCAAGATGTATCGTGCATGAATCAGCTGCTGTATAAGGGACATTTCTGTATAAAACAAATAAGTGGTCGTATCCAACAGCAACCAGGAAATACCTGACTAAGGAGGGAGGGTGAAGAAAACATGTCCAAATTGAGGGCTCACATATGTGAATTTGTTGAACTGTTTTATATGGATATGAGGTTTTATAAACTAATTTATTAAATAGATGATCTGAAGAAAGAAATGTAATAAAAATTCTACAAATCATTTCCCCATTTCCTGCAGTTTTTTCTTAAAGTGCTTGATATCTGCATTATCTCAATTTCATCACCAGTGAGAAGCCGCCACTTGCACTTTAATGATGCTACATGAATCTCTGCCTTCCATCTTGGTGGCCTCATATGACCATCTGTAAGGAACTGTAACAGCTGGCCCATCTCCATAAGCCCAGAGATAGACAGGGATCTGAGGACATTCCATACTTATAACAGAGAAAGAGGGGAGGGCTTTTAGGAGTGTCAGAAAAGATGGGAAGAATATTACAGTTACATATTTTAACTCCAGGCTCCCCTTTTTTTTGTGTCAACCTACCGCATTGTTGTTTTAATTGGCAGACATTTTACTGCAGCTCTACTTTGAGAGCACTTGCAGCCTTTCTGACTGCAGGGTCACACGCTCAGAGTCAATGGGACGGTGGTGGAGCTGCATTGACTTCAGCTTTAGTTATAAAGAGGGGTTGTGTGCTCTGTGTGTGTTATTGGGGGGGTGGGGGCATCCTCAAGGAACTGTCAACCCTCGACACCCGGATAGGATAGGTTGCCACCATGAATGAAACATTCTAAAGATGGGGTGACAACACCGACAAAACTGGCCCCTAAATCCTTGTATCTTGGTTGTCACTGCTAATGGGGGAAGGAGGGAGAGGGAGGGAGGAGAGCGCAGGGCAGAGGTTTGTTTCAGAGAAACGTTGAATAAAGATAATTTAGAAAATGCGCTCCAGCACACTGCAGCCTCTGTAAACCCCACCCCCACTCACCCAAGGCTCCCCTACTTGTGTTTGTTTTGATTTTGTTCCCAGAAGCTGAGTGGAAGGGTTGGGGTTTTTTTGGGGGGGCGGGGAGGGGGTGACTGTGTTGGAGAACTTTTGAGATGCATGGCAGTGGTTAGACATATTGGTCAACCACACCCTTTACTTTAAAATCTGCTTAGGTTAAATCATGTTTTTCCAAAATTAATACAAGTCTCAATTCACATTGTTTGAATAGTTGAATAAAATAGTGTGTTATCAGGTATGAGGTATCTAATGACGTGAATATGTACTTAAGTAAATAAAATAACTTACAAGTTGTTTGCAGTTAAGATTTTAATTTATGAGGGTGCTTAGAAAGTAATTTGCAAGGACTTGGTGAACATTATATGCAAGTGAAGCTCTTAAATACTAGTAAAAGAGTCAACTGTGACACCAACTTCTATTTACATACAAATATGTGGGTATCGTTTACTGCGTCTGTCTTTCTAAAAACACTGAGTGCTGGGAAAGGTAACTTAAACCTAGAATTTGTCAACCGTGCACAGTTCTGCCCTTTCAGTCAAATTAAGACGTATTGTGTAGCGAGACACTTAAAATTCCTTCCCAGGTTTCAGTTACACAGTGCTTAATCCCTAAAGTATTCCACAATGAGGGCATTATGAAAACTACACACACACCAGTCAGAAGGCTACCTCAGCAGATGTTGATGTCTATCCAATCTTTGTGGTCTTTAAGTATCATTTATCTCACAACCAGATTTATGCAGAGTATGTAATTTCAAGTAAACACTCCCATTTGAAATGTTGGAAGACTTGGTAGTAAGGCTTTATTAAGTTACCAAGGAATTGGTTTGTGTTGTGTTGTAAATGGTATATCGTTTGGTTCACCTGTTCTAAATGAAGCATACATTACTTTAAAAGAGTTGTATTATAAATGTATTATACATTGCCTTTATTATATGCAAGTCTCTTGCTCTTTTGTGTAATTCAAACACTTGTTGAGATGAAAAACCATACCTTTACAATTGAAGACAATGTAAGATACTGCCATTGATTTTATGAGTGGACTATGGGATTGATTGAGACGTCAAAATATTTGCGCTTTAGTCCACAGCATTCTTTCACACTATCTTTGCATTTATTACTTAAAATATGTAGGTAAAACATATATTCGTCATTGAGATTTTATAATTTAACATACAGAAACAGAACTACTACATTTCATAACTGACTGACAGCTACGTGATAGGTCAAATAACACTGACGAAGACATTCATTACAAAAAAAAATTACAAAAAAGATTAGTTTGAAAAACCTTCAAGTTGCGTACTGCAAAGACAAAACATGAATGATTGAAAAGACAAACGGAGCATTGTAAAGAAAAAAACATGAAAATACACTTTTTTTTTACTCTGCATTATTCTGTCCAGTAAGGAATCTGTTGGTAATAATTTATATTATCCAGCATGTATACTTTACTCAAGTTTTGTGACGTATTTCAAGGGCAAATATAATTCAGTCTTCATAAGAATGTGTCTCCTTCATATATCCACATAAGTCTGTCATAAATTCACATTCACCTTATGGTTATGAGTGAAAAAAGAGGGATAGCTGTTTTTTGAAGGGGGTGGAGGGCTCTATGGAGACCTTCCATATAAAACAATCCTGGATGAGGGATGGGTCATGGGTAGGGGACCAGGGGGGCGTCTTAAGAGGCACTTCAGTTAAATTGGCTACTTGATCCCAAACCCTTGTGTGTCTCCTGGAGGTTCTCACCAAATATTTGAAGTGTGATGGCTTCAACAATGCAGAGGACCCTGGAACTGAAGGGAGAGCAAACAGAGACTGGACCGGTCCAATGTTTATCTTTAGTCTTAATAGAGCCACACTCCAAGGACCATTGAGACGAAACAAAACAAATAGAGTGTTGTAAAGGGAACCCTCAAGTTTAATAGGTGTAATGTTTCCCAAAAAGGAGTCAAGTTGGGTTCACTTCCCCTCAAACAACCGTCCAAAGAAATATTTAGACCTATTGGGGGACGGTTTTCTGTTGAACTATTATCTTGGGGGTTCAAAGTTCACACTTTGATTCTAATCATGCCCTGTTATGTGGGCTGCACACCATGATTGAGGCTCAAATCGCTCAGCAAAATTCCACCAAAATGGAGACTGGCAAAGAGTCACGGTGTACAAAAACCTGTTTGCAGCAATTTCACCCCGGTCTCAATATAGTATCCGTGCTAGAGTAAAGTACACTAGGGCCATGGAGATTGACAACTTGGAAGCAGAGTCTTTCTCGTACTGCTCAATCTCCTCTCTACCAAGTTTTGTATCATAGTCTTCATCTTCATACACATCGTCCTTATCAGCTTGGTCTGAAATGACGCTGTGGTCTCCAATGGAGCAAAGTTTGCTCATGTTCTCCTTCACAACTTCACAGAATGGCCGCTCAACGCCGTCACACACGCAGCGGTTGAGGAGCATGCCATTTGGTATGAAGAGCATCTGTTGAATGGTGGCCTTGCACTTTGACGAGCATTTCCTGCCATTGAACAGTTGTCCACAGTATGACAAGTAGGCAGTTAGGGAGGTGTGGCAGCTGCTGTCCTCCTCACACCGCTGACGGGCCTCTGTGCATCCGATCCCACCAGCATCCCCTGGATACCTCCGGGGAAGGCACGGCTCGATCGCCCTCTTCGTGTTGATGCACTCTGCGTCCTGTCCACAGTCGCAGGTCTCCAGGTCTGGCCCGCTACGAGTGTAATTCAGTCGTATCAGAGCGTTGATACAGTGGCTGGGGCATTGTCTCCGGGTCCCTCGAAGGTTTCCTTCGCACGCGGCTACATACTGACTGTATGCAAGCTCACATTCGGGCTCGTCGTGGCATCGGAACAACGCTTGCCAACATATTAACTGGGCATCTAGTACTACAAACACCCACAACAGTAGCACCCCAGCGCAATGCCAACTCTTCATACTTGATTAGGAGTTTAGTTCGGCGAAACGCACCTATTTCTCCAGGTCGAACAGGGCATTAGATTGGTCAAAAAGTAATTAGACTTAAACTAAAAAACACATTCGAGTGGCGTAATCATAGTGAAATAAATGTATAGGTTAGCAAATGTATTTTCCAAGCCTTAGATAGATGCTGTACAGTTGGCTAGGCGCTGACATAAACCTGCATCAGCCCAACTGTCTGAAAAGTATGAGAAACAATGTTGCAATCCTTAGCATTGAAACAGCGCCACTTAGAATCTACCGTTTCCACGATAGACGTATTCTTATTCCATAAATGTGGTGTCGATGAAGAAAACAAGAGTACAAACACATGCAACCCTCGGCTGTTGCCTAAATTGTGACGCATTCTATCCCAAGTTTCTGTCGTATAGTTTGCCTTGGATTGGCATGCACGTCGTGTTAGCATTCGTTTTCAAAACATCTTCAACTTCGTTGCATGTCTTGTTTTTGTGTATTCCATATCCTGCTTTAGTTGAATTACGGCTCCACTGTCGTATTTTCTCCCGCTATGTGTCTTTGTCCCTCTCATGCGCTTCACGCTTCGTTAAACATTTCTCCACAACTCCCCTCCTCCTACCGAAAAGAAAGGAAAGTTTTCCTTCCCCCCTCTCCCATTTACAATTCTGGTCAACGATTGGTCGTCATTGAGGAGTCAGTCTGGGACTCATTTCTATAGCAACGTAGTTTTTGGCAATCTTAATGGCATATACAGGATAAATAAAATGTTTATAAATTTCATGAAACTCACGACCTGTGTGGTCTCTCTCTCCTATTACAAAACACGCCAAAGCCTGGGGAGGTGGTGGGGGCCCACGAGCCCCAGTGCAGTCGACAGAACGCATTCCATAGCTAGAACCTCACATCTGCAACCTACCGCTCCAATTTTAAGTGCAAAAAAACAAATCTGTTCCCTTTTAATTAGGAACCGAGGAGAGAAACCTCTATAAAAACCGTAGCACTGTGAGGGTTTCACCTAAAACTTTTACTAATTGTTGCGCGCAGTTTCTCCTCTCCCTCTTGTTCTTTATTCTAGTGAGTTTTTAAGCCTTGATTGATAGCAGAGAAAGGAAGAGAATGGTATTTTCTGGCCCGTTTCACCCCAATTGTGCAAGATTGGCCATGCAGTGGCCCAGTGTCTTTTTGGGCTGAAGATTGTTCACGCCCTGTAGCCTATCAATGGACAAGGGTTTCAGCATCAATATATTTTACAGCTCTCTCCTTTCACTCCGCACTTGAAAACTACCAATAGCTCAGGCTTCCCCGCTATTGAAATGGTAACTAACTTGATTTGAAAAAAACACCCGGGCCGTCTACGTTTTTTTTTCTCCAACAAAGTAGTCTAGGTCTCCTGGAACACTGCTGGTCTTGGACATTAGGACCAGATGGCTGCCTGACACAATAGCAAGTAACTGCAGGTTTCACTGTCATGTGGCCGGACACCTAATAAATCATTGTAATGTCATGATGATAATAATGACACGATTCCATGATAATGCCATGATACTAATGACAATTATTACAGTCTAAACATTCAGTGGCATACAAATTATTATTGTAATTGCCATTCTTGTGTAAATAGCCAACAATCTCAAAATATATCTATGTATATGTGTATATTATAATGACAATCATAATAGACATACCCAATATAGTGATGCCCACATTCATAACCACACACTTTCAAAATATGGGCTGTATTTCAGTCACAATTCTACCATTCAAATGCAAACACAACCAAGTTTTTATCAGCATAACTGTCTGATTTAGCTAAATCTGTAGCCTCAGAATGATAACATTTACTGACTTCTTAAATCACTTTGTTGGACGTCTATTATGTATGTCGCCACCTGGTGTTCAAAAACACACACTACCAGTCTCAATCAGGCCACGACGTGGCCACTACTCTGTGCTGAGCTTTCTTTCCCTGCATTTACAACCCCCACACCTGCTCAGTCAAGACAGAAATACAACACAGAAACGTGAAGCACAATTCATAAAAACCTGTTTATTGAAGTTTCAACAGTCAGTCCAAAATCAATAAAATAAGGTTCATACAGCGCTGAACGACAACAACGATGCACTGTAAAATAAATTACAAAATAAAGAGGATGACGAAAACCATGTTCGTGTCTCATTCCTGAAATCACTATGGCCACCCTCATTTTGCTTTTGACAAGGCAACTAAAAAACGATATGCTTTGGTGAACGACGTGACAAATCATTGACTCTTGACAAACAAAGATAAGGTTAGTGGGCTCATTGAATTTTTGTGTATCTCATGTCTCTTTAAACACACATGGAAGCACACTGCAGCTATCAGGTCAAATAAGCCACAGGTGCAGGTAACCGTACTCCCATTCCACATAGCAAATACCGCAATCTACAAACGGGCTGTTTTAACTATCACACAACAAGAACACTGGTAATGAACAATAGTGTAAACTGTAACACAGAATTGACAACCCCACTGCTGGCCTATCTTTACCTAAATTTGACTTAGAAGACAACAAGTCAGACAACAACCAAGTACGTATATGTTCATACACAGGAGCGTGTGCTGCTTTACACTGTGTTCCGCACGCTCAGCCGAAGGATGACGTTTTTAAAAGACAGCACTTGACACATCATAGCAGCTACATTACACCAAACCACCAGCACAAAACGGCACCACTGAAATGGAGAGGGCAAGGGGACCAAGTGGAAATATGAGGACAGGTCAAAGGTCACTATGTGTGGGTAGGCATGAAGATGTTCAGCTGAGACCTGGATACTGAATGAAAGCCTGCCAGGCCGACAGTACAAATACACTTATATGTAGCCTATATCTCAGAAACAACAGAAACCTAGCATCATACTGTATATGTTCTGAGAACATAGTTCTACGACATCTTACACAAACTCTAAAAATAGTCATATGGAATGCATGTGTTCCATTTTCTAAATGGTGGCAGTGTTGTTTTTGTAAGGGACTTTGGCATTCTATGTAAAGCATAATAAGAGGTTACACTGTTTATGACTCCCTCCATATCTTTATCTGATTGGCTTGTAGACACAGCAAGACACGCATGTATATTTACTGTACGCCTATGTCTATGAGTGTGTGTTGTCGCTATTTAACATCAACACCCACAACTGCACATGTTCATGGAGCATACATCATGATGTCATAGATCATGTGAGGTACAGAGAAAATAGGGAGGGAGGGCGGGAGGGCAGGAGGGCGGGAGGGAGGGAGGGAGGGATGTAGGGGGATGGACCTGGCATCCCCATTACATCACATGAGATTGCACTTCTCGGCTGAGTTTTTCAGGTCCTCCAGCGTGGCTTGGGCTTTGTCCTTCAGCTGGTCTAAATCAACGTTCTGGATGTTGGTCAGCTGACCCAGCACAGACTGTTTGCTCTCTTCCTCCTGGTTGTCCTCGGCGATCATCTTGGCCAGCTCTGTGGGCAGCTCCACGTCATCCCCCGCCTGCTGGATCTGGGTCTCATCCAGCTCGTTCTGTCACACACACACACACACGCACGCACACACGCACACACATACACACAACAAGTGAGTGCAAGAGCAGATCAACAGAGGGAAGATGATGGGATAAAGGCAGGGTAACAGAAATAAAGAACAAGTTTAAGTAGTACTCTGGATTTGAATACACATTCCAATGGTCAAAGAAGGTGGCACAATAAGGAAGAATGACATCACGTTATAGTACAAGTTTACCTTTGAGAGTTTGTATTTATCTCGGAAGTGACTTCTGACTGTTGCCCTCTCTGCCTTCTTCTGAGCAAAGCTAGCATCTCGTTCTTGTCTGGGGAAATGGAGAGATAATGCTGTTAGGTTATCTAATGGAATTGAATGAGACAGAATCATTTAAATGTCTATGAAAACAATATAAGGGTAGTGTCCATACACAGATGTGGCATCTGAGACGTTTCCACATTCTTAAAATAAAACGTCCTTCATTCCAGTCTTCCTGCTGTAAGACCAAAACAATGTGCTAAAGTGTACCATTTGAAATGACCGTATGTCATATTATTCATAAAGTTGTCATCAGACATGAGCATGATGTATTTTATTTAACCTGACTGCATCCTATCCAGACAAACCGCAAGGTGCCGGTGCTGGCCAGCTCTGATCCGCTCTGCTCTGATTGCAGAGTCTAGGCCAACAGAAGGTGGATGAGCAGCACTCCAGGATAGAGAGTGAGGAAGAGTTGGAAGAAGAGAGATGGAGGGAATGAGATATAGAAAAAAGAGAGGAAGAGGGGAAAAAGTGGAGTAGGAAAAGAGAATGAGATAAATGAAGGGAAAGTAAATGGTTTGGAGAAAAGGGAGCGGGAAGGATTGAAAAAGAAAGAGAAAGGGGCAGAAGAGGAGGGCGAGAGAAAGGAAGGGATAGCGGCTGTAAGGAAGGCTGGGATCCTGATGAGACCCAGATGTTGTATGCGCCACTTCTACACTGAGGGACCTCAGTCCTCCGGGACAGAGAGCGCTACTGAGTGACTGGCTGGCTAGTTTACTGGCTGATTGATTGTCTGACTGAGAGGCTTGTTCCCTGACTGACTGACTGTCTGACTAGCTAGCTACCACTAACCTACTTCAGCAGCTGCCAACCCAAACAACCCATCCATGGGGGCGGGGATCACACCACTCTGTTAATATGCATGAGCACACGCACGCACATCACTGCACACACACACACGCACATCACAACACACACATCACAGCACACGCACACACACACAGCTCCTGAACCCACTGCCTTGTACTATCATACATCATCAATTCTGGCAAATACCCTTACTGACAGTCCATGGCAGTAGCCAGAGGAACTGGGACAAACCCAATCTGAGATCCACCACTGGAAAACCCACACTTGCAGTTCATTACTTGATATATTAGACTGGCTTTCTCTCCACAATTCTATCCCCAAATGCATCCTCTATTTTGGGTAATGATTGTCCTGGCGATGGCTAATGTGAAGGTTTACACTCATCTGATGATTTTAATTACAGCAAATTCATGTCCCATATCATTTTTCCAATGTACATTGTGATGGACACTTCCTTGATGCACACATAGTAGTGTCCAGTAGAGGGCAGACAAAACAATGAACAGTATTATTGCTGTACAGTTGCACCCTCCTGTGTTCTAGTCAACATGACGGAATTGCTCCCTTTTTTTCTTCATCATATTTCTATGAATTTAGGGGTATTTTTTGTGGTTCTCCTCTACCATCAAGGACATTAGCCATTCACAGAAACCAATTACACTGTAATAATATAATGAAAGTGACACACAATTACCAAAACATGTCAAAGCACAGACGCTGTGAGCGAAGGTGACATTTGGTGACTAGTCTGATCACATCAACTGCAGGGGGCTAAATAAAAATGTGACACCGTGACACGCACAAGCTTTGTGGACTGAGAACCATACTGAGATTGTCCATATGAAGGGGCTTCCAGATCTTCCTAGTGGGATGCAGATGAGCCCCAGCTGGCTATGTATCAACATCAGCATACAAAACATCAAATTCCTGAAGCAAACTGTTGCTGGTAGCCAATGGGAGAGATCTGATAGCATTGTGAGGACATCAGAGAATCACACTAGCCAATGCATGAGCGATTTCACAGTATTTCATGCTACTCCTCTCTCCCAATTCCATTTTCTGTTGAGCAATATGGTTCTCTGATTGATCTATGACAGCAGTCACACCCATTGAAGGTCAGTGCATGGGCGTATCGGGAGGGGGGGGGGTGGATGAGTCTGTGGTTAGTGACATTGGGGGTGATGTTTTAACCCCCAAACTATACTCCCACCCTACCCTCACCTTCCCAACCCCTAGGAGCATTTACATTTACCAGGCACTCTTATCAGGAGCGAGTCACAGTAAGTACAGGGACATTACAGGGACTACACCCAGTAGGGTGAAGTCTCTTGCCCAAGGACACAACCTAATTTGGCACGGGCAGGAATCGAACTGGCAACCTTAAGATTACTAGCCCAATTCCCTAACCGCTCAGCCACCTGACTCCCAAGGGAGTCGCACAAACACATTAACCTAGCTCACCAAGGATATTAAATGTGATCACAAACACGATCATGGACCGGCTTCATCCGTTTTTTTTTAAGGCAAATCTTTTAACGAATACGATGCAAGCAAGATGACCTATGAATAATAGCCTACCTATACACAGCTAATTATAATCTAAACTGCTGCAAGTAGGCTACATATAATAATATGTATGCACGCTTTTACTTGTCTCACTTGCTCCATCATGCAGAATTTAAGTAATGTACATGAGTGAGAGAAGCAGCTGCAGTTAAACTCGCGCTGTTGATGGCACTGGTGCGTAAAGCATGGCGCACAGATGGCTGAAAAAAGCAAGCGTTGTACATGCTTAGATGGGGAATTGACTTTAATGCGACCAATTTCAGCAGTAGCCTAGCTTATTGACATATTTCCCCAAATAAAATACATTAACATTTCGTCTTACTTTTCTTCTTCTAACTGTTGTTGGTATTGTTCAAACTCCTCCTGGGTCATCCCGTTCGCCGCGGCGTCTGATTTCTCTGCTTCTGGTTTTTCTTCATTTCCCCCCGTGAGGTTTTTCAGCTGGCCTCCCACCATGTGCTTCACCATAAAAGCCATCTTTCTGCCTTCAAGAGACCACAGTACCTGGGTCGAAAATTGGACCTTTACGCGCTCTTGATTAGAGCGGAGTAAGCTAATTCAACGGTTATCGCCCGGAGAGTGTCAAACTGTCTGAAAGTATTCAAGCTGTCGACAAAGTGATTTAAACGATACAAAACGACACGATCAAGTGTTTTTGATTTTCAGTTAAAAAAATCTAAATGTTTTATTCCCAACGCTCCAGTCTCCCCGTATGAGCTAGCAGAAAACGTGTTTCAGCACCAGTGCCAACGGACAGCTCCGTGCCGATGGGAAGGGTAGCAAGAAAGAACGAGGCTGCACAAATATGTGAGTCAACAAGTTTGACTCTCAACTCTACCAATCCTGCATTCCCTTCCTCAACCTCCACTCCCTCTGCCCAATCCCATAGACTGCTGGATTAAGTGTGCGCTAGCATGATGCGCCCAGACATCACACATGGGATCCCGTGATTCGCCGTTTAATTATAACTCAGTATTGATTCAGACAAGCGCTGCTTTCATATTCAATACGGACTTCAGCAGGGACACATCCACTCTACGAGCCAGTCTTTGAACTCGTTTGCCAGTATTTATCTCAATTTGTATTTTTTTGTGTCTAAGGCATTGTTCACTGTAATTCTTCAGTAATTCACATTGTAATTTGTAGTAGTTACAGTAAAGCATGGCGCACTGGATTCACCCGTCTATCTCTTACACCTACGTTTATTAAAATGATATTTTATTTGTTTTAATGTGGACAAGGGTATATTGGATTTCCCATAGTAGCCTACATATAAAAACTCGTCTCACATGGGGCGGTGGAAGGCAGTTGTCTGCCACTCGGAGAGAGAGGGAGCGCTCACGCCGGCAGACTGGTGTGTAATTGCATTTTAAGGGAAGGCTGCACAAACCTCAATAAACAGTCGCCCACGCGCCTCCAACAACGGCTAGCCTCTTATGCTTATATTACCCACAGAGCCCGCTTGCTTTAAGAAGCTCACACGCCCTTGAATTACAACAGTTTGATCCTTAACCTTCCCGTCATCCGTTGCGCCTGTCCAAAGTATGGCGCTACATTAAGGAAATGGTGTCCCAACCAATAGACTAGAGAAATATGTCTATACCATGGAAAAACATTTGAATAATTCAGGTGAATATCTGCATGGCCAATGCTGAAAACTTCTCCCCTACTTTTTAGCCCAAAAAGTACCATTACACCCCCTCAGTTACTACGTGAAAACAGTATTTTAAGGGTACTATGGGAAGTCCAAGTCAGATGGATATTATCCATTACCACTATGTTAGTTATATGGATATTCAGGGTTAGAAAAGGGCCATACATTTACAGAGACCCCTCTCTCTATTTTCATAATGAAAGGTAAAGATACAGACAGTAACGTTCTCAGGAGCATGAGCTGCATCTAAAGTCAACAGCATTAGTATCCTGACGTGAGCAGCACATCTGACTGCTGGAGTGGCCTACTTTCCTGTGGGATCATGTCTCAGTGCTCTCTGTCACAGGCTTACCAGGGCCTACCTGGCTAGCTTCAAATCCCCCTCCATGCTTTAAAGCTTGCTCCACATCAAATAAATTGAATTGTAACTTTGCTGAATAAGGATACGAATTAGGGTCTGGAGTGTTATCTATCTCATTTGATCTCCACTCCCATGAGGCCCGCTCTTGTATATTGCCTGTTAACAGAAACCTGAACAAATATCTTCACCATAGAAGTTAGACTGAAAGGGAAAAGCGACGTCAAAATACAATAGGAAGACAGACAATCATTAACTCCCTCCCCTCCTCCAATCTCTCTTTATCTCTCTATTTCTCCCTCCCTTCTTCTCTTTTTCTCTGTCTCTCGCTCCCTCCTTATATCTCTCCCGCTAACTCCTTCTGTCACCCCTCGCCCTCTATTTCTCTCTATCTCTTTCTCTGAATCATCACCAACCAGCTCAGATGATCATTTTGAAAATATAAAATGACAATAAATTACTATAAAATTGTACGTAACTTAAAGCAGAAATGTACAATTGTGAAAAAATGGAAGTTTGGAGACTTCCTCATGTGTTACTGATTCCCACACTTCTTGTGCTCAGGGCAGTTCACATAAACATCACCAACACTTTGAAAATGACCGTTGAGGCTAAATGCAGGAAACACACATGCTGCATGAATGAGTGCAAACCCCTTACACACCCTCTTATATAATGAGCATGCATGGATGCCCTATTCACACACTAACCCTGATTGTGTGGGTATGGATGGGTGGGAAGGATGGCACAGTTGGCCCTACCTCAGTACAGCCCAGCCCGCCCAACCCAACCCATGTCAGTCCACTTCAGATTGGTCTGTTTGTGTGTCTGTGTGACAGTTTGTGCAGCAGCTGTGGAGCTACTTGGCCACATGAGTCAAGTCAGACGAGGAGCAGCTGTCAAGTATACTGTACTTCTGGAGGAGCTGCGTAAATGAACAGAAAATGAAGCTCTGGCTCTGGCAGCTGATCTCCATGCTCAGCTCTATCAGTGTGGCTGGAGGTCATGCAGTCCCATGAATATCCATGTTTGGCTGGGGTCCATGAATTCAGGGATACTTGGGTGCGGACTGATGTGGAAGCCCTCTGACACAGGTGAGGTTCAAGGTTCCACAGATGTTGGACAGAAGACAGAGTGAGCACTGTCATCTCTGATCCACGGCGTCATCCTCAAGCAAGGGATGGTGTCTGAGATGCCCAAAATAGCTATACGTGATACCTTTACATAAATAAAATAAATGAATAAAAAGGCTATTTCTCCTACTTTCCTTTCCAATCTGTTCAACATTTTCTGAAAATTAAATGTCTTTAGAGCATATGAATGTGTTACATTGAATGTGGCATTGTGTAAAAGACCAGTGGCATGCACATTTGACACCCCTCAGGTAGTCCTCTAGGTGCTAAACTCTACTCTCAGCTTTGATGACAACTGTCTTCTCCACTCGCATCAGAGAAATCATTATGTGGCCTTGGAGGGCAAAAACTCAAAATGGTGGACGGTGCAACCTGTCCTCTAAAAGTGCTGCCTTGATCTGAAATGACAGGTTTAGTGCTTTTTGTGTAGATGAACACATGCTTTCCCCTTGTAAACCAGGATGGATTACACACATTACCTTTCCTTCCAAGGAATATTCAGATTTGGAAAATGAAGAAGATAACCCTGGTGTTGACACTGCTCTGCCTGTAGACACTGAGCATGCACTTCCTGCTATGTGCTACCAGGTTATATGTGAAATATGTGGAAGAGGAGCATAAGGTGTGTTATGTAAGACAACACAGAACTGGTCCATACCAGTAAGTTCACGCCATGTCTTCACTCCTCTCACTTTCCTTACAATCAAATTTCTCCTTCTCTCCCTCCTTCTCTCCTTCCTTCTCTCTCTCCTTATCCCACCCTGTCTTTTGCCTGATGTCCAGTAGTAGCCTGAGAGTACTGGTGCACAATAGGCCAGTGCTGGCTGTGGTCAAATGGAATGCGATGAGCGGAAGATTCTCTTTTCATCTGAATGACTGCAAACAAACGGCAGTCAGAGGGTGAATGGAGAGAGAGAAGTTAAACAGGGCTGGCTGGGAAGGATGGGTGGAGGGGGAATGGGGAGAGTAGGAGAGGATTGGATTGGTGGGAATGCACGGGGCGAGAGGGAGAGACAGTGAAGGTCAGAGGAGGAGTGCAAGGCCTTGAGCAGTCATCGCATTAGCAGAACTCTCTGGAGAAGGTTACCCAATTGTTGGAAAGCTTTCCATATCTGTGTGCAGCATCTATGGTTTAGAATACACTGAGTTTTGTACTGAAAAACTATTCTGACACCAAGGGAAAAGAAGATTCAGGGTCTTGGCACTGGCCCTGTTTGAGATGTAATCCCACATAAGCAGTATTACAGTTAAGTAACACTGGACTTATAATGGAACACATTGAGTTCAATGAAAATCGCCCATCCATCCACTTCTCCATCATCTCCATCTCTTGTGTGCTGTCATCTGGTCCCCACCCTCTAGCCCACCCCTAGGCTCTCCGTCTGCTTCCTGTGTCACCCGAGCACCCCCCCCCCCATCACCCTCTTACGTAAAAACTAGCCAGAGTGCAGTACGTGAGCCCCCCATGTCTGGCGACAATGGCCGCCCCTTTTCTTCCCGCTGCCCCCCCCCCCCCCACCCCCCCGCTGACTCCAACTTGCATGCAGGGCTCCTGCTTCCTTCGAGTCTGTCACGAAGGCGGTGACTGTGCCTTCTACAAGTGACGTGTTCCTCGCTTGAGTCATGGCAGAGCATCCACCCATTCAGATGATACACACTGTTCAGGCATGCTTACATCATATGACAGAGTGTCCTTGGATGGCAGCATTGGGCCCCCTTCTCTCTGTTCAGAGGAAGAGGGAGGAAAAGCGAGAGAGAGAGAAAGATAGGAAGAGGGTGGAGAGAAAGAGAGATGGCTTTTGCCTTGGGTTTGAGAATAATTCCCTGTCTTTAGGAAACTCTGTCTCCTCTTCCTCTCTGCCACACTGACCCTTGAGCCTGCAGCCTCAACCAACTCTTAAATGGGGTGTGCTTGTAGTTGGAGCTAATATTGTGTGTGTGCGTGCGTGTGTGGGCGTGTGTGTGTGCTTTGCTACACAACGACTACTGCTCGTCCATTCACTGGGCTTAATTCTCTGGCTGAAATGCTAGGAGCACTCATGCACACACACTCCCAGCGGACGCATTCAAACTGAGTGCAACTGAACTACCACAAACATTGGACCATGTGGAGACTGCTTCATCAACATGTGAGGAAGGACTGTATACACACACACACACATTTACCTCTGATGACCTCATCTGATCTCTGTCCATGCTACGCCAGTTGAGGACTGTCCTCAAATAGGTCACACACGCACTCATGCGCATGCACATACACACACGCACAGTCACAGACACGTACACACATGTGCCCATAAACACCCACCAACATAAATGCTCACAAACAAACCCTTTCTAGACAGAGTGTGTTTTTGAGTGAAAGGCAGTGGAGAGTCCTGCTTTGCCTTTCGGAGCCAGGGAGGCGGGATGAGAGTCTGCAGAGCTTCAGCCGGGCGCCCTCATCCTGTCACTTCCAGCCCTCCTCCGCCTCTTCAGGTTCCTGGGCCTGGAGACACACACACGTGCACGCTCCCACGCGCACGCACAAACATGCACGCAGGCCCCATGCAATACGTGCACGCTCGCACACACTTCAAAAAACAAATAAACACATTTCAAAATGCACACATTCCCGCATGCGCACACATGCAAGCACGTACGCACATACATCCTAGCCAGTATGTACATACAAAGCAAAGGATCTATTCTGCCCTACTGTCGTCCACATCCAAAATAATTGCTTCTTTTTAGGCTAGACATGGGCTCAATAGAGGAGGAGGGTGGAGGGGGTCAACCCAGATGATCTGGACTTCCTTAACACAAATCCTCCCTTCTCCCTTGGGAGACATCCTGCTCATGTCCATAACTGTGGCCTCCTTCCTCTTCTCCTTCTCTCCTTCTGCTCCCTCCTCTTCTCCTTCTCTCCCTCTTCTGCTCCTTCCTCTTCTCCTTCTCTCCTTCTGCTCCCTCCTCTTCTCCTTCTCTCCTTCTGCTCCCTCCTCTTCTCCTTCTCTCCCTCTTCTGCTCCCTCCTCTTCTCCTTCTCTCCCTCTTCTGCTCCCTCCTCTTCTCCTTCTCTCCCTCTTCTGCTCCCTCCTCTTCTCCTTCTCTCCTTCTGCTCCCTCCTCTTCTCCTTCTCTCCCTCTTCTGCTCCCTCCTCTTCTCCTTCTCTCCCTCTTCTGCTCCCTCCTCTTCTCCTTCTCTCCCTCTTCTGCTCCCTCCTCTTCTCCTTCTCTCCTTCTGCTCCCTCCTCTTCTCCTTCTCTCCTTCTGCTCCCTCCTCTTCTCCTTCTCTCCTTCTGCTCCCTCCTCTTCTCCTTCTCTCCCTCTTCTGCTCCCTCCTCTTCTCCTTCTCTCCCTCTTCTGCTCCCTCCTCTTCTCCTTCTCTCCCTCTTCTGCTCCCTCCTCTTCTCCTTCTCTCCCTCTTCTGCTCCCTCCTCTTCTCCTTCTCTCCCTCTTCTGCTCCCTCCTCTTCTCCTTCTCTCCTTCTGCTCCCTCCTCTTCTCCTTCTCTCCCTCTTCTGCTCCCTCCTCTTCTCCTTCTCTCCCTCTTCTGCTCCCTCCTCTTCCCACCTCCCTACGACCCCTCTTCGTGAGTCCCTCGCTTTCCAAACTCTTCATTTCAGTCCAATCCGAACGTGCATGCTCGGTGAAGGCTAGGTGAGCTCCAAACAGGGGCTGTCCAAGTGTGTGTGTGTGTGTGTGTGTGTGTGAGTGTGTGTGTGTGTGGTGTCAGGACCGTATATAGAAGCCATCAAAGTACCGGTTGTACTGGACAAGCTCTTGGATTTATGTGACAGGCTGCCTGGAGAAGTTAGCATCGTCGCCTGTGCGTCAGGTCACCACCACTGTGATGGAGTCGCCCGTCCCTTACACACACATCATACGCACACACCACACACAGACACACGTGACCACCCACCTCCATCGGACTTCCGACACTTGGGAAAGAACACCATTGGCACAGCAGCCCCAAGACCACACTACCTGCCACCCCCCCCCCCCCACCCTACGCCAACCCCCCCCCCCGCACCCCCCAAACCGCGACATCACATGCAACACCACTGTAGGAAGACGGTGTCCACGCACAGACCACCAACCGCTCTATCTCTCACCTATATCAAGCCCAACCTGTCTGTCTGGAACTTCACAAACACCCAGATAAGAGGAAAAGCATTTTGATTGCTCCGTGGTACCACATTTTCCTTTCTCCAAAGCGATGGCCCTCCCCTCTATGGGACCCTGATGGTGGAGCTTCTCCACAATCCCCTGCTTCTTCTGGCCCTCTGCCCGCCCCCGAGGTACCCTTTAAGGCGTCACACACACAGCCAGGAAGCTGTCAGGACAGGGATGATTGACAGACTTCACAACCAATCTCATCACAGCTCTGTTAAGATGGCGCCTCCGTGAGAGGAAAGAGAGAGGGGAATACATGATTCAGGCACGTTCATCGTCACCTCTGTCTGCACAGGGTCCTAGGCTAGTGAATAATGTAACCTGAGGGTGTGTGCCTAGCTACCTATGAGAGACCAGGGGTCCTTTCTGTTAGCTGACCCAAAGGTCACATGGTGTAGAAGCAGCTTCTTTACTTGAATACAATTCTCCAAAGCTCTGTCTGTCACCCTGACACTGCATACTCACTAACATACCCATAAATAAGCACAGACACAAACACATCTATACTTGAACCGGAAGCAGAGCAGTCCACAGTCTGCTGTGTTACTCACTAATGTACACTGATGTACATCTGTATGGTCAAACGTCTACACATTCTGCCCCCACTCCACTCCCCTCTCCCAGTGTTTCATGAAGAACATGTCCTCACCAACAGCTTGCTGCGCTGAGGCTATGGGATTATATATGTCTCTCTGCATGTGAGTTGCCACAACGCATCATCTTAATGAATGTGAATGTGAATGTGCTTGGAGCCGCGAGTCATTCCTGCCCACGGACGCCACACAGGCTGTTACATCACTCTCTCTCTCTCTCTCTCTCTCTCTCTCTCTCTCTCTCTCTCTCTTTCCATCACACACACACACACACACAGCTATTTTGGAAACATGTTTGTGTGTTTGTATGTGAGGATTCATCTCTCTAACCCCCCCACCCCTCTCTGCACCCCTATCAGGGTTAAGACTGGCTCGTGTACAGAGCCATACTCTGACCTCTGGCTGCATCTGTCAGCACTGGACTAAGGCAGTGGGGGGGTTGGGGGCCCGCTCTGACTCAGACTGTGCCCTCCCTAGGCTGGCACAGGGAGTGGGTTGGGGGAAGGGGGTGTACAGTAGCCCGGGGCGGCCTCAGACTGTGGAACACTGAGACCCAGAGGGACCTGAGTGTACCAAGGTTTGCGTAGCCTTCATCTGCCAGTAGTGTTGGCTAAAATGTATTGTTAGCAAACACGGAGATGTGCATGTATAGGTATGGTTGTTCAAAGACAGCTGTTAAACACGCACTCACATGTACATTCAAAGACAAACAAATTAGCACAAAAACGTGTTGTTTGGAGAGTACGGCGGGCTTCTTCACACACAGGGGGATGTTTACATACAGGCTGTTATTTCAAATCTGGCAGGCATAAGATGAACCTCTGGTGTTACTCACGGTTGGCCGCAGCCTTCCATGTGTCATGAGTGTTTACAATCTTTTCTCCGCTGAGTCTGTATGTGGGATGCCCAAGGTACATTTCAAACAATAGCATCTACCACAATCCAAAAGAGGACATGCCATCATTTGGTAAATTACAATAGTTATTATAGCATAATACAGTACAACACACATGGCATTTTCTTTTTCTACACTAGAATAATGAAATAGAATAAAAAGTGAAGGTTACAGGCTAATCACTTGATGAGATCAGCTGAAATAGGTAATGTTCGGCATGGTTGTGTCAAGAACAACGCAGGGTGTGAAGAGAGATATAGAAGCTTTCTGCTCAGAAAGCCTATCATCAGACTGGTGCTCAAGAAGGCAACGTGAGAAAACACACACACACATACACACTCAAACAAGCCCAGGCTTGCTAATCCAGTCCTCAGTGTTAATGTCTCTGACTCATGCAGAGTCATTAAAGCATCTCCTTCCCCTGCCTGCGGCCCACTGCTACAGCCGGCGGCTCTTACACCCATCTCCTCCAGCACCCGTCATCCTCCTCCTCCTGCTCCACCTCAGTCTCTGACGGCTTCATCACTCCGTCAGCCGGGTCTGAACTGGAGGGAGATTTAGAGGGTAACAGGAACCGGGATATGAGGGTGAGGCGGGCGAGGAGGGGGTGGAGAGGTGGGGGTGGGGAGGGAGCAATGGTGGATCCTGCTTGGAGAGATGTGTATTGGCACAGCCGCCACACCACCCCCCCCGTTCCATGCCTCTCAAACAGACAGACAGTGGGCAAGGGGCGGGAGCCCTAGAGTGGGAGGTGGGGGGTGGGGATTGGGGGATGGCGGTGGGTGGTGGGGAAATGTCACGGAGCTGAATGCAAATGTGGCCTGACAAGCGGTGCAGAAAACATGTTCTCTGACTCGGGGAACCTTGATATTTCACAAAGTCAAACGAACATGTCCCCGAGGGCTCCAAAGAGGTTATTTAAAGAGGGACCCTGAAAAACAGCCGTCCCAGGTTGCGTCACTGGATAGGGTTTGTTCAGGCTGTTTTGGCCCTCATATCCTCCTCGCGCCCTTTCCCTCACCTCATCCTCTCTTGTATCTGTCAATCCCTCCTCTCCCCCTATCTCCCCTATCTCTTCTTTTCCTCTCCTCTGTATCATTGGTTCTCTTCTCTCCTTTCTGGGGCCGGGGAACGGCTCTGTTTGCAGGTCATCAGGAGTCGGGGATAAGGCAGGGCTGTTGACTCAGTCTCTGCCTCAGAGCTGCTCGCTGGTTCCTCTGCGTCACGTCATCCTGCCTCAAGTTTGCCATGCTGAGCACCAATGACGCGCAGCTCGTCTGCGGCGCGCCACGGTCTCTCCAGTCCCTGATCCGCCACGCTCTGCGTCATCTCCTGAGCTATTTCACTGGGCTTCGCTAGCAGTACGAGTGCACATACATAATGCATGGCTCTGGCTATGTTATGCTCTGTGTGTTTGTGATTCGGATCTCTCTTCGAAGACCTTGTCAAGCCATTGATCCCGGTCACCCTCTGCCGGGGTGACATTAAAGGCACACCGCTTGCATGCGTGTGAACCGTGGAAGGGCGGGTCGATGAAAAGCTGCTGTTTCTGCAAGGTCACGTCGGGCTGGAAATCATACATGGCACAAACACAAGTCAGCCTGACACTGAATATAATTACTGTTAAATTTAGGGGTTAAGTCTTCCAGGGGATTCAAAAATGTTAAATACGTATGTTTAATTTAGCAGCTGTGGCTGGCAGACTTTCGGACACACACACACACACACACACACACACACACACACACTCACTCACTCACTCACTCACTCACTCACTCACTCACTCACTCACTCACTCACTCACTCACTCACTCACTCACTCACTCACTCACTCACTCACTCACTCACTCACTCACTCACTCACTCACTCACTCACTCACTCACTCACTCACTCACTCACTCACTCACTGGGGCCATACTGACGCCCATGTCTGGAGAGCTAGTTCTGCTGTCTGCACGCATGGGCCCAAATAGAAGCTAATTGCAGTGAAGTCAACAGACGAAGCAACAACATTATCGGGTGTTGCTGCTCACAGGAGTGACAAGAGAGAAGAGTGTGTGTGTGTGTGTATGTGCGTGTACACGTATTGGAGGGGGAATTATCAGGAAGAGAAAAATCGATACAGAAATAAAGATGTGTGTGTGTTTGGGGTGGGTGGGTGGGGGTGTGGTTTACAGACAAGGTTGCCGCTGGCCTTGTCAGTGCCCCTCACCTCAACACCCCCTCCTGTCGCCAGAATCAACCAAACAGAAGTGTGCAACATCCTGTTGTGACTGGAATAATCACCTCTTGGACCACAGGGTCGCCTATTTGTTCTGAAAACATCCCTCTAGTTGTGCACCACTTACAGCTCATCATCTAAAGTTAACTTCACCAGTTATGCAGGTTGAAAAAGGGTTGATGCATGGCTGTCATCTGGACTAGTGGATCAGGTGGCAAGGTGGACCCATTCCTTCATTGCTCACACCTGTCAACTCCCTTCAGATCCCCAGGAGTTAAGGCCTTCCCACTCAGGACTGCTGACTTGGCACAGGCTATAAGTCTTCCGTACTCACAGCGTGACCAGGTGATCTAATTGTACCAGGCAATCACAGGAGCACGTCGAATTAACTGTCGAATGGCTGTCATGGTGCCACAGAGCTGCAGCTCATCTGTGCTCACACACACACACACACAGGCACACGTAGGTGCATCTGTAAAGCCACCCACTCAGAATGGCCATAGAGAGGACAATAAACGTGCTATGTCCACTAAACCACACTCTCCCATCAGCATCCTCTAGGATTTGGCCACAAACTGTTGGCGTAATCAGTTTAATTCAACGGGTTTAATTTGGAGCTGTCAAGAGTTTGTATGTATTTTCTCTGGAGACACGTACGTCAGCAGTAGGCATCCGTAACTTATTAAAAGCTGATTAAGTCCTGATTAAGATGATTCCCTCCTCTGCCCTGTGCTGGCGGGTAACACGGATCCGTGTGCGACTGTCAGGATTACGGCGCTTCACTGTGAAAGTTTGAGTGAACGACTGAAGTATCCGGAACAGTCCTAGAGTGAACTATCGCCCTTCCTGGGTAGGATGACGTCATGCTGATACCCAACCAACAGAGAGATGCTAGAGGGCCGACTCCGGTTTATCTATGATACTCCTGGGATCACTGAGCGTGTGCGCACAAGCTACTTAAATCACCAAGCCAGGATTCGAGCTGTTGTGTCTCCGTCTCCCTCCGTAAGCAGACTACTCACTGTCTGGCCCCAACACACAAACGCCCCCTAGCAGCGATCGACTGAACTCACCGTAAATGTTCATCTTCCTTTGAACCGTGGGTAAGAAATAATTTTGCTCTTTTTTTGCAGCCGCCTAAAACATCTTAAATATAACCCCCACGCTTTCTGCCTCCCACCCACGCTCCATACAGGCAAGCCGTGATCGTTCCTGAGTTGGAGTGACGGTCCACAGTGCAGTGACGGTCCTTGACAGCAGCACACTCCTAGCCATGAGCACAAGCGCTTACGCAACCCATCCATTGTTATTGCCTTGTCAGCGCCATTTAACATAAGAATCACACGAAGGGTAGGCTGCTGTGCATAACTGTTAGTATACTGGCAGCAACAGGGGACTGGCGAGGGCCAACCATTATTCATGCCAACAGTCCGCTACGGCAGGGACGGTAAAACAAAGTATTTGAGACAGAGACAGTATAATTTAGTGGAAATTATGGGATTTTTTTACAAACAAAGTCACAGAAATAAAATGTGTCACCTTAAAGTCCTTAAAGCAGTTGTATTGGATCATGGCTAGCTGTGCTTATTTCAGGCTGTGTCACATACAGTATGCTGTTTGCAGAATGTTACTGAGTACAGAGGGAGAAAGAAAGAGAGGGGGACTAAGAGAAGGCTGGAAAAGTGAGAGAGGCAAGAATGGATGACCAGAGACGAAAACAAAATCTAAGTGAGGGAACAATGTGGTGCTGTTTTTGTCCACAGGAAACAGCTCATCATGTGAAGAAACTTCACACCTTTAAGACACCTCTCTGACACTATTGCTATATCAGAACGTCACACTTTCAAAATATTCGTGCCGTCAGCAGCACTGCAAAGCTATTTAGGTCTCCATCTGTGAGGTGATAGACCCAAGATTGAGTGTAGAAAACTCGACGTGTATATAAGCTAACTGGTTCAGAGGTCAGTGTGAGAGCTCTGTTGTTGTAAACATGCCTCTAATGCGCATGCACTCGTGAACACACACTAATCCAGGCATTTTGAGGGAGACCCCGTCCTATCCTGGTGATGTCACAAAGCGCCTGTTTTTTTCAGATGGAATGATTTATTTGTAATCATGGTAGCATTATAATAAAACAATGAACATTGAAAGCACTGACAGTTTAAACCAAGGCCTCTCACATGGCATGCACAACCCTGCAGTCACAGCAAGACGGAACATTCTACATCGCATCAACACACTCCGTTTTCTCTTTCCCTCTTCTTGGCTTCTAAAAGTCCCCCCTTCCTCTTTCCAATAGACTACCTCCCCCCCACAAGTCTTTTTTTTATTTCATTATATGAATTTGTTGTTCTTTTCTTTTTTTTTTTGTTCCTTTAAATATATTTCATATAAAACAAGCCAACAGATGATGAATTTACCATGTTGTGACCAACACCTCCCCACACACAATCCTCTGCTCCTGTGTTCTGTTGGTTTGCTTGGAGAGAGGAGAGAGAGCAGCTGGAGAGATGAGCACGTTTACTGGGATTGCTTCCCCTCTCTCTCTTTCTCAGTTTCTCTTGTAGGGAATGCAGAGAGGGACGAAAAATAACTCGTTCCAAAGGATGACGGCACATCATATCCCCATTCTTGCCCTCCTAACCAGAAATACAACAACAATAATAATAAAAAAAGAATGATTTTTTTTTCTCTCTTAAAAAAAGTAATACAAAAAATTAAAGGAACACAAAGTGAGGAGTCCCGAGTTGGAGGAGGAGTGTGCTGGAGGGTGAGTCAGGAGCCTGGTCTACTGGAGGCACTTTGGCACAGAGCAACGGCCCCACACACACCAGAGGACAGGCGGAGAGATGGAGGGGATGAAAGCATGCAGAAGTGATGCGGGGAGAAAGAGAGTATGAGATAGGTAGGAGAGAGAGAGAGAGAGAGAGGGACATTTGACAAACGTGGAGGAAAAGACCAGCCTTCACTCCTTTATTGTCCCGTTTTTTGGGGGAGAGGAAGAAAAAAAAAAAAAAGCGAGGGATCTTCGGAGGAGAGGACGATCGAGCCACTGAAGAAATGGTGGGATGAACAATGAGACGTGGGGGGGGAGAGAGAGGGGGTGGGGGTGGGGAACGAGAGATGAGACGAGGAAGCGGGGGAGAAGCAGCTCTGCAACACGTCCAGTTAAAGGTCTCTTCATCTCGGTGGAGGAGGGAGAGAGGGGGGGGGGGGAATTTGAGTCAGGAAGAGGGGGGGGGGCTCAGCACAGGGCCCTTAGACTCAGGTGTGGGGGTGGAAGGAGTGGTGGGGTTGTGGTCCAGAAGTAAGCGAGCCAGTTAGGCAGTCAGTCTGACACAGGCGTGGCCAGCTCCAGTTGACCCCCCCCCCCCCCTTCCTCCCTGCCCCTCCCCTCTCCCTCCAGGCAGGGCTGTGATAGGCTGCGTGTCCTGTCCGTCAGGCTCACAGGTAGAGCTCCTTGGATCTGATATGATGCAGCTTCTCCCGCAGCATGCGGAAGGAGGGTCGCACAGCGGCGTCCAGGGTCCAGCACTGCTTCATCAGGTCATACACCACGGGGGGGCAGCCGTCTGGGGCGTCCATCTTGTAGCCCTTCTCCACACGAGGGACCACCTCCTTCAGGGGCTGGATGTGTGTGTGTGCGCGCGCGTGTGGATGTTTGTGTATTTTGGTGTGTATGGGAGGGGGGGAGGGCAGAGACATGGTTAGAATCCCAGTTTAGAGATCACAAATACAGTCAATACTGCCCTCTGCTTGTTACAGGCGGAATGGGCAACAGATGAGTCAAGCAGCAACTGTGATTTACTTACAATTCGGGGGTAAGGCACACGGCCAAAGGAGTAGATCTCCCATAGCAGGATACCATAGCTCCACACGTCTGACTTGGTGGAAAACCTCTGGAAAAAAGGAAAGCTCTGGTCAAAACCCACATGCAGACACATCTTGGCGATTGCTAAGATTCATGAAGATGCTTCCTTTTCTTTCATGAATCCCCCTCTCCCTCCGTCTATCCGTTCTTCCATCCGTCCGTTCCTGCCCCCCTCACCTTCTCTCTCAGGGCCTCTGGGGAGGTCCACTTGACGGGCAGCTTGGCCGTGTCCTGCGTGGACGACGCCTCTTTGGTCAGGCCAAAGTCGCTGACCTTGGCGATGTTGTCGTCGGAAACCAGCACGTTGCGCGCTGCCAGGTCTCGGTGGACAAAGTTGGCGGCCTCCAGGTAGTCCATGGCTTCACACACATCACTGGGAGGAGGAGGAGGAGGAAGAGGGGAGGAGGAGAGGAGGAGAAGGAGGAGGAGGAGGGGAGTCACAGAGAGAGAGGGGAAACACATTCACACAGTGAACAATATTTTGGATATTTAACAAATGTCTAAAATGACTACGTTGAAAAATGCAGTAACTATTGACGGCATCAACAAACAATGTCTTACAGGGAGAATTTCAGTAAGCAGTCCCCATCCAGCACAGTTCGGCCTCGAGACCGCAAGTAGTCCACTAGACTGCCCTGTAGAGGAGGGAGAAAGCGAGGGAAAATGGGCGAGGGAGGGAGGGAAAGAAGAGAGGGAAAGGGAGAGCGAGAAAGAGAGAGAGCTGTCTGTCAGTTTCCACAATGGCCACAGGCTCCATCCCTCCATACTGGGCTGTGGGCTGTGCAGTGGGTCTGACCTTGGCCATGTACTCAGTGACGATGTACAGGCTGCCCCTCTCCTCCAGAATCACCCCCAGCAGCTGGACCAGGTTGTTGTGTCTCAGCTGCCTGCAGGACAATGGCACACACAGGGTTCAGGGGGAAACGCATGCATGCTCGCGCACACGCACACACACACACCCACACACAGACAAACACACACACACAGATACACACACTCAGTGGCGGACACACAGACACACCCACACACAGACAAACACACACACACACACAGATACACACACTCAGTGGCGGACACACACACGCACAGACACACACACACACAGACACAGTAAGGAGTGTGGCGTGGAGCCTTACGTCATGACAGAGGCCTCTGCGATGAAGGCCTGCGCTGTGGCGTCGTGTTTGATGCACTTCACCGCTACCTTGGTACCCCTGTAGTCCCCGACCATCACATCTGGAACACACACATACACACTGTCGAATCACTTCTGCACTGAAAATGGCAGTAAAGTCAAGTCAATATGCAGTTTGAAACACGCGTGTGGCCACTCATTCAAATAATGAGATATGAAGAAGCATGACCCCAGCACTGGTCAGCAGGCATCCTCACCTCCAAACTCCCCTTTACCAATGGTCTGCAGAAGCTTGAGCTCCTTCCTGTTCAGGGCCCAGCCACCTGGGAGAACACATGGAGGGACGGGGGAGGGAGAGAGAGAGAGAGGGGGGGAGAGAGAGACAGAGAGAGAGAGACAGAGAGAGAGAGTTTAGTAGTTTCACCAGGCCCACCTTCCTCTCCCCAGACAGACCAGCACATTTGCCCTTAGCCAAAGTAACTGATAAGTATTTAAGTAAATTAATTCCCGATTAAAGTCATTAGTGTCAGGTTTACTCAGAAGTTTGGACTGTGTGTGTGTGTGTGTGAGAGAGAGAGAGAGAGAGAGAGAGAGAGAGAGAGAGAGAGAGAGAGAGAGAGAGAGAGAGAGAGAGAGAGAGAGAGAGAGAGAGAGAGAGAGAGAGAGAGAGAGAGAGAGAGAGAGAGAGAGAGAGAGAGAGAGAGAGAGAGAGAGAGAGAGAGAGAGAGAGAGAGAGAGAGAGAGAGAGAGAGAGAGAGAGAGAGAGAGAGAGAGAGAGAGAGAGAGAGAGAGAGAGAGAGAGAGAGAGAGAGAGAGAGAGAGAGAGAGAGAGAGAGAGAGAGAGAGAGAGAGAGAGAGAGAGAGAGAGAGAGAGAGAGAGAGAGAGAGAGAGAGAGAGAGAGAGAGAGAGAGAGAGAGAGAGAGAGAGAGAGAGAGAGAGAGAGAGAGAGAGAGAGAGAGAGAGAGAGAGAGAGAGAGAGAGAGAGAGAGTGTGTGTGTGTCCTTACTCCTGGAGAACTCATCCTGGGCCGCCACTGTCCCCTCCATCACTTTGGGCTTGATGAGTCTCGTACAGAGTCCATCTGCGTCTTTGGTGTAATGCTGCAACCAGGAACAGGGGGACCAAACACAGAGAGAGAGACACAGAGAGACACAGAGAGAGAGAGAGACACAGAGAGAGAGAGAGACAGAGAGAGAGACACAGAGAGAGAGAGACACAGAGAGAGAGAGACACAGAGAGAGAGACACAGAGAGAGAGAGACACACAGAGAGAGAGAGAGACACAGAGCGAGAGAAACAGAGAGACACAGAGAGAGAGAGAGATCCAGGTGAGCCGATGTGTCAGCCCTGCCACTCAGCAGCAGAGCAGGAGGAGAGCGCCCGTGAGCCCTGGGAGGTCTTGGAGAGGGCTTTGGGAGAACACACGGCAGGGCGAGCGTGCCAGTTGGACAGTGGGAGTGGTTAACACAGCTTCCACCTGAAGGAGCACGGGCGCCAACTTGTCTCCCTGGCAATCGTACGACGCGAGTAACGTTTCCTTCCACCAGGGGGCAGCATGGTGCAGGAAGCGCCACCTCAGTGCCTGTATGAGGCGTCAGTGTGCTGGGTGCTCGAGCTAGGGGATGTTGGACATGTGAACACATGTCCCACTTCCAGGACAGGCACAACAATGGTCCAGCTAACACAGCTCAGGGGCCTTCAGTCAACCTAGCTTTGTTGATCTGGCATTTCAGCATCGAGAAAATCATTAGAACTGAGGCATGTATGAGTCAAAGGAGGGCTTTCCTTGGGCATGCTGAGGAAGCAAACTTCCATATGGTTGTGAAGCTGCAAGAACAGTGACGTGTGTGTGTGTGTGTGTGTGTACACGCGACATAATCCCTCAAAAGGCTTCAGAAGCTGTTTGATTGTCATTGTGTGGTTAATACCGCAAATCCCACTGGCTGTGGGTGTATTGATTCTAGAGTAGTACCTGTGTGTGTTGTGTGATTTGGTCATTTCCACAGCAATAACGAGCCATGGTTCTGTGGTGACTGTTTCCACCAAACTGTTCAGTATATGTGTGTGTGGATCTAAATGTGTAGGCTGCAGTGACAGGCCATTTAGAAGCTCGGGGTGGAAAGAGAACAGACAAGAAAAATACACAAGAATTTAAGGAATTCAGTCACAGGCGCTATTATCGAGAGAGGGAGGGGAGGAGGGAGAGAGAGTGAGGGAGCGAGGGAGGGAGGGAGGAAGAGGGCGAGCCAAGCCGAACACTCAAGGGAACATCACCAGAGAGAGAACATGAAAGATAGAAAGAAAGAAGGAGGGAGAGAACGGAAGGTGGGGTGAGCTGAGCCAAGACCAGGAGTGTGAACAAGAGAGGGTGGAGGGGAGAGAGGGTGGAGGGGAGAGAGGTTAGAGGGGAGAGGAGAGGAGAGAGAGGAGAGGGGAGAGAGTAGAGGAAAGGAGGAGAAGGCAGGAGACTGGAGAGACAAATGTGGCTGATAATGTGACGTTATAATAAGAGGCTATTCAGTTCCACCCTGCTCCTGGGCCAGCTATCCAGTCCACAGTAATGAGAGAGATAAAGAGAGATGAAGAGAGAGAAGCCTAGTTGAGTTGTGGTGGCCAACTATCTTGCGAATCACTCCTCTCTGATCTGTCTTCAGCATAAAGTACCTCTCCAGTCGCCAACACGCGCTCTCCCCTGTGTGTATGTGAGGAAGTTGGGCTTTCAAGGGAGCTAGACAGAGCCTTGTGTGTGTGCTGGTGTCCCCCTCCCCCTCCCCCTCCCCTCCCCTCCCTGTGTGAGTAAATGACATCCTGGAGCAGACCTCCTCACCTCCACTAACTGCATGAGGTTCTCAAAGTACTCCTCCTCGTCGATGGTGAGCTTGCCGTTGTGGTAGATGATGCGGTAGTGCTCCACCTTGCCGTCGCAGCTCACACACAGGGTGTAGTCCCCGGGGTAGTTGGTGCTCTCCCTCACCAGGAACAGCCCCGTCTCCGGGGGGTACAGGAGACGCTCCGCCTGCTCCCGCGGGATCTTCCCATGGAACCATCTGGAGGGAGGGAGAGAGACAAAGAGGAAGAGAGACAAAGAGGGAGAGTCAGGGCCTCAGCGAGTACCTAGCCAAAGCTAAGGTCGGCCCCTTAGTGATGAATCCAGATGTGCCTCAGCACAGCCCAGCAAGCTGGCGCTCACAGGCCTGCGTGGAAAGCAGAAGTAGGGCCGGGTGTCTCCACACAGAGGCAGTTTCAGAGGGCAGGGGAACACCAGAGTGTTTCCAGTCGGTTCCACTTGAGGTGTGTGTGTGTGTGTGTGTGTGTGTGTGTGTGTGTGTGTGTGTGTGTGGGGGGGGGGTATCTGAAACAGCCATTTAGAAGCACCTTGGACCCTAACAACAGGAAACAATGTGCACGCACATAAACCCTGACATGACACACACACACACACACACACAAAGTGGGGGCTGAGTCGGAAGCGAACACAGGCAGCAGCAATAACAGGAACATGGTCTGAGGCGAGGCGAGGCGCTGGGCCCGGCAGACCCCTGACAGGAGAGTGAGAGCTACCACAGCTGACCCCTTCAGACAGTTAACACACTCCCACACTGCTAAACACACACTCACCTCCAAGTACAGCCTATAAACCCCGGCCTTGGCAGACGGCCAGACAAGCTGCAGGTCACAGCAGGACTTTACCGAACTCACCAGCTCTCTCGGGAGGCTGTCCAGCTGTGGCTCACTGTTCAACATCTCACCTGCCTCAGTCCCGTCTTTGCTCCATACACTTCTACTGCGGTTGACCCTCGGTGCACTAGGACACAGCGGGCCGGCCGCAGGAGGAGGGCATCCAGACCTACAGGCCCTTTGTGCCCTGGTGACTACTGGGTCATCAAGGTGCTCTAACTGATGAAGCCTCATTTCCCCTCCCCCTCCCTCTCCCCTCCACCCTCTCTCCTCTCCTCTCCCCTCTAACCTCTCTCCCCTCCACCCTCTCTCCCCTCCACCCTCTCTCCTCTCACTCCCTCTCTTGTTCACACTCCTGGTCTTGGCTCAGCTCACCCCACCTTCCGTTCTCTCCCTCCTTCTTTCTTTCTTTCTTTCTTTCTTTCTTTCTTTCTTTCTTTCTTTCTTTCTATCTTTCATGTTCTCTCTCTGGTGATGTTCCCTTGAGTGTACGGCTTGGCCCTCCCCTCCCCTCCATTGCACAGACAGAGTAGGCAGGCAGACAAGGAGGAAAACAGGAGGCAGGCAAGCAGAAAGACAGACAGACAGACAGACAGACACACACAGAGACACAGAACAGGCTCCAGTGCAAAGCAGCTTAATGCAGCTGGAGGTGATTAGATCAGCGAGAGAGAGCAGCTTCTCCATGGACGGCAGGATCCTTAACTCCCATTAATCTGTGTGTGTCAGATCCAAGATAACACACACACACACACACACACAAACTCTCTCTGTTCGAGAGGGCAAGATGGTTGGTAAACAATCCATTGGACTGTTGACAGCAGGGCTTATGTCGCCTAGTGTGTAGCCTAGTGTGTAACATCAGGTGTAGTTTTGTGTCTGTACTCCTAATCCAATAAGATGACTGGAATGGAGAGGGAAACACAGCTTATTGACAGTGCTGAGGAAAACACATTTGAGGACACCACTGTAGGGACAGAGCATGGCAATGTTTTCCCCTCCACTGTCTCTCCCGCCTTTCTTTCCTCTTTCAGTGTCTTCCTTTCTCCCTTTCTAGTATTCCGGCAGGAGCAGGATTGTATCGTTGTACCGTTTACCAGCAGGGGGCAGTGGAGAGTGGTCAGCATGGAGCATCTATCCATCTAGAGCCTTGAGAGGGTCTGGGGAGCTGGGCAGAGCCAGAGAGCACCTCCAAGTACGACATCTGCAACTCAGCCACGAGGAGAAACCCCCTGGCCAACCAGGCCATCATGGATATATGGAGGTGAGTGAGAGAAAGAGAGAGACAGCCTCTAAGTCCGGCCTTTGTCAGCCGCTCAGTGTAATGGCGGCTGTTAGCTCCGCATCACCTGTGGCGGGACGTTTGCATAAGTCCCTCATTTGACTTTCCTCTTTTGAAATAGCATCATCAGAGAGGCCGATTCAAATCAGACCTAAGCTTAGACACTCAGAGAGTGGGAGAGAGAAAGAGAGAGAGAGAGAGAGAGAGAGACAGAGATAGCCAGAGAGAGCCAGAGAGAGCCAGATAGAAAGAGAGAGAGAGAGACAGACAGAGAGATCTAGGGAGAGATAAGAAGGCAAACGAGACACAAGAGAGGGAGAGCGAGAGACATGGAGAGAGAGTTATCGTTTGTCCCCAGTGCTGAAGCAGCAGAGCTGGTGTACTCACGGCATGAGGCTCAGCTTCCCTCCAGACTTGACCCCTTCCCTCTTCTGGACGTAGTTGGCAGGGATGGTGCCCACTCGGCCCACTGTGTTTTTAGCTTTGTACCAGTTTGGATCCTGGAACGGTCGCAGAAAAAAAACCGAAATGGTTTTAGTACTGTCGTTTGGAATTACAAGAAATAATACATTTGTGTGAATGGTTTGTGTGTTGACTGGTGATAATTATTACATTTATTTATTAAAATGTATAGGTATTACTATTCACTGCTGGTTGTGCAACAAATTCCCCCTTTGGAATAGTAACGATTACCTTGACATTGACTTACAAGTAAAAGAAACACAGAAACATTTATTTTATGTTGCTAATCAGTATGAAATGACAACATGACAAATAGAAACACAGGAAAAAAAAAAAAAAAACATGAATGCGTTCCTATGGTAACGGTGACAGCAGAATGCTCGACTTACCCTAGTGACTGCTATGATAGTGAGCACATCTCCTTTGCAGAAAGGCAGGTCCTCTTCATTGGTGGACTGGAAGTTGTACTTTGCTACACACTCTGTGCCTGGCGACCAGGCAGCCTAGGGGGGGGGGGGATTGATGTCACAAACCCATTCCTAGCGCAAGTACTCAATTACAGGTTCAGAGTTTACACTATAGGAGCGTGAGTGACGCATGAATTAGTGTAGCATCTTTGATTCCTTTCCGTTCTTTCTGTATAGGATTCAAGCCATACATTTATCCTGGCCTAGCATGCAGTGTTGTGTCTCTGGTGGTAATATATTAGCTCCTAACAGTTTGGTGTCTCTGGTGATAGTATAGTAGCTCCTAACAGTAGCAGTGTGGTGTCTGGTGATAGTATAGTAGCTCCTAACAGTAGCAGTGTGGTGTCTGGTGATAGTATAGTAGCTCCTAACAGTAGCAGTGTGGTGTCTGGTGATAGTATAGTAGCTCCTAACAGTAGCAGTGTGGTGTCTGGTGATAGTATAGTAGCTCCTAACAGTAGCAGTGTGGTGTCTGGTGATAGTATAGTAGCTCCTAACAGTAGCAGTGTGGTGTCTGGTGATAGTATAGTAGCTCCTAACAGTAGCAGTGTGGTGTCTGGTGATAGTATAGTAGCTCCTAACAGTAGCAGTGTGGTGTCTGGTGATAGTATAGTAGCTCCTAACAGTAGCAGTGCGGTGTCTCTGGTGATAGTATAGTAGCTCCTAACAGTAGCAGTGTGGTGTCTGGTGATAGTATAGTAGCTCCTAACAGTAGCAGTGTGGTGTCTGGTGATAGTATAGTAGCTCCTAACAGTAGCAGTGTGGTGTCTGGTGATAGTATAGTAGCTCCTAACAGTAGCAGTGTGGTGTCTGGTGATAGTATAGTAGCTCCTAACAGTAGCAGTGTGGTGTCTGGTGATTGTATAGTAGCTCCTACGTGACAGCAGCTGCTGTGGCAGCAGAGATGAAAGGACAGGGAGAGTGCAGAGCAGCAGGTAGCTGTGTGGGAGCTGCCTTCCCATCACATCAGCGCTCTGTTCCTGAAGCACTGCAGTGTGTGTGTGTGTGTTAACACACGTGGCGTGTGTGTATGGGAGAGTGAAAGGTGTGAGAGAGGACGGTGTGTGAGAGCTCCTTTTACCTGGATCCCAGACATGGTGAAGAGGGGGGGGAGGGGGGCAAATGTCCTTGGGCAGGTGTCACTGGTTAGCTGGTACCATGAGAGCTGAGGAAGGAGACAGGAAGAGGAATCAGTGACTCAGAATCAGGTCATCCGAGTCATCCAAGTTACAGGCGGAGGAAGCCAGGCCCCACAATGAGCTCTTCAAGTAGGCATGGCCCCACTCTGTCCAGCTGGGTTCAGCTGACCACGTGGTCAACAGTAACACAGCCCAACATGAAACCCTGCTAAGACAGGAGATCAGGAATGGGCCGGTGTGTGGGATGCCGGCTCAGTCACAGTGAATCCTCTACTACACATTCCCATCCCCGGTACAGCACAACCCAGCAGGAGAGAAAGGCAGAACGACACTGAAGGCAAGTCTCTCTGCAGCTGGGCGGGGGGGCGTTTCTCTGAGAAGCGGGTCTCTCCCTGTGTCAGGGTGACCTTCACAGGCAGAGGCAGGCCAGCAGGGGAGATGACCCCCCCCTGGAGAACAGAGAGAAAAATCCCTTTGTAGTCTGAGATACTGCTTCACACACACACACACACACACACACACACACACACACACACACACACACACACACACACACACACACACACACACACACACACACACACACACACACACACACACACGGGGGGGGGGCAATGATCCGATATGTGTTTGTAAGAATCAGACTACACTGCAGCCCATGCATGCAGGATAAGACATCAGATGCCTAGGCTTCAGGCGTGTGTGTGTGTGAGAGAGTATGTGTAACCTGGAAATGTCTGAAGACATTTGGCTGATGCGGTACCCCACATATGGAAAGACCTCCTCTCAAAGGAGCAGGAGTGAGTTAACAGAATGATTCGTAACATGGAAATTCAAAGAATCTCTGACACTCCAAAGTTTCAACTGACAGATTTACAGAGGATCATCAAATCCGGTTTTTGATCGTATTTTGGATGTGGCCTTAACTCAAACCGGCACTTGACGTCACAACTCCCATGGTTATGAAGTCAAAAGAAGCTTGAAGCGCCGAACAGCCTGCCGCGTGCCCCCTCCCATTGGCCCCAGAACAGGAAGTGTCCGTCGGGAAGGGGGGGACAAACAAAAAAGAAATACTGAGAAGGAGGAAGTGGCTGACAGATATTTTCCGATGACCTTATCACAAGGGAGGGGGGGCACTATTTGTAGGCTCACTTCCTGCTCCCGCTCCCTCCTCCTCACTCACCCAGTCGGATGACCAATAGGAAGCCGGGATTTGCACATATTACGACATCACTCTGTGCTTGGCTGAATTGGGCCACTGTTGTGGTCAACTGTCCACGTCACAAACGATATGATTGATCGCAACCAGGAAAAACAGCAGAGCTCCTCCGAACATCAAACAGGTAGTTACCCAATACCCTAACATCTCTCCATGAAGACCAGACTGGAGAACTTCAGCCCTGTTCAATGATGCATACAGACAGGGAGGTCTGCGTTCCCCTGTCTCCTCTGGGGCCCTCAGCCTATCGTTGGCCTGGAAGCGCAGCTCCACCTCATCCTGTGCAGCAACAGGAAGCTGGCTAATTGCAGACGGCTGCAGATCAGTTCACTGACGGGGCCCAAACACAAATTCAAGAGGTCGGAGATCGAATTGAACTACCCTGCGTTTGAATGAACAAAGCGAAAACAGAAGACCTCCTTCCTGGGGGAGTCTTAACCGTGGGCCTGGCTCCACCCGGGTGGGCTGCCCAGGCCTCAACAGGAAGCACAAAAGCAACACCTCAAGTTTTCAGCCAGAAGTCTTCATGCCAGAGGCTGGTTGTAACTCTCCCTCCCTCCACCTCGAGGCTCTCTCCCCTCAGCCCTGTTGGTCCTCTTTGGCGGAGCAGGGTTCTGGGCAGCAGAGGAGTCTCAGCCATGCGGCCGAGTTTGGGAGCGGGAAACAGTTGAAAGTGGCCGCCCTGCCATGACCTGGCCGTGAGGAGGCTTGGGCCGCTGTTCCTGGTGTCGGGAGGGCCGGGGGGGCTCTGACCTTCTGGGGATGTCACCATTTTGGTATGATGGCTGTGCCGGTGTGTCTGTTTCTATGATAAAAGGCTAGTGTGTTGCTAAACGGAGTCACGTGACAGAGACACACAAGCTAAGCATTGTTCAAGGTCGGGGACAGTTTTTATGTCTGACACACAAAAAAAGAAAAGGGCACTACTACACCCCCCCCCCCCCCACACACACACACACACACACACACGCACACACACAGCTGCTCCAAGGCTAGGCCTAAGCATCTGGTCAACTCACAAGAGAAACTGCACGCACACACACACACATCTTCATTTCCACTGATGCCCAATCCCCACCTCCAACTTTCTTCACAAAAACCCTGCTGTCTAGCAGACACTGCCATGGCAACCTGCTGGCTCATGTAACACAGGGCAGTGCAGTCCTGCCTCACGGAACACAATTCCTCTTCCTCCTCCTCTAAATGACTGTCATTAGTAACACCATTTAGGTTACAGCCTCACAGCATCCACACACACAGAGGACTCCCTACACACCAAAAAAACATACTCCTCTAAAAACACAATTCTCTGCACTGAGCCATCTAGTTGTCTAGCCGAGCCACACCTTTTCTAGAGTGCGAGCGGCTAACAAATCCCACCCCAAACCTGCATTATGATTTAACACGTACTGTCTCTTGTCTTGTCTGATGTACTACTAAGCTAGCTTGGGCCCCTGTGCTGAACAAGGGGCTCAGATGGGCACAATCGCTGCTCCAGGACTTGAATGTGAAGCTCAGCTCAAAGTGCACTTGTATACAAGGCTCCCTCTCCTTCTCATTGTTGTGATGTGAGGTCTCCATGGCTACGGCAGGACACAGGGAGACTGCCAGCCGGTCGCACTTCCCTTCACAAACAAGCCCTTCCTGCCTCCATTCCACTACGGCTAAACAGAGAGGGGCACAGTCTGGGACTGGGTGGTGTTGGTGTGTGTGTGTGTGTGTGTGTGGGGGCAGGTTACATAAAACACACCCCTTTTCTGAGGAAGAAAAGTCCCCGTTAAGGTAATCTGACGGCCTAGGGTTATGGTCGAAGGGTGTGTTTTTGTGTTCTCCAACAGCGTCGTCAGTGTGCTGCACAAGCACAAGTGTGTGACCACGAGGACCAGCCGAAGGAGCAGGTGTGACGCCTCCTGCAGCACGCGTCGACAGTCTGACAGAATGAACACAGAATGAAGGTCGCCATGTGGAGGGACTTTCACAGCATTTGGCAACAGAGGCGCGCGCGTGTGTCTATAGGTGTGTGTTTGTGCATCAGTACGTCAGGTTGATGGCCATGGTGTCACGGGCTCAGCACAAGGTTGGTACTGTTCATGGGAGTGGGGCAAAGAAACGGACAGAAACATGTCAATGTGCCCCACACTCGCTAGGCTATTTCTCAGCTGCAGCCATGTGCCCCACTCGCTAGGCTATTTCCCAGCTGCAGCCATGTGCCCCACTCGCTAGGCTATTTCCCAGCTGCAGCTTCACACGGTTCACACTGGCTGGCTGGCTGGAGCACTGAGCCCTGTTGGAGCTGGTGGGATGACTCGAACATCCCTGTCCACGACCAGCACAGACCACACGCCAAAGGGTTCTTTCCTGCAAAAGATATCGGCTGCAGGGTCCAATATCGACCCAAAAACCACGGCTTTGAGGGCATGCTTCAGTTTAGGATGAGCCAGGTGAAATGAGGCATAACAAACCCAATGATGACCTCATGCGACCACGCACATCCCCAAGTGTGCTTGCGGGGGGCATGTCCCTGGCCAGGCATGAGGTGGGCCCCCGGGGGTCATGTGTGTGTGAGTGAGTGAGTGAGTGAGAGAGAGAGAAGGGGGCAGGGTCAGAGTAGACGACAGAGAGCTGGAGGTCTCTCCTCCAGCTCATTAGACAGAGTGCATGGCGCTGCCATCTGGTGCACGCCACGTCCTCTCCAGCCCTCACTTCTCTTCGTTTTCAGGCATGATGGTCCCCATTTCACAGTCCCTCTGAAATGGCTGGACCATCTGCCGTTTTCAACCAGCTTTCCTCCTCCTCCTCACCCCCCCTTCCCCCCGGTTTCCTTGTCTCGAAAGGGGTGGGGAAGATGAACAGAGAAAGGATTTACAAGTTGACGGTCAGAAGAGAGGAGAGACAATCTGGAGGAGAAGTGCCTCTTCCCTGACTGGCCCTGCTAGTGGAACGGCCATGCCCCGGGCCCCTGCCCTCGGCCCTCAAAGACTGGGCACCTTTGGGGCAAGCCCAGCCTCTGCCATGACCCCCTGCCCACTCCACTCCAGGAGGAATGAGCGGAGCGTGCCATGTTCTGCATCTGACTGCAGTGGAGCCAGAAGGCTGGAGTAGTGGATATAGCATTCCCCTGATAACCGGGGGGAAGACTTTGAGATGTGTCAGGATGCAGTGAGGGGGGCAGCCAAGGGCACACGCTACGGCTCCATGCACAGACTGGACGTCGAGGAAGTGGCCTGAGGGAATGTACTGGGGGGTGGCAACACATGTGGAAGACTGCAGCAGGAGAATGTCCTCAGATTTTCTGTAGTGGCAGAGAAAGACAGAGAGAGAGAATATGAGAGCGTGCAGGGCAGAAGCAAGCTGGGAGAGAGCAGGAGACAGAAAGAAAAAGGTGTGTGAGAGAAAAAGGGAATGGGAGAGAAGGAGAAAGAAAAGAAGGGACGACGCCAGCAGGAGTCCTTCTATCGCGTTAGCAGCAAAGCCCTCTGAGCTGTTGAGTGCTGTGGCCACAACCTCAGCGCACACCGAGGCAATTTGCTCATCACTGCTATTTATAACCCCTCTCAATCCAGGCATGGGAGACGGGCTTCATTTTCCTGATTGCATACATTAAAGTAGCTGTGCATGGGAGTGTGTATATTGTATTATGCTAGTGTGTGTGTGTGTGTTTATAACGGGGGGATTGTCTTTGCCTTGAGGCTGTCAAGAGAGATGCTACAGGGAGGAAATTGTTGTGGGGAAGGTGGGAGGACAGCTGGAGAGAGTAAGCCCCAAGAGGAGAGCAGGAGAATGGTAGAGCAGGGGAGAGGGGAATGGTAGAGGACAATGGTAGAGCAGGGGAGAGGGGAATGGTAGAGCAGGGGAGAGGGGAGGGGAATGGTAGAGCAGGGGAGAGGGGAATGGTAGAACAGGGGAGAGGGGAATGGTAGAGCAGGGGAAAGGGGGGGGAATGGTAGAGCAGGGGAGAGGGGAGGGGAATGGTAGAGCAGGGGAGAGGGGAGGAGAGGATGCTGAACAGACAGAAGTGTGAGAGGAGTTCCCTGAAAGTGACAGACAGGGTGCCCGAGATCCAAAATGAGCTGCAGCCATAAAAAAGGGATTTTGGGGGGGGAAGTCAGTGGTAGAAAAGAGAGGAGTGTGTATGTGTGTCATAGCAATGCTTTGTTCTGACAGGCTTGTATAGTGTCAGGCGGAAAACCACTGCTGTCTGAGACACCCAGTGAGGCGAGCCATGCCTTCCTGTTTGCTTGCCTGTCTTTCTCCCTCCCTCCCTGCCTCCCTCCCTGCCTCCCTCCCTGCCTCCCTCCCTGCCTCCCTCCCTGCCTCCCTCCCTGCCTCCCTCCCTGCCTGCCTGCCTCCCTCCCTGCCTCCCTCCCTCCCCTGTTCCTCAGCACACGTTGACAGCCTCCTGTTCACACCGAAACACAGGCGAGAGGAGAGGAACAGCACAGTAGCTTCGGTGGCATCGGCTCGATTAAGCACAGTGGAGCAGGAGAAGGTTAGCCATGCCAAACACGACCACTTGTCACCTGCATTCAGCCAAGGTGAGCCATGATGAGGAGAGAGAGGGTGGAGGGTAGGGAGAGGGAAGAGCAGAAGGGCAAAAGGGAGGACAGCAAACGATAGAGAGCGATAGATCGATATAGAAGAACGGAGAGAGGTGATGATAGTAAGACAGAGCGAAAGAGAGAGAGAGAGGTGACGATAAGAGAGACAAAGGGAAGAGAGCGAGATAGGCGGGAGAAAGAATGCAGGAGAGACAGAGAGAGACAAAAAAAGACAAAGAGTGAGGATGATGGTGAGAGACAGAGAGAGAGAGGTTCAAATGTGTGAGCCGACTGCAGTAGAGCCGGCCATGAATAATAGAGGCTCCGCCCCCGCGGCCATCACACCCCTACATCCTCTCCGGCTCTTCATTATTCATCGTCACATTTCCGCACACGCAAACACGCATGGGCACACGCACGTCCCATACACGTACACGGTAATGATATCACTACAAGACACCTGAACAAGAGTTGGGTAGACTTCTCACACCTCCGAGCTTGCATGGAGGCGTCTGCCACATGGACTGTGTAGAGGACGTCTCGGAATGGAGGTTAGACTTTCATATGAAGGAGTGTGACACACGACTCCTAGAATTCGATCGACACACAATAGACACGATACGTTAAGGACTGAATACAAAGTGCGTGTTTTTTGGTGCGTGTGCTAATTGGTCGAGTGCTCTGTAAATCTAGGACACATAGCCTAGACGGAAACTTAAAATCGGATTCCAGGCATAAGCTACTTCAAAAAAACAGTTCAGTACCTCAGTTGTGATTTATTATAGGCTAGAGTTTGTAACTTATTATCTCTTAAAAGGTTTCTGGAACTTCTGGAAGTAGTTCGATTAAATTATTTATTTACACTGTTGTAAGTTAGACGAGTATCCTATTTAAGATAAATACAATTGACTCCAGTCCCTATGTTTAAGGAAATGGCTCGATTATTAACATATGTTCATTTGGGGGGGCACAAATGATGTGAGGTGCACATTTGTCTGACCTGGAAAAAAAAGGAGGGCATTAAAGATAAGCGTGCATTTCAGAGGGAAACTGAGATAGCTCAGACAGCACTTCTGCCAACATTTGCCAAGGCAGCATTTGTGGCTCCAAGGATGATGAGAACAGTGAATGAGGGCTCTGAAGCAACAGCGAAACTGTGTCTGAAGATGACCCTTCGACACACAGGCCGGCCACAGGGATGATGTGCGTGTTTGTGAGCGCGTGTGTGGGGCCCAGGTCAAACACACACAGCCTCAGTAGGCTGGCATATGAAAATGTTTTGAGCTCAGCGTGAGTTTCACAACAGCCTACAAGATTAGCTCTGCGTTGTGGTTAGATAGACAGATAGCTACCACCTACGTCTATGGTCATATTTGTATATTTATTTCAGATGCATACAGCACAGAGCACTTTGAAAGAACCCATGCATCTCAACACCTATCATCCAACTGAAGCCTTCAGAAAAGATCAGATCAACAGGCTGGAAGAACCCTTGAAAAGAGCTTAATCCACAAAGGATTTACTGCTCCAAAGAGGTTGTCCAAGTCATCAAATCACATCCCAGTGAAACTCACTGAGAAGAAACTGAAGAAAACTAGGATGAAAATAGAAGCCAGTGAGATTCTGGTCTGGATCCAGCCAGCAGGACGAGAGAGGGAGAGAGCCAACCAGCATCCAGCCAGGTCACCATCCAGTCACAGCACAGCCTGAATGGAGGCTGGGGACCCAAAGAGAGAGATGAACAGTGAGAGAGCGTGTAGAGAGAGACAGTGTGTAGCGTACAGTTAGTGGCTGGGTGTGGCAGACAGGCAGGCAGCTGGATCCCACCCAAAACTGTGGTGTCCGTTCCCACAGTCACAGAGAGACACACACACACACACAGAAAGAGATGGGGTTAAGTCTATCCTCTAACCACCCGTCCTCGTCCACACCCCCCCACACCTCATAAACAGTCCCTTCTGCTGAAGGGGGACGTGGTCTTCTCTCTCCCCTGCATTGACTCAATCAAAAGCTGGAAGAAAGAAAAAGAATGAATAAATAAGAATCTATGTATATCTTGTTTCCAGGGGGCGGGCGGGCTGGTTACATTCCTCCACTCCCCAAGAGAGGGGACAGCGTGGTGTTGAGGAGCTGGAGACGGCAGGGCTTTATTTTGTGGCGCAGCTGACCTTTCACCCCTAGGCCTGATGGGTGCACAAAGAGAGAGTGTGTGTGTGTGTGTGTGTGTGTGTGTGTGTGTGTGTGTGTGTGTGAGGGAGAGCATTTGAATATGTTTTACTGAGTGAGTTAGGGAATGGCTGACTGGTGGTCACTGGTCACTGACTGAATGACTACAGCAGTAGATTATATCCGTCACACACTAGTCCAGTCAGAGAGACACTACCAATGCTTCAGTCCCACGGTTTGCTCAATCTGTCTACCATAATTACACACAGGAAGGTGAAGTTGCCAAACTCTAGAAGCTGATTGTACACACACACCACACTTAGTAGTAGTAATAGTACAGCTCTATTCATTTCCCTCTTTAGGTGAGTGACAGATCATTAAGCAGCCTTACACAGAGACCGTTGGTGTGAGAAGCTAGGAGGGAAAATGACTACTGAATCATGCTGTAATTCAACAATTGATGACGGAGGCAATTCTGATGCAACTGTTGTATCTGTCGTCTGATCTGTCCCAAGGCTCATCATGACTCTTCCTGATTGGCTTGCAGAACCCTGGCTTGACTGGACATCTGTTGTAGAGTCAACTACCCAGGGTTCAGAGGGGACTTGTAAGCTGTGCAAATCTCTCTCTTTAAATCACAGCTTTGAGATGAGGAGTAGGCCACACCCTTTCACTATCAATCGCATTGGGATCAAAGGCAGTTTTGCGAGACATCAAAACATGTAGAGCGAAATGCATAAAATCTCACTTTGGTGTCTGCTTTCCTGTGGACTCATCTCATCTTTGATGTCGGCTGTTATCTAATGACTAAATAGTACAAGCCGTCCTAAATTCAGTAGATCTCTACACAGACAATAGGCATCGAGGATGACTCATCCACTGCTCTGCTACAGCATGATGTAGACAAGGGGTCAACAACAACAGCCTAGGTACGGCCCGTATCTCTGACTTTCCATCCCCTCAGGCACAGCGTTTCAAGCGTAAAGGTTAGCAGGCAAAACCAGGTCCAAAGGACAGGCTTGTGTGTTCCCCTAAACTTCTTCCACTTCCTCCACACATGATTGGCATATGGCCAACCCTGGTGAGGGTGTGTAGCTGAGCAGGTGTGCGTGGGTGGCTGTGTGGGAGTGTGTACTGTGGTGTCTATTCTGGTTAATCATCTACAACGGTTCCTGGAAAGAACTAAATGAAATGTTATGGATGGCCAGGTCAAAGACAGGGTCAGTCCTAAGGCAGGCAGGCGGTCAGACCTCCTAGCACGGTGGAGTGCACTGGTCTTAACCTCAGCTCCTCTTCAGGGCTCAGACTGAAGGAGGAAGTGACCTTCTGGTCCCAACGGATGAAATCTATCTGCTGCTCATTCATTCAAATCAGCTCCCACAAAACACAAAAGCTCTCGTCTGATGCTGCCCATTTACATTTAAATAATTAACAGCCACCTGAAGCCTCACACCAGGCAGGGCTTTAATGAGATCTAAAGCACGACTTCTGTCATTACTTAAACATGAGTAAAGGTGCCGGCGTCAGGCACAGGCGTCAGGCACAGGCGTCAGGCACAGGCGTCAGGCACAGGCGTCAGGCACAGGCGTCAGGCACAGGCGTCAGGCACAGGCGTCAGGCACAGGCGTCAGGCACAGGCGTCAGACACAGGCGTCAGGCACAGGCGTCAGGCACAGGCGTCAGACACAGGCGTCAGACACAGGCGTCAGACTGCTCGCATCAGGTCTGTGTACTAGTAGTGGTCTGCTTCAGAAACGCTCGGTTTTCAGCTGTTTCCCTGCGCTAGTTTCACCCCTTCGGGGTGGAAATGATAACAGGGTTTGTAAAATACCTGTTTCCGTTGCAGGACACACACACACACTCTAACACTCCCCAGAGGATGACCTGCAGGGGCCTCTGGCCTCCATATAACTGTCAGCGGTGTCGTTCGGAGGCACCTGGCTGGGACTGTTTGTAGAAACACACGTCCTCAAGCACCACCGGGTTGCAAACATGAAAGCGTGGCATGAAAGAGTGAGAGGATGTGCTTCCACATCCCCCCCCCCCCACGCACACGCACACACACACACACACACACACACTCAGATCCGACACGCTTATTGGATTTTGAGCATTGCACACACATTTAGAATGACAACAAGAACAGGATAACAATCATTAGGGTCTGATTGCTGTGAAGCGGCTCCCGGCGAGGAGTCTTACGGCTCAGTGCGGAGTGGCGGCGAGGCGTGTGGAGTGGCGGTGGAGGCGTGCTGCGTCTCTTTGAGGACGCCCAGCAGGCAAGGAGGCAGGCCGCTCCATGACCCACTCGACGAGCAGGCTGCCCGGCCATACGCTGGCCAGATGGAGCCTGCTTGCCCACTATCTCAGTCCCCTCGCCCGCGGCCACAATGGGGCCCATTCTGCTGAGCGGCAGCAGCTACGGCCAGGAAAGAGGGCAGGGAGAGGGGAGGGGGGAGGGGGTGAGCCTTAACACGGCACCACAGCTGCTCGGCAGAGAGGTGGACACGAGAGGGAAACGAAACAGGGCTGGAGTTTGGGCTGTGGCTGCCGGCCATCAGTTCTCCCCTCCGTACACAACTACAGATGTCTCTGAAAGCAGCATTGAAAAGTCGAACGTGATCTACAGGTTCAGCTGAATGACAAGGTCCTCGCCATCGCTGCCCTTCATCATAGAAACCCTAGGTATCAAGCATGACACGGAGCTTGTGTCCAAACAAAAGGTTGACCGTCTGCGTCTCTCATTCTTGTCCGTTGCACGCGCAGCGCATGCTGCTGCGCTGCCATGAAGCAACAACTTTGAATAACACAACTGAAATCTACGCAAGTCCACTAACATGACAGACATTACAACAGACTATTGTTTTTTCGTGGGCTATCAGCATACAAAAGGAAACAAAACAGGAACACAACACAGATTAGCTCACTGGCCACTATCGATTTTCCTCACTTCACAAAGCCGTAACCTACATAAGGAAGATAGAGATAATATCACGCATTTAAGTGGAAAAGAATGTATCAAGTAAAGGCCAGGGTGGGGTGGGTGGGCTTCAGCTAAGCCATCTGAAGACTGGCTGTATGAGAGGCAGTGTGTGGACAGTAAGCTGCTAGAAGGTTCCCTGCTGAGTGGCTAAACTGAATTCAGAGCCTGGGGTTAGCTAGCTAGCAATTTAAATTGTCCAGGCCCTCACTGATCTCCAGACTGTCAGTTAAGATGGGGGAGAGAATAAAACAACCTCTGTGTGACATGTCCACCACTCTTCAGACCTCCCAGTGGCTGGTCCAATCCACTCATCAATCAACCAATCAATGGCGTAGACACAAAACTATTGACTAGGGAGCCGACAAGCCTAGATTGAGAAAGGGTCTGCGGCTTGATGTGGTCAATGTTCTCATGTTTGGATTGGTCCTTATTAGATGAATGTGCCTTGCCTCAAGATTTCACAAATTGAGATGACACCATCCCTGTCTCTGCCAAGATTTGCCAGGTGGACTGAGACCCCGAGACAGAAACAGCAGGTTAGTCTGAACAGACCCAACGACATAAGGAGGGCTAACATGCTGCAATCTGGTGAAATTATTTCCTGAGGGCATTGTGAACCCCAGACCAAATTCCCCAAGCTCTGCTCCTCTCTAATGGAGGACCCCCGAGCCCTCGCGCAGTGTTCCAGTTCGCACATACCCAGATAGACCGCAACCCATTATAAGCAGTTTGATGCTGCCAGCACCCACCCCCTCAACATTTTGAACATGCATATAACACCATAAATGATTCAACCCTATAGATCATAGATCAAAATACGATCCTAGATTAATGAAAAAGGCTCACACTGTAACAGAACCGCACACTGTTAGATCACATCACATTACAGAAACTAAAAACTGACTAACAGGGCAAAACAATGCCAAGTGAAAATCTTGCTCAACATCAGATATCTGGCCAGGACTCACTAGCTATTGCATTGAATGCCACAGTATGCTTAAAACATGTGTGACTTAATCTTAGGGCAAGGCCATTCCATAACAAACCACTTGACATCAAGCGTCAAAACACATAAATGACCGTGTGGACAACAACATAAGTCTACCTACCAACAGACAAACAGAAATCAGGCAATGCGCGACGATGACAGACAATGCAAGTATACTATAGCTAACATTACATTATTAATTTCTATAGACGACCATAGCTACATCCACAATACTAAAAACGCACACAAAGATAACAATCAAGATAAAGCATGTTTACCAACATTGCACTCACTTCCTCCTCTTGGTTTAAAAATACAAATGTAATAAATTGTTATTGCACATGTCAGCAGCAATAACAGACACCTAGCTAGCTTAACGCTAGTATCTGCGCTGTTGTTCTCTCAATGGGCTATCCCTAGCCACACACCATGACTGTGTAGTGACTGATAGTGTGTGTGAGTGGATCGCAGTCAGAGGTGGCTGGCAGCCTGGCTACTAATACGCGCTAGCTAGCTAGCTAATTCATGATTACCTAATTAAAGCGCTTGGTTACAGTCGCTGCTTTAATTTACTAAACATTGCAGGTAATATATTTTTTTTTACATACAATAAAGCAATGCGTGAGGCAAAAGCGTTTTTTAAATAGAAGAAACAGAAAAGATGTGTCATTTGAAAGGTTTTCCTGTGTCAAGATGTTGCAGTGCACAGCGGGAGAAAAAACACTGCTTGATTTGAGAGTAGTCGGTGCAACTCACCGTAAGATATCACTTTAGGTTGACCAGATGTTCTCACAAATGAACGAAGCAGGCCATGAAAAGAAGTCCTTTATTGCGGGCATCAAATATGTCTACGGGAAAATAAGACAATCCCAACGTTCGGCTGTGTACTCTGCCGAGTTCGCACAGGCCTTGTAAAGGAAATGGTCTCCCCTCCGTCCAACCAGCAGTGATGCGCAGGCGCATTCCCGTTCCCGTCTAAAGGCACAAAAAAGGACACAAGTGAGCTCTGATCACAGCCGTGTGGTCAAACAAGCGAGGTGGAACTAGGCTGCTTGAACATGTCAATGTAGGTTATTTACCCATGTCTGGATATCTAACTTGCAGACAATCATGTCGATGGAGAATAATAATAAATGACTCGTTCTACAAAGAAAGCTCATTGATTCACGAAGACAGTCAGATTTGGAATTTGTGCCATGTGAGCACAGTAAAGATATATAGTTGAAATGGTTAGCATTAGGAATGAGGACAACGGCGATGATTATAATTTTCTTTTATTCAAACATGTGAGTGGCAACTGAAACATACGCAAATGACATTGTATCAACATTAATTGGCAGTCTGGGTACTTTTCGAAGCATATCTATCAAGACACTACATAATGAGCTGTAAACAACAGAGCTCAAGGCCCTAACTGAATACCAATCCCAACGACAAATCCTGGAGGCGCACGTGTGAAAAAATCCTGGAGGCGCACGTGTTAATTTGATAAATTGTCTGGTCTGTTTTGCACCCAAAAGCGGGTTAAATAAACCAAAGCAATGGAATTGTTTCCGTCTCTATTTTAAGTCCACTTATATCTCAAAATATACCCCCTGGGGGACAGACTTCGTAACTTGATCCATAAGAAACAAACTAAAAATCTATAGAAAACAAGTATTTGTGTTTTGGGTAACAAATCTCGATTTTGTATGCCCAACAAGCCAGTGAACAGCTACACTATATTTTAGCTGTCATCTCGAACCACAACTCTTCACAATACACAGGCAAAACATTGTTGAAAAGGTTAATTTATATAACCATTCCACTAGCACCAAACCCAAAACCGGCTGCAACAACAATGCAGTATAAAAGAAGAAAGTCTACTCCCTAAACAAACAGTAACTGCATATAAACACACTGGAATCACATGCAAATAAATGATACACAGTGTGGTATTGCAACCACTGGATACAGACATTGGTGGACTCAATTCTTCTTATGGCTGTTTTTTTTTTTGCCATCCGAAAGGCCAGACAGGTAGCGTCGAATGGCTCTATCGATCATCTGACCTGTGAGGAACCTCAGAAAATAGAGGACGTGCCAATGCACACAACATATGCTGTGATTGAAATTGAAAAGATGATCTTTGAGTAAAATCCACCAGGCTGAGAGGAAGACGACAAGAAGTCAGTCTAATCTACTCAGTGATTGAAACCTGCCATATGAGAACCCAGCCAAACTAATCTAAGCCAGACAACAGCTCCTGTTACAGGAAATCTGTCCAGGAGTCCCACTCAAACCACACAGAGATGGACGGACTGCGCTTGGGAAAAAATGCTCATCTTTCACAAACATAACTCATCCATCCTAGGAAGTTACTTAGCAAAGAGGCCGGCAATCACAAACTTGTTTACTGAACAGAAAAACATCTCAATTCAGTTTGCCTCAAGTACATTTTAAAGAGCCTGATTGAAAAACATTATTTCTGAAGGCAAACAATTTCTTGCCCCAGTTTAGAGACGCTGGACTCCTCTGAGATGTACACAGAGCTTGTATGATGAGTAGAAGTAGTCTTGTACAAAACCAAGCAGAAAAACCAACAACAACCAACATTCTGCATTCTAGATATGTTATTTCGAGGTTACTCCAACCTAGAAACAAACGTCCTATGCAATGTTTGTCTAATTAAAGAAAAGGCCAGGTTAATCTTTATCTGAAATGCTTGTCATATTTAAATGCTACACACTAGGATGCCAGATACTAGTTAAGAGATATGCCAGTGGAGGTAGAGCACAGAGTTTGTCAACTCTGCTGACAAAGACATCTCACACTGCCCATATGAGACCATGGCCATAAGTTAAAAAACAAACCTAATCTCCTATGATGGGTAGTGATACAAATTCATTCAAATAAACAATCCTATTTAGTGTACATCAAATATTTCAGTAGTCTTGCAAATACAGACCCGCTGTTGAATAGAAAATACATATGCATTTAAATGAATGCAGACAAAACATTTTCACAATAATAACAATGTAATATCACAATGTATTCCTGAGGTACAATTGAGAAGAGAACCAAAATGATTGCTGGTTAAGTGTGAACTTTGCTTAGCAAAAGAAATACACTTCTTTCAGTGAAATCTGTGCTTATGTGAATTTTTTTGATCCTTTCCTCTTTTTTAACTAACTGAATACTCAAAAATGCTGAAAATCTAAATTGTTATTGCTGTCTGTTTATTGGCAAAAACAAAATAGGCAACTTTGGGCCTGGCTCAACTCCAGTCTCAACACATTTCTTCAACAGGAAGTGTGTCTCAGACTCAACGCTGCTGACAGAGGTCATGAATAGACTCAGTGGTCAGCACTCTGGGCTGTGTAAACATACTTTGGATGATAGGGAGAGACAGAGACCCCCCTCCCCCGCCCCCCCCCCCCCTCCCATCACAACACCCACAACCAAACAGGACAGGAACCCCTCCCCCCCCCTCCTTCAGAGGGTTTCCCTTTAGCAGTGACAGCTCACGCACCCTCTGAGAGTTCCAGGAAAACATACAACATACCCCCATCAAAACCATCTGAAGCCATTTCCAGGGATGCTCCATTCAGGGGCTACTGCTCCGTTTCCCTTTCAGAGGGCCATGGATGTGCTCCCGACAGGGGAACAATCCCAAGCTGCTTTGACATCAGTAGGGACACATCCATCAACCTTTAGTGTTGCACGTTAGTGACGGTCATTCAAAAAGCTGCACGCACACACAAGCACGCACACACACACACACAAGCACGCACACACACACACACAAGCATACGCGCACACACACACAAGCAAGCACACACAAGCACGCACACGCGCACACACGGCTGCCTGTGGAGCTCCAATGCCCTGCTACGCTGAGTGCAGAGGGATGACAAACTTGCATCCGAAGGGCGAATGGTAAGTGATGCCGACCTCTTGGAACACATGTTTGGGTATGCCAATGTCACAGAGGTAGACTCTACCATGGCCCTCGGCCAGAGGGAGAGGCAGGCCCAGGGCCAGGGTCCACTTGGCCTCCACAACCTGGGGCTGGCCGCCCACTGGAGGGTCCAGGCTTAGGACTGGGGCCCGGTTCTGGTTGGCCCAGCTGGCAGCAGCCTGGTACCAGGGTTGCTCCCTCAGCAGGGGGTTCTCATGACAGTCCAGACAGTTGATGACCAGGTCCACTGGGCTCACCGGCAGGTCTGGATGAGGGAAGAGAAGGAGCATTTCAAGGGAGTTCTTTGTCCCTCCAGCAGAGGGCAGTGCTGTCTTAATATGGGACTGCTGCACCAGACAAGCTCTGATTCTCATGGTCTCTCTATATCAAAGATCAGTACATATCAGCACCCTTTCTACACCATTTTGCATTGAGGAAAACCCAACAAAGATTTACAATCTTTGTCACCTACCGAGTCTCCATACCTAGAAAAGAGTAAAAACCAAGGTGTTTCGTACCTTTGACGGTGGCCACCTGCTTGCCGCCAGTCTTGTCGTAGAGGGCGAGCTCGCTGATGATGGACTCCTGCATCTTCACCAGGTTGGGCAGGAAGAGGATGACCTCTGCGTCGTGATTGGCCAGGTGGCGTCCGCAGCTGATGCCCTGAGCCCCCTGGACGTGGGGCCCACAAAGCAGGGCCACCGTGGGCCGCTGGTGCACGTTCTTAGGGGTCAGTCTGGAGGAAGGAGGAAAACCAACTGGTTTTGACCACACCCGTTTCCTCCAAACCATGATTCTATTTTTGCTAATGTGTGTGGTTACGAGGCAAGACACCCTGGAATTTGCCTGTAAGTGTCAATCATTATGAGAGTTCTGCAATAAAGCCTGATAACAGTGAGAGAAAGGAGCTTCTCAGCTAGTCCAACACCTTCGGTGTTTGCATTAGCTCCTTCCTGTGCGAGCCTGGATATGGGAGGTGGGAGGGAGGGAAGGTGCGTGTGTGTGTGTGTGTGGGGGGGGGGGGGGCAAGGTTGAGGTCGGCAGCTTAGAAACACCGTACCACGCTATTGCCACGGCAACCATGAAAACAATGTAAGAAACAAAACAAAAAAAGAACATAGGAACAAGGACACCCTTGAACTTGGGCACGGGGTATGTTTCTCTAACCCTGGTGTGTGGATGTGGCTGTTAGCAGTCAGATACTCACCGGTTGGGCCCCCCCAACAGGGTAAGAGCCATCTGGCTGGCGCAGACCCCAGTCATCTCCAGCCTCCGTTCCAGAGACAACCCATAATGCTCCGCCACTGCAACTAGTTGCTTGTGGAGCTCGTAAGATATGCTGGGAACCACCAGGCCTGAGTCTGGAGAAATGAAGGAAGATAAAACAGTCTACATGCAGTGGTCATGTGGCACTGGGCCAGAGAGACTGGGTTCATGCTGAGCACAGACAGGGAAAGATATTAGGAGGTAGTTCTATTTTGTCCTTCAACAGAAAGAAAAGTTTTTCAAGAAAAAGAAAAGAAAAACGGATCGGTTCCAGTTTCCCTGACTGATGAGACCATGGTTAAGGACTACGTCTGTGCACGGATTCAGGTATTCACCAGTCCATGTGGTTCTGAAGCAAATAGTAATAGACTGTGTGTGTGTGTGTGTGTGTGTGTGTCTCTAGTAATAGCCCCAATATGCAGCTCGAGGTCACACACGCTCTCTGGGGACGGGAGTTTCTGCCTAAGCAGCAGCACATCCTCACGCAAGGAGCCCATTCCCTTGGGAAAGGCTCTTCCTCTGACCTGATCTCTCCCCCCATCACGGATGAGTCCCTCTTTCCTCTCTCAGCCTTCACTGAAGTGCCAAACAACCAGGGGAAATACTGGCAGTCTTCCGAAAAAAGCAACTACGAGGCAGATAGGGCAGCAGCTCAGGTCTGTGTTCACACGCACCCACTTGTCTCCGCACCTCCCCCTGGATTCACAGCTTGGGCCTGGGCACCACATCGTCTGCAGCCCGCTGACCCTCTGGACCCCCCAGAAACAACCGCTACGCTGGTCTCCTTAGGCCACACATGGGGGTAGCATGACCGAGGGTGTGTATGAGTTCATTTCGACATTTCAGATTTCAGATTTCTTAATTCTTCTTAATTCTTCTTCTTCTTTTCTCCTCTTGATTGCGTTCGACCTACGGCCAGGTCCAGAGGGACTGGCACCACAATGAGATGAAGCGCAGCAGAACAACTACGAAACCAAAGACCTTCCATTTAGTAGGCGAAGGCTTTCGTGGAGTTTCGTAAAGCCTTCTTTTCCGAGCACGGTTTATGCTGTCAGGGCTGCCGGGCCGTACCGGGAAGGTAGCTAATACCACAGTCATTACCTCAGTGACGGGCTGCACTGCCTAGTAGCAGGCTGCGTGGTGGGCCTCCTGGGAGCCAACGGCTAATCCTCAGCTAGCCTGTAGTCCCGAGGCACCTTAGATGGGCTAATCAAAGCAGGGGGTGGAGAGCCGCCCGGCTCAGTGTCCCTTTGATAGAAAGGCCACTGGGAGGCAACTAATACCTTAATGGGCCCCTTGAAAGGTGTCCCCAGCTGCCGGGTGTTCAGCAGTCTCATAAGGCTGCACGCAGACACGCTCTCACACACACGCACGCACAGGCGTGAAACACACCAGAGGCGAGTACACACGCAACGTGATAACCCACACGCAAACACAGGGTGTCCCGCTCGTTCACGCACGCACACCTAAGGCGACACGCACGCACACCTGAGGTGAGACGCACACACACACACACACTCCCAAAGAGACGGATGTCGTGCCTGGGTGTAATGAACCTTATCTCTCAGCTGTCCATGCTCCACCCCCAGCTCCTTTATCAGAGCTTGACAAAGACAGGTAATATGTTACACGGGGCGGGGGAGGGGGGACTTGGTCCGCACAGCCCATCCTCATCCAACCACGCGAGCGATAAGCACAGCAGAGTCAACTGCTCCTTCTCATGCAACCCGCCACTTTGAAGAGGCTGAAAGACAAGTGGAGGTGAGGGGGCGGTTATCCTCTTCTCCAATAGCTTTTTTGACCATGCCTCCGGGCGCGTTTGCTTTTTAATTCCCCTTGCTGTTGCTGCTCAACACCCTGCTCCCCCACCCCCGTGACCTAACCCTCCCCATTCCGACACCGTGTTGTCAACCTCTCTCACACACACCCAATCTGCAAGGTGGGTGCCGGTACAAACGCAACACTCAACCTGCTGAACTGGGTAGCCAGGAGCACGCAGGCAGCGGCAGTAAAATAAACTGAACTGGAAGCAATCCCTCAAGCATGACAAGGACACCGGAGGAGGCTGAAAGCAATACACGCAGGCTGGACGCAGGCCATGAGCAATTCAGACTGCTGCTGAGACAGGTAGAGAGAGAGACAGGGAGAGAGACAGGGAGAGAGAGACAGACAGACAGACAGACAGACAGACAGACAGACAGACAGACAGACAGACAGACAGAGAGAGAGAGAGAGAGAGAGAGAGAGAGAGAGAGAGAGAGAGAGAGAGAGAGAGAGAGAGAGAGAGAGAGAGAGAGAGAGAGAGAGAGAGAGAGAGAGAGAGAAAGAGCGAGAGGGAAAGAGACAGGGAGACAGTAAGAGAGATAGAGGAAGAAAGGAGAGCTGCATAGCAGGACAATGAGGCCCGTGGGGCTTGAAGGACTGCAGCCCCTGAGGACCTCATCTGGGCCAGTTGCTGCACCTCCCCAACCTCATAATGACGATGAATGCAGGTCAACTGATTGGAACATTCCATCAGAGTCTGTGTCGAGGGAAACAAATGATACTTGGGAGCAGATACGTCTCTGGCCCTCCCTTTCCCAGAGACACCTGGCTCAGGCCAGACTCGGGAGAAGTGCTCTGGCTCAGTCTGGGATAGGACGGGAGAGAGCCCAGCTCAGTCTGGGATAGGACGGGAGAGAGCCCAGCTCAGTCTGGGATAGGACAGGAGAGAGCCCAGCTCAGTCTGGGATAGGACGGGAAAGAGCCCAGCTCAGTCTGGGATAGGACGAGAGAGAGCCCAGCTCAGTCTGGGATAGGACGGGAGAGAGCCCAGCTCAGTCTGGGATAGGAGGAGAGAGAGCCCAGCTCAGTCTAGGATAGGAGGAAAGAGAGCCCAGCTCAGTCTGTGAAAGGATGGAAGAGAGCCCAGCTCAGTCTGTGATAGGAGGAGAGAAAGCCCAGCTCAGTCTGTGACAGGACGGGAGAGGGCCCAGCTCAGTCTGTGATAGGAGGAGAGAGAGCCCAGCTCAGTCTGTGATAGGACGGGAGAGAGCCCAGCTCAGTCTGTGATAGGACGGGAGAGAGCCCAGCTCAGTCTGTGATAGGAGGAGAGAGAGCCCAGCTCAGTCTGTGATAGGAGGAGACAGAGCCCAGCTCAGTCTGTGATAGGGCGGGAGAGAGCCCAGCTCAGTCTGTGATAGGACGGGAGAGAGCCCAGCTCAGTCTGTGATAGGACGGGAGAGAGCCCAGCTCAGTCTGTGATAGGACGGGAGAGAGCCCAGCTCAGTCTGTGATAGGACGGGAGAGAGCCCAGCTCAGTCTGGGATAGGACGGGAGAGAGCCCAGCTCAGTCTGTGATAGGATGGGAGAGAGCCCAGCTCGGGCTTCTCGGCAGTGGGGAGACTGAAACGAGCTCAAGGCTCTTGGTGGGGTCTGGGGTGCACCATTCACACAGGAGGCGCCGACATTGCCACTTTGCCTCAGCAGGCCACACAACCAGACGAATAAACAAGTCACTGCAGTGTAAACACACATCCCCCGCTCTGTGTGCAATGGGAACATTACGCCAACGCAAACCGTCAGACGTCTGTTGTGCTAGACCCAGTCTCAGTCTCGGGGTATTGTTGATTCAAATGTTTACAGTGGCATGGCGAGGATTCAGCTGAGGCTGTCTAGGGCTTGTTGCCCGTGTGTGTGTGGTGTGCATGGGTGTGTGTGTGTGTGTGTGAGAGAGAGAGAGAGAGAGAGAGGTAGGCAAGGTGCTGTTTATGTAAACCGTGGACGGCCTGTCTAATTACAGGGTACAGAGGAAGGGGATTAAGATGACAGCATTTAGACGCAGACCTGCCCAGCCGGTAGGGGGGGTTTGACTTCCTCATTCAGCAGCTCTGATCCCAGTACGCACCTTGCATGAATGGAACTGCAGGAGGTGCAGTGTGTGTGTGTGCATACATGTTTATGTATGTGTTTGTTTCTAGGAGTGTGTGTCACCAATGAACACAAAGGAGACAAGCTTGGCTACGTTATACCATCCCATGTGAGGCCTCCCATGACTTTAGGTCGACTCAACTACATTTCTGCGTGGATGCCTGCAGGTACAAATGAGGGGCTAGAGATGTGCAGGTGGGGTGAAGCTATGCTATGGACAGGCCTGGGCGCTGTCCCTGCTCCTGTCACACATCAAATCGAAATGTATATTTGTACAGCCCTTTCAAGCCGCGTCACAGAGGGCTTCACATGCGCCCCCAGAACACAGCTGCTCACACCTGGGCTGCAGGGCTGGAGCTACTGGAGGGCGCCACTGGCTTATCACCCCCTACTAAAAAGTTATGTAACACGCAGTGTTAGGAAAGACTGACAGGGCCGCTGTAGCTTATCAAGGCCCGACAGAACGAAACATTGTTTCATCTTAAAGGCTAAATAGTAACCTAAAGTAGAATTCCAGCCAGCCAGTCAGACCACAGGGGGAGGTGGCCTCTCTGGCCAATGAGGAAGGAGCTATCTACCCCTTTCCCTAGAAGGAAAAAGCTATCAGGTACACTGTGTTACATTACAGAATGACATAACAAGTTTATCAAACTCCCCCACTTCTTCTACAATTTCCATCCAAAATCAATAAATGCGTGGTGGGGTTAGGTGCAAATTTAGAGGGACTGCTTCCAAATGAAACTTTTAGTTGATCGTTAATTTAAACCTTTGTCCCCTTCTCAGTGTACACAACATACATTCCTGGTGTGTGTCCACATGTGCGACAATGTGCTTTTATGGGTCAGTGAGTGGATAACTGTGTCTGGCCTTCTTGCATCCTATCTGGGCTGTTCCACAAGGCTGTGTGCCCCCCCCCCCCCCCAGCTGGCTAGCTTGATCATGGGACGCTCCAAGGAGCACTTCCTTCTCAAGGCACACTGGACCTTGGAGTTCCAAGCTGTGTTTTGAGAGGTTGTAAGGATGTTTAAGATGTCTGTCCTTCACGTCTTACCGGTGCAGTACTCTTTCCCTCCGTGGACAGGAACGCTGATCTGCCGGTACACCACCGGCTTGACCTCCAGGATGTTTTCGTCGTGGCGGTAACGCGACTGCGTCTGCTCGTTTGGCGTGCTGCGGGGCCGCGCCCGCTGGTTGCCGTGGCGATCCGAGCCGTCGATCTGCGAGAAGACCGCCGCCTTGTCGAACAGGGCGAGGTTCCCCTCAAAGTCGAAGTCGGTGTCCAGGCCCTCGTCCACGCCGTCGCCGAAACACTCGTCGTCGCGCGGCCTCATCTGGCCTCCCACGTGGCCGCTCTTCACGCCGTTCTTCTTGGGCGTGGCCTGGGCGGACCCCCTGCCGCCGGACCAGCCCTGGGGACCTGAGGGAACAGGACCAGCCACAGCAGACAAATAAGGCACTAGGGATGAAGGCGGCTAGGACGAAGGCATTCGGCTTGGATTCCACTAACTGTTCAAAAAGGCCTAATCTGGAACGACAAGCTTCTCATCCAGTTGGTCAATATTGACTAATGTGTTAATGAACGTTGTATTTAATCATAAGTGCATACTCCCCTCAACACGAGGAACACAATACAGGGGCCCTGATGGACGACGTTTACATACATGTGCAAACAAAACAAAAAGGGAAAAAGAAAAACCAAGATGAGAACAAAAAAAAAAACTGGAAAAACCTGGTGTTCAACTCGAACAGTGCCAAGCTCTCACGCTAACCTAGAAAGAGAGAGGTATAGTCGCACGCGAGTGTCACTGTGACAGCTAGGTGCTTTGGGCTCTCACGCAAAAAAAGACACACACACAACAAACTGAACCATTGAGCCTTGAACCATTCACGTTGGCCTGACCTTCCCAAAACACAGGTCTGTGGTTTTAAATCACCTTGAAGTGTTTGATCTGACTACAGACTTGTTTAGAGACATAGGTACATAAGGAACAGAGCGCTCAATTAAATTCAACTGTTCATGTGTGCTTTGGAAGAGAAGCAAACATTTGAGTGAATCCAGCGAATCCACAGCTGTGATTCATGCTACAAGTGCTAGGTGAGAGTGAACCACATGCCTGCATCTCCTTGGCGAAGCTCCGAGACATGGAGGCAATTACATGCAGGCCAGGCTATTACAGTGAATGAGCTAATACGGAGATCTAGAATATGTGACAAGATATGGGATGTCAATATTGGCATGGCCACTGTTGAGCAATGTTGTCAGAAAACAATCAACTACACAAGTGGGTCAGAGTGACAGCTCGTACAGCGCGTGAGACTTGTCGTCGTGCCTGGAAGAGGGAGGAAGTGTGTTCACATGCAAACCGACGTAAGATTGACAGGAGGAAACTCACTCACGCACACACACACACACACACCTCTATCCTTGTGACATCCACCATCCAATCAAGAGCAGGAAGGAAGAGGTGAAGCTGGGTATGTAAACGTAGTTGGGGGCAGGAGAACAGGCCGACACACAACTTCCCATCCAGTTCAACTGACATGCTGACACTGGGATGTCTGCTGGATATGGGGACGCGTTTATCAGCCTTATGATACGTTCTTTGGTAAATCTTTGTTTCGTTCTGAGGAATTTGGGGGTGGGTGGGTTCCAGGCTAACGGAAGGCGGGTGGGGGTCCAGGAATGTTGATATAATTTGGATAGTCCATTCAAACATTCCCATTCAACTCTCCCAGAAAGATTGACGACAGATAAATTGGAAAAGGTTTGTGTAGCACCCGTGGACTTGCATAAGCAGAAACCCCCCACCTCCCCAATGGACTAGCCCTCAGGCCTAGTCAGTGAGCATGCCATTGCGTGTGAAAGGGTCAGCCCAACCCCTGCCACTCAGCACTTTGGCCCCATATAATTTGTGCATTAGCTCCTTGGCCGCTGGCCCGAGAACTGGAGATTAAAATAAAAAGTCAAAGGTAAACAGTGCTTCCACAATTGATATGGCCTGGCCTTCTGAGCTCCCTGGGACAACACAGCTTCCTGTATGGAGGTGGGGGGGCAGGTTTCCTGTACTGGACTGGAGAGAGGGAGAGAGGAGACAGACAGAAAACAGAGGGGGCACAGAGGCACGTAAACTGGGCCTTGCATAATCTCCTCTTTAGGAAGACAGACACAGCGCAGGGAGGGTGGGAGTGGAGGAGGGGGTGTTTATTGATCTTAGTCACACACGTATTGTAAAGAGGAACTTTGGTACAGGCCTTTAGCACGCTATGGGAATCTTGGGGGAAGTCACAGCACACAGTGCCTGGCTGGCAGCCTTCAGGCTCGAACTTGTTAGTTAGAACAGAGAGACTCTAAATGGTAAAGAACCCAAGTTTAGATCAGACTGAAATTAACAGAACAGCTAGCTACTGGTCAAGGACTGCTAGCCCCTAGACTATAAGGTTTGTCAGCTCAGCCCCAAAATGTATAGGACGCATTCAAAAGACACATCTGAATATAGTAATGCAATCATTGTTCATAATCAAACATTGCTGTCAAGTAAACCGATATGCCTACCAATAGATAGAGTGTGACATGTCAAGGAGAAGGAACTACACAGGTGAACTAGACTGACAATTTAAGCATTGGCCAAATCATGCTAGTGAGCCCCAAATACAACCAAGGGGGCACTGCAGGTCCCCCTTTTTACGCTTTACTCTGGAACCACCAAGCCTCATTTCTGATTTCTGACACTGTTCCAATATGCAAGCTAAGAGTGTACAGAAACCCTATGTTTATCTGATGATACTTCATGAAGACTTGTTTATTTCATACAGCCCTGTGTGAGTCACAACACAGGGTGACAGGCAGTCAGATTATGTCTTGGCTCAGCTTCAGTGACACTTGACAAATGTGCATGGGCCCAGGGATTAGGACAGGAGTTGTGTGTGACACTGATATATGTCCTTTCATTTCCTCCTGTCACTTTACACAGAATAAGATAAACACAGGGACCTTTCTGCTCTGTCATCAAACCAAGAACAAAGAAAAGATGGTTCCAGGCTGTGATTGTTAAAACGTACATTAACATGGCAGGGTGAGAATGTGTGGTTCAGTCTGACTTTCTTTCTTAATCACTGTTACATTCGGCATCAAATTTCGGTCTTGAGCATTCGTGTTTATAAGCATATTCACAGACTAAACTCATTTTTTAGTGAGTTTTAGTGTACCAACTTCATCACAAAGCCTAAATCTGGGAGCATACACACATGCAGGTAAAACATACACAGGGAAAGTCCCTTGAAACGGGGGTGAGTTTAGAATAAGAATTGATTCAGAACAGTAGTATGCATCAACACATATCAAGATAAACCCTGTCCAGCAAAAATGCTTCATAGCAGGTTTGATACCAGGGGTTTTGTAGGCTATTTAAAGACACTATTACAAAAAAAATGAATTGTGCATCCTGATGTTAAGTAAGAGTGAATGATTTATGATTATTCACCTTCAGTTGTAGTCATGCTGTGACTATGGTGTTAAATTACAGAGAAGGGTTTAGAAGAGGCACGGCAGAGAACGTGTCATCGGAACAGCATGCATATTGTGGCTGATGGTAATAATTCCTCTAAAGATCTTTGTGTTAATACATATAAGTCACAGGATCTCTTAACGCACCTTTGCGAGTGAGGATGGTGATTGGAGCAGAAGTAGAGGTCTGTGTGTTGTTGACCACACCCCTGCTGATCTGACTGCTACTGTGGCCTGAGTAGCTGGGAGTGATGTCAGTCACAACCCTCTGCCCCACACTGGTCTTGCTGATGCTGCTGCTGTTGTTGTTATTGTTGTAGCTGCTTCCAGTGGCCATATCCAGGACCTTTAGCTCTTTGATATCCATTGCACTGGGACAGATAGTAATAAAGATCAAAACAAATATAGTTTCAAATAGTGTAGTTGAGAATACATAAAGATGCTAAATGACTACCTCTCACTTTGACCCTGACACTCCATTATAGCTCTGTTGTGCAATGTTTTTTTTTTAATTCCCTATTTAAATGTGTATGGTCTAGAGAGGATCTAGCACTCCCGCATGAGCAAATTGCTTACCTGAATGTGACCTCAGGGACCGGACACTTGACCCCATTATGGAAAGGCTGTCTCAGTGAGATGGTCTGACTAGCCTGGTCCACGGAGGAGACTTCACCCTGATACACTCCCAGAGTCGGGCCACAGTTGATGGACACCTGGCTGCCTAACCAGTCCGCAGCCATGATTCTATCATCATGGATTTAAGACAGGAAAAACAAAGGAAACGTTAGAACACTTTTAAATAGCTTTCTAGCTAACTGACAAAGCAAGTTGGGTACCATTGGACAAAATATAGGGTAGTTTCCAGAAAACCGGAAAACTAATTTCAGGCGTTTTGGCCCACAAAAGGCAAACGCGTTGTTTAAACTTATTCAGCTAGCTATACTTGCTAGTTTAAAGCCTTAGCCGGGCACCATACACCCATTTGCTAGTTACGTACTAGCAAACATTTGCTAGCTTTCTGTCATATTTAGACACTATCACAAAACTCGTGTGATTAAGCACATTATATATGATTATATATACATTAAGTCTTACTTATCAAGCAACAAACCCCCACAAAAACACAGCTATCTCCGCGGTGTTTGCAAGTTATCAGTAGCTACTTCGTGTCGGAGCTCTCGAAGAATGTTTATTTCCTGATCTTAGATGCGTCACTTCCTTTACCTTTTTTTTTGTGCTACGGTTATTATTTTTCTTAAATTAACTATGGTTGAATTTTAGACAGGTCTTGGTGACACTTTACAAACAAACAAGTAAAATACCTGAATATTTGCTTGGTGCTTATTATTGCTTATCGAAGCCGACAAACATGTCTGACTTTGGTGAGCGTGCACTGACTGTACATGAATTTCTTTTCTTTTTTGTATCTTCGTAAAAAGAAGCAATCCCAGTAAAAAAAAATATATATATATATACCGTTGTTGATGCTTTTCATTTATTTATGTGAAATTCCAACAAAACAACTGTACACAAATCATCTGCATGTTTTATAAAATAAAAAAGTCCTTCGTTACATCATAACGTTAATTCAAGACACTAATACAAATGTGTTTACAAAGTCAAGAATTTAAAGTATTTTGGTATCCTGATAAATTACACAATGCCTCAGTGAAACTGTCACCACAATATATACACATTTTAGACACAAAAATTTACTACCCAGTACACATTAGCTTACGCATATACAGAAACAATCACATTTTGGGATGCAAACAGAGCTTCGGTGTCTGATGTCCACATACAACAGCTGTTTTCAGTGAACTATTTATATATTTAGCTTAGAAATAGAATCATATAGTCTTGGCTCTTTTGCCACCTGGATGAGATTAAGAGAGAAGGCACTTTGTTAAGTAAAGAAGCGATGTAGCCATTTAAAACAGTGAGGTCTAACAATGAGTCTAACAACCATAAATTGCTACATTTGGTTCTTATTGTATTGCTACCAGTTGGATTAAGTCTCCTCAAAATAATCTGATGCATAAAGCTGTGAATTTAAGGGTCCAGAGGCACCTCAACAGCCTGTGTCTCCAGATATCACCAAGAACCACAACCTGGAAGAACTGAAAACCACAGATTTTCTGTATGCTTTAAAATGGGATTGTGTTAATGCCCCTTTTTTAACAACTGTCACTGCTCTCTCCAAAACACCAATGTGACAAAAGTCTGCATCAGAATTTGGCCTATGTATGCCTTATCTTAGTTGACAGAAGTCAAATGGACCTCACTCCACCTCCATAGCCCTCATGTTGGCCTTTAGATGGCAGCGCTTGTGCTTCATGGTCAAGCCGTACTCTGGAGTCATGTCTAGCTTCTCCCCGGGCATCTCTCTGAAGTGCATCTTCTGCACCATTATGGCCAGGAAGAGAAAGACTTCATTCCGACCGATCAACTCGCCAATGCAGCGACGTTTGCCCATGCCGAAGATAAGGATCTTCTCTCCCTCCAGCTTGTTGAGCTCTGTGCCGTTATTGCTCAGGAAGCGGTCTGGGTTAAAAGTAGAAGGCTCCTTCCACAGTTCACTGCACAGTGGAGACAAGGTAGGAATAAGACTGGAGATACAAAAACACAATGATTGTACTTTTAAAACATTTTATGCAGAAATCCAACTCACGGGTCATGATTGACCTGCCACTGGTTGATAAAGACACAAGTGTCCTTGGGAATGTAGTAGCCATTGACGGATGTGTCTTTGGTGGAGCTGAAAGAAACAAAACATAATAATTAGCCAGACTGTAAGCCAAATTTACCAAATGTAACATTTATTTTGTCTGATTTTCAGCAGATGAAACTCACCAATGAGGGATGGTGAAAGGCAGGAAGGAGGAATGCCGAAAGATCTCCAGAATAAAAGCTTCCAGGTGAGGCAGTTTTGTGCGGTCGGAGAGACGTGGGGAGCGCTTCAATCCCACCACTTCCTCTGTAAAAAAAAAAGAGCACATCAAGTTTAGATCAAAGTTGGTGTTTATGTTTTGGTGTACCTTAAGAGGACTGCATGTAAGATGAGATATAGCAAAACAATAGTATGCTCAATGTTTAAAGCGACTGTGTGCAATCAGTGTCAAAATAAATGTGATATCACACTTACTTATCTCTTCATGAAGCCTCTGCTGGATCTCAGGGTAAGCCACCAAGTAAACAACGGCCCAGGACAAAGCAGTGCTAACGGTGTCAAAACCTGGAACAGGAACAGGAATGTGAAACATTGAAAATCTCTTGGGGACAACTACATCTTAATAATGTGTAGTGTTATTAACGTGTCACAGGTGAGCTGAGGAGAAGTTTGACTCACCTGCCCCAAAGAGGTCATTGACAATGCCAACAATCTTCTCATCTGAAACCTGAACATTGGAGTTTTCATCCAGCTTCCTGTCCTCACAGTGATCAATTAGGGAGTCAGTGATGTCACGGATATTGTCCTGAAAAGTGGTTAATAAGAAGAACCTCAGTATCACTGACATCACAAATAACGTAAACAAATAATAAAATAATAATGTCAATAGTGACTGCAATAGCAGAGAATCTGATATGAACATGATGCATTTAAATAATTACCTTGTCATAGCTGGCATAGTGCTCGCTGACAATCTTCTGGATAAAGTCGTTAAACCGTTTGTTGATGTTCTTAAACTTCTTCATGGTGTTGCTCGGCAGGAAACGCAGATAAGGCATGAAGTCCGCTGGGTTTCCACTGCCCACCACCTGGCCAAACTCAGCACTCAAGTTCACTATACTCAGAAGCTCCTGGTCGTCATGGTCGTAGCGACGGCCGAAGCACATCCCACAGATGACGTTTGCAACAGACACTACAATATGACGGAAGGGGTCAAAGCAGCCATTCGCCTCCATGACGGTGCTCAGCTGTTTCAACAGGTAATCCCCCTCTTTGCAGATGTGCTCCTCCAGCATGCAGGAGTACTCTGGGGTGGTGCCCTCCAGGGTAGCAAAGGAGCGGAGGGCATTCATAGCCAGCTTCCTGCGGGCACGCCACACCCCAGCCTGGTCGGTGCTGAAGGCCAAGCTCTTGCCATTATTGATAAACTGTAAACTGTACAGATCTGGTCTGCCGGCAAAGTCATCGCCCTGCTTGATGAGAGCCTGGCGCACTGTCTCACCACCACTCAGGACAACAACAGGTCGCATTCCAATCTGAATCTGGAAGACGGGGCCGTAGCGCTCACTCATCTTGGTCAGACTGAGGTGGGGATTGTTGCCCAGTTCCAGCACGTTTCCAATGATAGGGAGGGGTTTGGGTCCAGGGAGGCGACGCAAGCCCTCTGGAATATCTGTGTGCAAGTGCTTGAGGAGCAGATACACCAAGCAAATGGTTGTTATGGCCACCAGCCCCTCTGCTGCAGACACTGCCCCAATTAAGGGTAGAATCATCAGAGCCATTTTGATATTTGTGACTTTTGCGAACCTGAGAAAGAAAAAAAAAGACTTTTAGGTGTGCATTCAGAGGTTTAAGAGGGGACATTGTACTGTGTGATGGGTATAATATGTAAATATAGCAAAATAGTGTTTGAATTATATGCTAATGAGTCATAAGAAGTAATTGAAACTCAAGTTACCAACACTGTCTGGCTCAATGCATGCATTAGTATATGAAGTATACTTTAAGATCTTACACGTGAAAAATCGTACATTTTGCAGCCATACAATGACAACAAGTGAAACAGGTAACTGACACACTGAAGAGAAGCGGTTACTATACTGCGTTGCAAGAGAATGTTCGATAATTTATACGTTCACATTACTCTATACATGTATTCTAATACATGAATTACAGGCTTATAATTCAAATATTTAGTTAAATTTCCCGTTTAAAGTAGATGCTGCATTGGAAATGTAATTACCTTGAAAGAAATTAGATGTCGATCGTCTTGTGAGAATAGATCAAGTTCTTTGTTAGTGAGGATTGTCGTCCAGAATAGTTGACTCTTAGTTTGCTGTGTCAAAACATTGAATGAGCACTTGTTTTATAGTGTGCCTTTCAGCTCCATTGGCTGCTTACAGTCTGTGACGTAATCTCTCTCTCTCTCTATCTCGTTCTCTCGCTCTCAGAAGTAAAAAAAAAAAGAAGCTGAAAACATCAATGAAGTTTACTGTGGGTGGAGGAAGGACGTGTTTCACTGCACAGACATATAACAGACGAATTAAAAGTGTATATAATTATTTGCCACAATGTGTTGTCAACGCATCTTACTGAGTCGACTTCAGAAAAACTACAAAGCATTTATCTTTTTAAACTTTATTATCACACTCTAAAGCGTGATCAAGGATCTAACGATGAGTCCTGAGAGTCAGCATTTAAAATAGTTGCCAGCTCCTCAAACAGCAGATACAATTATGTTCATTATAATAATTAATTCCCTCAACCAGAAGGTAAGATGAACCTAAATAAGATCATGCCATTGTGAAACGTTATATCCTACAATAGCTTACTAAATAGTCGGTATATTTAATCAATGGGATGACAATTTGTTTTATGGCCCAGGGCAATTACTCGATTGCGTGCAAGTCTCTTCCGGACGGGGGAACTAACAAGTCTATAATCAAGGGACTCACCTTGACAGTCTGATAAATGTTACTTAACCTGTCAAATAGTTCTATTGTACAAACAATGGGCATGGTTGAAGTCTGATAGAAGCATATATAAAGTCAGTACGTTTTCAATCATGTTTTATAGCAAGTCAAATTTACTTTGTGCCCTGAAAAACATTTAAATAAGAATATATCATGGGCTAAACCCCTTTGTTTTGCAAATTACTACACATCCAATTAACAACATTGGCAAAGGCTACGTGACCAATTGTCTAGTGATCTGTGGGAGGCTACAGGCTTCTAAATCGACAGATTAGATCATTGCATACAGTTTGTCATTCTCTGTTTTCGTGATAAAACTGCCAGAAGCCATTGCGTGAGTGCACCTGTTAGCGCTCGAGTTAAAGATTGGCTAAGTTGCGTGAGAACGCCGTGGCAAGCCCCTGCCTCCCCCGACCCTTGGATGAGGATGCTGGGGGGTGTAGTCTGTCAGCACTGCTGAGGTGAAAGGCTAAATGAGTTCATTAGTCCCATTTTCTGTCTCGCTGTTTTCCTCCAGCAGTGTTATATTTAAATGAATGCATTGAATATGAATTATATTCACCTTCGGGAATGGATGTTACATATGTTGTGAGTTATTTACCATAAATTCATACGGCGTGTAGGCTATTTTTGTGTCTGAGTGGGTCCCATTATTTCTTAGGAGAGTTTCACATTTACGCACGACGCACACAGGTGGGGAATTTTTCATTGATGTTGAATGATATTGAATCAATAATATTGAATCATGCCCCTTTTCCACTACACTGTAGCCTATAGTGGTTAGCTTCGACTCAACCCACCAAGACGATGTTCATAAGTGTAAACAATTAGATATCCAATCATTTCTATCTTTAACATAATAAAGTTCCAGCTTCATAAACATTTAAAGTGGGTTCTAAAAACGTACCTGAAAGTACAAAATAAATACATTTATGAAAGATTATAAATGAAAGACCATGACTAAATGTCCAAACTCAAAAAGACGCTCAACTTCGGCTGAACTAACTTAAATAAACCAAAGACATGGGAATAGTGTCAATCGTTACATTTTCAATAGATTTTCAATCTATTTTGATCGACATTCTCCACCTGATGAGCGGGCTGGCCGGCTCTCCCCTGTGGCGCGCTCCTTTTTGCCCCTCTACGCTGCATGCGCCTCTGGGCAGTTCGCGTGAGAACGCGGAGCTCCCGCGCGGAGGGGTGGGATCGGTCTTTGGGACAATCCTAAATCTGCTTGGTCAGTCACGCGAAGGCAGCAGCCCCTGGAAAGACACAAGGGTCTTACACTTGCAGAACAAAGCGGGCAGGACGTGAGACTTTTTCTTGGGCACGGAGGTGCACATATTTGCGCGCTATAGCTTCTGTAAATGCGAGGATCTTGAGCTTTTGAGTCATGCGATCTGCCACTCAGGCTTCATGCAGGCATGCAAACGCCCGGACTGGAGTCAACTGCTTAACTCCACCAAATAGCAATTGCTCGGGATAGTCACGGTAATGCCAACTATGGCAGGTACCTATTGCGTGTGAACTGGAGAACTTGTTATGAAATTTCAAAGAGCTTTAAAAAGTTCAGATGTAATACAATTGTTCTTAGAAAGAGTCAACTCAGAACGTCCATGTCGAAGGAACGGCATCGCCCATTCAGTTGTGTATAGGTTTTGTAAGAAAGGGAATACTACAGCGTGAGAGGCGGTGATGGAAATTCCCCTGATTTTAAAACGCGCGTAAATACCCCATCAGTTTCACTGTTTGGCATAGTGCCACTCTGACCTTTCTAACTATGTTCTCATCACAAACTTATCACATTCTCTATTCAAAATAATCTGAGGGCAAGACAGATACAGCTCTGAAAAAAAGTGCAGTGGTCTCTTAATTGTTTTCCAGAGCTGTACATGTGCATCGATATAGGACCAGACAATTGGCTGTTTAGTTGATCTCAAATGTTCTTCTCCAGTGCGTGCTCCCCGCTTGAGCAAAGCAGGCTCATAAAAACACTTTTTCTGGGGAGATACTAGTCTAATGACTGAATGCAGTTACATCTAAGCTTCTAAAAAACCTGTCACACTTATCCTGAAACCAGGTGTATGTGCGTGCACGTACCTGTGGGTAGCCTATGTGTTGGGGTACATAAAGCAGTTACTGTAAGCATATGGAGAGGACATGTCTACAGTTCATTCCATTACAATGCGTGTGTTCACGTGTGTACGTGCCTACAGATGAATGGCAGCAGATGTTTTGATGTTTTCTTTGAACTCCCATGAAAACGATCCATCTGCATGAAATGAACATATACACACTGCATAACAAAGTGCCCAGCCTCTTTTAGGCCTCTGAGGTCCAAAGTAATAAATTGTAAGAGGAGAAGTATGGAGGAGGTCGATTATAAGTGAGCAGGCTTCTGGCTATGCGTGTGCTGTGATCAGTCTGAACTTAATAGGATTACGTTGGACTGCAGGTCATGACACTTTACACATGAATGCTGACTATGACCTCACACAAACGTACTCAATTTATTCTCTCGGCATGAACTTCGTTTAACGTCAAATTTATCGACCCAATAAGTCCCACAAAATTCATGAAATACATTTATTCAGTAGCCCCCGACAATGATGCTCTTATGGATTCTTGGATACGCGTTTGTATAATTGTTTCTATAATTGGCGCATACCTATAGTCTATGATTGGAATGTGTAGGAGAATGTATTCTTTTGTATTATAGATAGGTTAATACAGTAAAAAAAGAGAACAAAAAGAAGTAACGCTTAACATACTACTGGGGGCAATAATATAAAAAAAACCTGATGACCTTTGAGCTAAACCATAGCGTGAGAATCGATCTAAAATATGGTCAGCATTCAGGTATCAAGATCAGCTAAACGTTACTTGTTATCGCCTCTCAACACGCAATCGTACACACACTCAAGCTGTAATTGAGCAACATTCTGTCTCGCAGCCACTACAAAGAGTTTGGATAGGGAGGGGGCATGACAGCGGACGGGGGAGTAATTGTATCACCTTCCCCCTGCTGACAAGAGTGTATACCAGTCCAGATTAGTAACTGAGCTAACAGTCTCCGTCTCCATCAGTGCTTGTGCTAGCCAATGTTCAGCTCTGTGGGGATAACAATAGTTGCGTGCAGAAATATCTCGGTCATCCATCTTTCTGTCACCTCTCTATATTCGGGCACGAAGGTACCATACGTTGTTTTCTCGCTGACTCCAGAGACTCTGGGAGCGAAAGACAGCACAGAAAGGAAGAGAATATGAAACGCGTGTTCAAAGACAAACCTAACCTCTATTGAAAGTAGATACGGATAGGCTATGCGTGACACGCAAAACAAGCCATGCGTGAGACACGTCGTCTACCCTTCTACCTCTCTTCTCACGGCGGACTGCTGCAATGAATGAGTCGACAGCACATCCACGGGTTAATCATTGTGCCACAGCCCGTTGCGTGCAGACTCTGTTTGCTCTGGCCGTGCCAAGGGTCGCGAGGTTGTGTACAAAAAGAGCAGAGGGAGGCATCGGCCAGGCTCGCGGGTCACCCGTTTTATCAAAACAATCACAGTCCGTTTTGGGGAAGCACGCTACTGTTGTGTAAATAACAAAGTTCACAGTGATTGGCTAGATTCCGCATGGATTTTCTCTATAGAAATCAGTTCATTTGTATGCATATTTCCGTTCTATATGTTGCCTATAGGCCTAGCTTTGATGCTTCAGATAATAATAGCCGTATGAAACAATAAAAGGCTAAATAAGTCTCATTGTCCTGTATTTTTTTCACATTATTTGTATTACATTGACCCCATATGGTAAAAACACACTGGTAATAATTAGGCCTCAATCAAACAATAAATAAATAGTAAGTGAGTCCAAGCATTTAAATAAGTAACTTATAAAGCCTTTATAACAATATTGTCTGGAACCAATCATATCATATATATTAGTAACTGAGCTAACAGTCTCCGTCTCCATCAGTCCTTGTGCTAGCCGATGTTCAGCTCTGTGGGGATAACACTACTTGCGTGCAGAAATATTATATATATATATATATATATATATATATATATATATATATATATATAAATGGATGTTGTGCACAGTCCATTGAGAGTATACAGAATAACTTCTGTTTATCTATGTTTCGTCTTAAGGCCCCCACTGTGAGTCTATAGACAACGATGTATGTGTGTGTGTGTGTGTATGGTATCTGTGTGCATTTGTGTAATTGTGTGAATGCTTTCTTGCATGTGCATAGTTTGGGAGGTGTATGTATACAATTCTGTTGGCTTATGCATGTGGCGAAGTATGTTTGTATCTATGTGGGGTGTGTATTAAGGCCTGTGTGTCTGCAGTGAGTAGTGTTTTTCTTGGACAGCACTAAAGGCTTATCCCTAGGGCCCTGTTGAGTAATTGTCTGAGCCCGCTTCAAGCATAACAATACCGCTTACCCTACCAGCACAGGATGTCCGGCCCTACCGGCTACTGTGTTGGTGTGTGCACACACACAGATGTAGGCTACATTTTTAAACACACAAAGTCACACAAACATAAAAACTTGCAAAAATACACAGACTCTATAATACATATACACAAATGCAAGCACTCACTCACACACACACACACACACACACACACACACACACACACACGCACGCACACAGACACACACACACACAAATTCATAAAAACAGTTTTAAACATATATATCAACACAAAACTATTGATCCTGCTCACTCTCAGTAAATTCTGCTAAATGCATTGTCACTATCATTCATACATTCATATAGTCCCAGTGGTACTTAAGCAGTTGTAGTGTAGTAGCAGTAACTGTGGTTAAGTTACACTGTAGCTAAGCTAAGTTTAAGCGTTGTAGTAAGTGTAGTGGCCAGCAGTAGTGGTTTGTGTGATAGTGTAGTAATCATAAGTGAAGTAGTAGTATAGTTGTAGTCAGTTGTGAGAGTCGTAGAGTTGAAGTAGCAGTGAGTATAGTAGTGTAGTGCAATAGCAGTAGTACATTTCACTATAGGGCCATGTCTCTGTTTTAGTACTTGTAAGCTGCAGCTGTTCTCTGTGGGCTTTCCCAGGCAGCAGCTAACTGGAAGTGACCTAAGGCTGTACCGCTAAAGACAGTAGCCCCGTCATCAATAGTATCTTCTATCATCAGCAATAAGGAGGTATTTCTGTGCTATTCACGCTCCAGCTTCCTCTTCCCAAAGCAGTCTTTGGTGATTGCTTCATATGCAGCTTTCCTGTGAGCACTCAAACATCCATAGCAAGCCCACATGAGTGCCCCTTCAATATACTCTCCAACATATCAGACAGACTAGCGCGGCACTCGTTAAAGTTGACTCTGTTCAATGTTTGTAAAGTTATAACGTTTTTTACATTTATTCTTACTTTGCCGGAAGGGTCTTGTTGAGAATACAAATTGAAGAGTGGAGTAATTGTCTCGTGTGGGGACGGACAGGTCTGAAAGGTACACACACATTGCAGTGGAGCACTTGTGTGCCAAGCATTATCTCTTTATCAGGTCTGTTCACCACCAGTGAATCATTTGTGCATGCCAGGACTGAGACACATTGGCTTCATTACAGGAGAATACAGAAGCTTGAAGGCCTGATAGGTGGTGATGCTGACATGCTCCCAGACTAGAGATGTAGTTAAAACAACACCTGTCCCTGGTTTTGTCGGGTTTGATGAACCTGGTGGCAATGATGATGCCCATGCTTCATACGGATGAACTGCGAGAAGTCGAAAATGATGAGAAAATGACATAATTTTTTTGAATGTGCAATGTGTTTAGACAAGTTTAGGTGCGTGGTTGTGTGTGTGTGTGTGTGTATGTGAATGAGATACAGAGCAATATTGAACAAATTAACGAGGTGGGAGACAAAGACAGATAAGAAAAAGTGAGAGAAAGAACAAGAGAGAGAGAATCAGAAAGACATTGTGAAAGTGGTGAGACAGAGAACATTGAATCACTTTATTTTCTGGACGAGTGTTCCAGCTTTGATCTGGAACACGCGAAACCCTCCCGGTGTTAAATGAACACGTATAATTTTGCGGTGCGCATGGCGCAATACATTGCGTGTGTGCATGTGTGTACACAGTCACAGGTATGTGCATTCATATGTGTATGTGCGTGTGAGAGGGAAAGAACAATGAATGAGAAAAGGGAGGTACCTGTCCTAAATAAACTGTAGTCCCCGTAGGAGCAAGCTGTTCTCCCTCCACACACCCAATATTTGGCTCGGGGGCTCTGCTACCTGAAAATACAAACACAACAACACGCCTCCACCCTGCCCCCTCCCTACTTGCCTCCCTCCCTCCTCTCCTTTACCCTCCCTCCCTCCCTCCCTCCCTCCCTCCCTCCCTCCCTCCCTCCCTCCCTCCCTCCCTCCCTCCCTCCCTCCCTCCCTCCCTCCCTCCCTCCCTCCCTCCCTCCCTCCCTCCCTCCCTCCCTCCCTCCCTCCCTCCCTCCCTCCCTCCCTCCCTCCCTCCCTCCCTCTCCACCCACCCTATTTAACCCATCCACCTCCTCCTCCACCTGCTTACAGTAACACAGGGAGGAAACTGCTCTACCTGTTCTCCTCCTCTCTTGGCGTGCTGCCTCTCTCTGCACCCTGCGGGTCTCCAGTTCCCAGATGAGAACACTCTGTCAAAACTACCCTCCCTGCATGCACCAGGGGCTGCGAACCCTGTGACTGACAGAACAAGTAGAGTTTAAGTTAATGATTGACCAGTGGATGATGAGAATTTGAGGCTGTGGTAGGACTTTTGGCAGACCGCTACAGAAAGCGTAGATGTCCTGTTTGACTTCTCTTATGTTGTGTTTCCTTGTCACTTTAAAACTGGGCTATTAATCAATCTGCCAACAGGCTTATTACTTTGTCTGTCAGGTGTGAACAGTTACGATTTCATCCCCCGCCAGTTCTTAACAACCAACTGCCAATTAAGAGCCACTGTAATTATTCCATGTTCAAAGTATATGCGACTCGTGTGCTACTGTTCTGCCTCGGGATATCCTGTCATTTTCTGATCTCCTTCTTCTCTCTTCTTCTCTCAGTTCCCCTCCCTCACTCCCCTCATCCATTGGTGTAATGTTCGGGCGTGTTGAGTCTCCCGGGGAAGCTATGGGCACCATAGTGCCCACTTCCTCTGTTTGCCCACGAGAGGAACATGATTGCAGGCACGTAGTGGTGGTAAATCCTGCAGGCTTCAGTGGAAGATGGCCCTAACGATAGGGGCAGGAGGAACAGTAGTGGCACGCACACACTCCCCCTTTACAGGAACCAACACCATATTAGATCTGTTATTCTTGCCTGGTATGTGCTATTTTAAGCCCCTTACAATCTGATGCAGTATTTGAGGTCAACAATCTGATATACACTGGCATGTCACTTGCAAGGCCAAGACAAACACCGTCATAGTATGTATTTAAATGATGTACCCTACAATCAGTGTACAATGAGATTTCACTGACCAGCCACATATTTGATCTTAAATTGATAACTTGCTTCCTGTCACTTGTATACACAGATACTGTAATGATCCTCTGTGAGTTGAAGCCAGCAAATGTACAATAGATGACCTCGCACAAATGGCTGACATTAGGCACAATTTTGGAGAGCATGCCTGACTCTGAGAGGACACAATAAGAGTACGAAGGAGGTAGAGGATGACAGAATAAAGAACCGTAGGAGGGAGAAAGACAGGGGAAGAGAAGGGAGAGAAGGGATGGAGGAGAGACGAAAGACATGCACATGGGTGGGGACCAAGTGACAACAGCCATCTCTCCTCCGTTTAAGTTGATGTGGATCAGCTCGTTTTAAACCTGTGTACATAGACAGCGAGGAGAACGTTGAGTCAAGGAATAGGTATGCATCATTGTGTGATCCTCCATGACTAACTATATGAGACTGTGACTAAGTCTGTCTTCCAACAGTTCCAATAATGCTTAGCAGGGAGTTACTGTATGCATTTTCAAGTTATGAAAGAATCGGAAGTGAGTCAGATTAAGTGATAGCAATTCCTATCTCCTCATATTGGCGTGCTACTTGCAAGGTTAATTTGGTTAGTTGCTGGAGATGTTAGGGATTGATAAAACATCAGGCTCATACCGTCTCCTGTTACTTTGAATAAAGCTGCAAAAACTAGTTATCAAGATTGATTGTCTGAAAGGCAACAAAATCCTACTTCAAAATAAGGATTCAGAGGTCATATCAGTTTCTCCTACCATTCTCTGATGCAATACAGCATCAAAGGAGTCTTATACTTGCAAATGACACCCAACACATTGTATGGCGTTTAGCTTCTGATATCGGGTTTGTAGTGTGGTAACGAAGTGTGAACTCAGAAAGGATTTCACAGACTCCTTTATCTCCTTTCTCTTAAGATCTGTACCCCTTTTGTCAAGTACACTGCTCGGGGTTGGAATGTGTGTGCTTCAGTTTACCAGTGCCTTGAAGTCTGCACACTGACTAAACAACCTAGAAGGCACTCCCATTCACAAATCAACATGTGTGAATGACAAAGGTTATTTGATTCTCTCCTTCTCCGTCTCTCTCTCACAAATCAAGTTATCAAGTTTCAGTGGTTTGATCACCCGGGATGTAAAGGGATTGTTTCCTTTGTTACACCCATAGATGTAATACACATGTTATAATTTGAACTCTTACACCTTTGTCAGCCTTCCCCCTTTCACTCAAACTTGATCTTTCTTAGTATCTCTTAGTATATCTTAGTATCTCTCTCTCTCTCTTTCTTTCTCTCACTCACACACACCAGCTGTAAGGACAAGAGTATCTAAGAGGATATTCTCACGCCAACCCCAAGGCTTGTCCATCATAGTCACAACAACCTCAGAGGGCAACAGAGTGCATTCAGGAGAGCTGTTGGAAAATAGTGCGTGCCAGGAGGGAGGGAATGTGTTTGAGTGTGTGTTTTTGAAACATCCTATATGTGAAACGCCTCATCGCTCATGAAACCTGAGATGGCCTCTCTTTCTAAGGACGGGGTGCTCTGTGTGAACTTTAGAAATGTATCTTTAGTGAAAATGAATATCCTGCTGCACGCAATAAGATAGAATGCATTAACCTGGGCTACAGTCTGTCTCTTCATAGTCCAGAGGACTTTCTTAGAGACACCATCTTCTTACACTGATTACCCTCTGTTTTCGTTTGCCGAGACGGACAGCAGAACCTGGTCAGCTTCTGTATCGTTCAGTTTGAATATTCCAGAGTAGATGGGCACTGTGTGTTTTGATTGGATCTGGGGCAAGTTGATTCATGGCTTGTACGATGTTTCTGTCTGTGTGCAGGTGCTTGTAAAAGGTCCATTCACCTAGATCACAGGTTTGCGTGTGTGAGATCCAGCACTGTTGTGCAACTGTCGATTTTGTACACAATGAAGAATGTAACCCAAAGAAACACACAGAGAAAGACCCTATCAGAGAAAATACTTTTGACGGCAGTTATGAGTGGAATGACATCTGCCATGTCTCTTCGTTGCACCCTCGAATAATCCAACAGGTATAGTAATCACTGTCACACAATCAGTTCATGACATGCATTTGTCTGTGTGTGCACCCTTATAAAACATAATCTTTCACACAAACACACACAGACACATTTATATACAGAGGACAAGATCACAGGATCACATCTTAAATCAACATTTCTTGTGCAGAAAACCATTAACACATGACAGCCGTGCGTCAGTCTGATGACTGTATTTGTTTACCTGTGCTTTTTTTCATCATGCAGGAAGTTTTTGCAGATGAAAATGTCCCGGAAAATGTCAGTGAGGGCCGCAGGGAAGGATGCTGTGAAAGAGACAGAGATGAAAAGCCACCACAAGCTGCTCTCACTGCCAAACTGCCATTTTGGATTGTAAATCAAAATGCCTTTCAACTGTCTTTAAATGATGTTTATGTGAGTGTTGCTGTTCTTGCTATCACGCCCCATGGTTCTATGCACCTCTGGGTTACGCACCTGCTGACATACACTAACACATGCACGCACGCACTCACACACACACACATAGTAATGAAAACAGAATTTGCCTCTCAGCTTCAAAAGAGGATCTGGCTCTTTTTTCTCTCACATTAAAATGTCACCATCCCTTTCAACTGACTGCTGTTTTTGTTCCAACTCACTTGCCTTATGGGGCCCATTCAGTTTCATATCAATGTTCCACTTTGTTTAAAATGCACGTCCTCCAACAATCAGTAAATGTCCTTTTAAGCCTTTTGTTAGCATTAGTGATAGGAAAGCACTGACGCGTTAGCAATTAGCATGCTTTTCCTTGCGGTAGAGTGTCCCCCCTGGTAGGCCTGGGGTTGACGTGCTTTGACAGCCAGGCTTACTGTGGCCTGGCCAGTGCTCTTGAGCTGTTTGAACAGGGAGGTGGAGACACCCTGAATGCCTGCCGCTCAGCACTCGGCCATAATTCAATTACACTGAGCTGGCCGCGGAGGCCAAGTGGATAGCCTACACACACACACACACACACACAAACACACACACACACACACACACACACACACACACACACACACACATACATTCACACATATACCTTTCCACTTAAACACTCCTGCATGGCTTGCTAATGACACAATCGCACTACCGGCACACGTAGTCCGTTGACCACACACTTACACACAGCATAACATTGCTTCACAAGCACATAACTTCAAACCACAGAAAGGTAGATTACAACAGATCCAGGCAGTTTGTGTGTGTCTGTCCTACAACTAGGACTGTAGCATGTACTGTTCTACAGCTCCTGTTCAAGCCAGACATTTGTTTTGGTGGAAGCCATTATAGTTTCTAGTCTCCACCATGTTGGTTGCCAGACTCTAATTGAATTATCCCACAGGTTGGTCAGCCAAGACCTGGGTACCATTGGGAGCATTGCGCTAATGCAACATCAGTGTCATGCCAAAATCCTGGTGTGTGCGACAATCTGAGATAGATTAGCCCACAGGATCAACAGCCTTGTCTGGCGCACATAACTAATGTCATCTCACATCATCTCAGGACTCACTGGTAGACAACTGGTAGACCAATTATCAAAATGGATAGATATGGAGATATGGAGTAAATGTGAATACCCTCGTGGGGGGGGGGGGGGGAGAAAAGAAAAAAACATTATACACCATCTCAAGTTTCCCTTGCTCTGATTCAGCATAAATAGTATGTAGCCTAGCTACTTCTGAAATAAAGGCTATCCTGTCAACTGTTTGTGATACAAATAAGACATGAGATTATGACAATTTTTATACAGAATGGCCAAATAAAGCTATTTGGATTGGATCTTCAAATCTTATATCAGCAATGCTTGCCAATCTTTGAATCTTGAATCAACATTCTGGTGGCTGTTGATGCCTGGTGAAAACAGGCCTTCTCCATCGTTCTCATTGGTTGAGCTGGTGGTTCTCAGGCATGTCAATCCTGTCATCCCACTGAGGCCTGGCCAAAAAAATATCAAATCTTCCTCCATTTCACATGACAGGTAATTGGACAGCAGGTCTGAGAGATTAACATTCATTCAGATTCACATCCATTGCGTAGAGCTGTTGGTATTGAATGAGCCAATTGACAGTTCATGTTTGAACTTGTGTTCGTTGGGATGAAAGTCAAGATCGTAAACTGATTACGTCATCAGTGTTTATATCACCTCAATTCAACTGATGTAAACTTGCCTTCAGGAAAACATGTCTGGGTGCCATGGTAAGATGATTTGGGATGAATTCGTGGGAACATAATATAATAATAAAGGGTTGCAGGCCTACGTGCTGATCCGTCACTCTAAACAGTGGCTGTGATTTGACGTGGATAAGACACTGTAGAATCACAACAGCATGTAGCCTGACTAAAATGTAGGCTGGAAAATGATGATTAATTAAAAAAACGTATTTAGTAAAAGTAACAAAATTGTGTGGGCTAGTCTATAGGCCTATTCTGGTGCTCAATTTCCTGTACTGGACTACCTTGAGACCGTCGTTTTCAACTATTCTCAATTGGCCATTTGCAACTCCAGGTAAGAATAAGAAAAAATTCAGTTGCCTTAGGCCTTGTAAGAGGTCAGCAGCAATGATAAGAAGAAGCAGTTGTCCTCACAAAAGACAGGTAGCTTCGGAACTGGATGCGACACGACACACTTTTTTTCTCTGTTCTCCTGTGGCGGGCCATGGACTCGTCTGTCCGGTTTCCCTCTCTTGGCTCTGCCGTGTGCATGCGAGCGGCTCGTAAAAGCCAGAGGAAGCTGAGGTGTAGAGACAAGGCGCTTGAGGCGAGGGGAGTTTACACAGCGCCTCAACATTAATCCGCCCTCTCGGATTTTTGTATCCGACCTAACATTAAGGGTGGCAATAAAGCGAAACCTTCCTGTGAAAATATTCCTAGGTGTTTGGCAACTATTCCTGTTCAGGCCACACTTTTGACAGGTTTGACATTTGATTAATGTTGCCAAAATGAACAACAGTGCAGAGACTGATTTCAGATGCATCATTTTTATTATAAAATGAAGCATTGAAGTCTTATTTCTATGTCTATTTATCCAATGGGAAGGAGTAATGAAGCTGCATGTGTGTGCATATGCTGACAGGCTATTCATTTCTGAAACAAGTTGCAAAAGTGTGCATGTGTATTATTTAAATCTACAGTATTCAAGTTGAGTATAGAAATGTATAAATTTAAAGACTACTTCTCCACGTTTGACCAACTTTCCTACCCAAACCCTGATTCATAAGAGAGAGTTATTTTATTTAATGTATGGCCCGCTGGGTTCACCTCACAAATACGGCTGTGTCTTTCTCTTGTTTATTTAATCGAAACTTTTTTGGTTGAACATTCCATTATTATTCTTGTCTGAGAAAGAGATTTCACTGTACCGAGAACTCAAACAGGCACTTAGAGCATGACACTAGATGCACGCATAGTGACATACATTTACAGATCCAGGTACAATAGACCCTTGAGTCATCCGATCAGCTCTGAGTCTCAGGCTTACAGACAGAGTAGTATCGCCTTGTGGGATGTGGCCAAATGGAGTGGAGGAGCTGCAGGGTTCAGAGTATGCAGCCCTGCTTCTAGCCTCAGGCACGTAGCTCAGATTTAAGAATGAGTTGGCGTGTCAAGATAGCGTGTCTTGCTTGCTAATAGACCACGCCTGCACCTGTCAGGTGCTCAGTGGCATGCCTATGTTTCGTGCAGGAGCTTGTGTGTATATGTGTGTGTGTGTGTACGTGTGAGAGACATGTGTCTGTGTGTGTACTCTCTCTCTCTCTCTCTCTCTCTCTCTCTCTCTCTCTCTCTCTCTCTCTCTCTCTCTCTCTCTCTCTCTCTCTCTCTCTCTCTCTCTCTGTGTTGCACGCAGCTGCATACCCCAGCAGTGATGGACACCTGTGAATTAGCTCGCTCCTGCGATGGCTAAGCAACCCTGGAAACACCTAAATATTTACTAAGTCATGCAAGACCTGGGAGGCTGAGTTTTGGAGTTCTCTTCCTCTCTGTACCTGCACACGTCTGGGCAGGTTACGTAAACAACACGCAAAGGGAAAGCATATTCCATGTTACCATCAGTGCTTCTGCCCTTCCACCTGACTTTTCAGCAGGTGTGACACAGAGAGGAGATGGACCAAGACAGAGCCCACCACTTCTAACAGACTCTGTTAGTTCTCCTTCTCCTTCCTCTTTCATGACCAGGGGCCTGCAGGAGATACTGACCTCCAAATAGATGAAAGTTGAGTTGCTCATCAACCATCTTAGCTGTCACTGAGGTGTTGATTCACACTGGCAACACAACACTGGGCACACCTAAATTAAAATCTTGACATCCAGCCCCCCACACACCAAGACCGTCTTTGTGGAAAAATGCCAACAATTATTAAAATAAACTTTATTTCTACTACTCAATGTGCAAAACAACATTTTGGGGCCTTCAGCACAGCCAGCTTTTCATGAGCAAGTGTCTCCAAGTACAGTAAAGCAAAGGTCCTACAGGTCCTCATTGCTTGGGACTAAAGTTCTCAACTTGTGCCCACTATGGCAAATAGACCAGGGCATGCCCAAAGCAGCCTGCATTCAACCAGCTATTCCGTGTGCTAAATAGTTACTTTAATACTTATTGCAATACTACTGCGTACACTGCGTAGACATCAACTGAATAAGGTCTTCTGGATGTCGTCACTGCAGGAATGATAAAGTCAAGATAATCGGCTTGCTGGACAGGCTGTCTCTGCTGAACCTGGAAAACAGAGGGGTGAGAGAAAGGTCACTGGCAAGCTGCAGGAATGCTAGTGGCCGTATCAGTGACATCACTGGCAGATGCCAACCTGGCAGTGTGTGACTGCCTCTGCTTCACGGCTCAGGATAACTCACTGGTCGGTAGCGTGTATGAATATGTACACTATATATGAACATTGATATAAGCATACATTTATTAGACACTGACAAAAGCATACGCATACTCACATTAATATGGCATGGACATGATCATACACGCATACACACACAAACACACATTTTTCTGGAACTCCCCATGTCTCACACACACACACACACACGCACACACGCTATAGCGTGTCAGTGGGGAATGCCTGTGCTATCTGAGGTTAGTTGGAGAGCCCTTCTTGTGCAGCTTTATCAAACACATCTTCATGTTCACCCACTGCTGCCAGTGAATAGCTGCACCTAGCCCTGCCCCTCACTTGCAACCATGGTGGCAGTGCCTCCAATATAAAATGGAAATGTTCCTTAAATAGAAGGTCAAATGCTATTGGAAAATATTTCACCATACCTGACTTGTCCAAACTTGTGTTCTCAAAGGACTACATCTATATTTGTCAAACAGTACACCAGTCAAGCTACAGTAAATACAGGAGGAGTAATTACTAGAAGATGTATTCGGTTGAGGACCAAGTGACTCTCATTTCCTTCCTCAACCATAGTTCACATACCTGTCACTGTTATGTAAACCCAACTGAGGCATAACAGCAGGGAAGATCAGACTGAAGACAGTGTGCACAATGTTCTAGAGTGCATGTAAACATATAGACAAAAATCTGTATAGTTTGTGTCGCGATTATCTCGGGAACCAGGCATTGTATGAAGTTGACATTTACTGGGTGAATTGCTCAGGACCCAGGGTCATCTGTAAATGTGCTGTCTCACAGATCTCAAAAAACAAACTGGGCAACAGGCTCCACTTCGTCACTTAACCTTTTATTTCTCATATCGTCATGAAATTAGGACAACATGGGGGACAAAGAGTCAAGGATATCTAGCTACAACCTATTGTTATATGATGAGGCCATCAAGAGATAGCTAGCTACCCACATGACTAATGGGTTGTAGCCTATAGATAGCTTACTATGGCTAACTGACAAGATTAAATTTAGCAAATTGTATTTGATTACAAATAGGGAAAAGAGAACGAGAACGCTCAATCTGTCTGTTATACCAGAAAAACTAGCAACCATTCACTATCTAATATACTACTCAACCACTGGCACTGCAGTAGTCTTGTTAAACAAGAATATACTCATGTGACACCCTCTCTACTGCCTCCCCATGGAGCCATTAGGTAATATCCAATTGCATGACAAGGTGTGAGCTAATTAGCTCTGTCTCTCTCTCTTTTCTTTCATTGACATAGTTCTCAAATTGTTTAATGTTGTTTTTCATGATCCCAGGTTGCCTAGCAACGTCTGTACTGGGAACCGCAACTGCACGGTAGGGGGTGGAGCTGTTAGGTGAGAGACTTGACAGACAGACACACACGCACACAGGCACACACACACACACACACACACACACACACACACACATGCACACACACACACACACCCTTCCACCTGTCCTATCAACAACAAAGGATCCGTAGAACTGAAAAGTGTACATCCATGTTTTGATCAAAGAAAAGTCATGAGTATATGGCGTGCACCTCTCCATAGATCAAGCAAATATCTGTGATTTTTCAGACAGAACATATTTTGGGCTCATCCATGTGCACAGTCATTATAGGTGGGAGCGAGCCCAGACTGGCTGACACTGAGGGTCTGTAATTATCCCTCCAGCTGTCACTGCCAAGGCATTTGACCCCTGACCCCTGATACCTACACTTGAGATAATTTGCCAGAAACACGCGATAGTTCAGGGGCAGTTAGCCCCCCAGAGACCCCTGTTCCACCATGTTTTACATAAGCATTGACATGATTAACTTTTCTTCGCTTTATGAACAGGAGTTTGGTCAACACTCTGGTGATGTTCCAGTCAAAATTCTGCCATGCTTACCTTCTCTGTTATCTGGTCAAAACACAGAGCCAAAACACTGAGCCAAAGACAGTCCCATGCCTGTGCAACTTTATCGTCTGTAGCTTAGCCCCCTCCACTGGTGACAATGTGGTATCTAATAAGTAAAGTAATTACTGTCATTGACTTAATGAGGGTCAAAAGCGGGCTAAAGCATTTTCTTTGAAAAGCACAAAAAACGTAACTAAAATGTTTCTCTTTAGTAATTGTAACTGTCTTTTCACACTTGAGGAAAAGCGCCCTGTACCAGGTAGCTGGCCAGACCTTTGTGTTTTATTCATTCCATTTCTCTATTCTTTAATCACTACAAGTATATGTCTACACTTTTGGAATGTGTGATTTCATTGTGTGTGCTGTTTCTGAATAGCAGTTGTTTTCAAGGCCTGTGGTACACTTTGCTTTACTTAATTAAGATACCAGGCCTACACACAGATAGGACACAAACGCACACATATGACGCACATGCACGCACACAAACACACACACACAGCTGCTTATGATCCAAGCAAGAACCTCCACACGTGAGAAAAAAAACACTTAGTAATATTGCAAATAACTATGTACAAATATAATAATGATCAATACATGATTGTATTGCTCTTTTGTATATTTTTCTGTCCTCTTTTGTATTGGCTCCTTTCTCTTTCTCTCTGCAGTCTGTTGTCTCTGACAAAGGGAAAGCAGAGATAAGGTCTCTAAACATCAGACAGTCCTGAGGCATGGAGACAGTTGATAGTTGTGTGTAGCAACAAAGCTTCACTGGAGTCAACAGGAGTCAGTTCACTTATTGTCTTATGCTCCGTAGGAGCTAAAGGTGGTTCCCAATGGCTGTTTGATTGACAGTTGCCTCAGGTGACCTAGTTGCCTAGGTGTCAGGTGTTGAGCCTGAGCTCTCCTTGTCCAGAGCCCCGGTCCATAAAGTCTGCCTCCCCGCTGGAGTTTGGCGGGCTGTCCAAGGAGAGACCTCGCCTCTTCCCAAACACTTGCTCCTGGAGTTCAATGATGTCATTGCGAATGTCCGCCATCATGAGAAGTAGGAAGTCGAAGGAGCCGGGGGGTCCCTAAGGAGAGACGGGAGGTGTTCATTTAGATAGAGCTCCTCTGAATTCTCTATTAATAAATGAAAGTTCAACTTGCCTTTGAATGACTAGATTGTCTTAATAAGGTTAGAAAAACATTGAACGAACAGGACAACAATATTATTGTAATCATGTTTTCTTTGAATGCTTTGTGTACAGCAATGTGTATGTATGACTTCCTGAAGGGGCTGGAAGGGAGCGTAGTGTGCAGACTCACAGGTGGACCCCTGGGCCCTGGGGCTCCTCTGTCTCCCTGAGGAAGAATGGATAACATCATAAATAGGAAGTCCCTCCCAACAATAACGCCACACTCGGCCTCCTCTCAGTCTAGTGTGAAAAGCCAAACTGTTAATGTTCCAGTTAATACCTTCAGAAACATTTACTAGGTAGATGTTATGTATTAACAAGGTTTATGACCATCCACACAAACACACATGCATGTATGCACAGTCATAGTGTTATTTCACGTGGAAATGAGAGATAGATAATGACCTTGTGTCCATCTCTTCCATCTGCACCAGGTGGCCCCTGGAGTATGGAAACCACAGTTAATATGATCAGTTAATTAAATCAGATTGTCATATCTGTGCTTTATTTGTCTGTGGCAATCAACACTTGTTAGCTGACCACAGCTTATGTGTATGAGAAGTGTTCCTGGAGAGAAGCAGCATTGTAATCTTACCACCGGCCCCCTGCGGCCCCTCTTGATGTGCTCCAGGTCAGGCTGGGGGCCCATCGGCCCCATGTTCCCTCTTGGTCCCTGTGGGCCTGGCATCCCCATCTCCCCCCGCTCCCCCTTCTCCCCTGGAGCTCCTGGGTGTCCTGGTAAACGTGGACAGGAGAGGACTTAATAACCTAACTGGTGTGCGTGTGTGTGTTAGTGATAGAGACAGAGAGAGATTTGGACCGTTTACCTGGGACCCCAGGCGACCCTGGAAGGCCAGGGGGTCCAGAAGGTCCGGAGGTGTCGGGCCCTTTCCCCACTCTCCCAGGAGATGGCTTGTCACTGCTATTGGCTAGGCCATAGGACAGCATCCCCTGCACACACATACACACACCAGTGCAATAAAGCCAGTTGGTCATCCACTCAGGTGACAATTCTTAAAAACTTGAAATGTATGTGTGCGGTCCCAAAGTGGGTGTGGTCCCACAGTGGGTGTGGTCATACAGTGGTTATGGTCCCACAGTGGGTGTGGTCATACAGTGGGTGTGGTCATACAGTGGGTGTGGTCCCACAGTGGGTGTGGTCATACAGTGGGTGTGGTCCCACAGTGGGTGTGGTCATACAGTGGGTATACCTGGTTGGGTGGCTGAGTGCCGCTGGCCAGCCTCAGTTTGAGCTGCAGTAGGCTGTTCCTCATGGTGACAAAGTCCTGGCAGGTGAAGGAGCAGGAGCCTGCGCTCATTAAGGTGTCTGACTTCCCTGGGGAGCTCACTGGGTAAGACAGACAGTCAGGAACACTCTCAAATACATAGGGTGGTAAAGAGGTAGACCAAGATTGTTACTGTACTTTAGTAGATTTTTCTGGTATCAGTACTTTACTTCACTGTTTATTTTCTGACCACTTTTTACCTTAAATATTTGTACACAAATATTTGTACTTTCTACTTTTAGAATTAAAAAATAAAATCAAAAGGAAGTTATGAAAAAAAGTTTTGAAAGGTTGAAAAAATAATTAATTAAAAAGTTTTGAAAGGAAAAAATGTCTGTTTTGAAAGGTCAAAAAAGGTCAAAATATTTTTCATTAATCTTTTTACTTTTGCCACCCCTGGTGGTAGACACCCGCGCAAACACACTATAATGGCAGATACCATCTGTGTACCACTGTGTACAAGCCTTTGGGCTCAGACTCACAGTTGTGGTTTGGGATGCAGGAGCGCCGGTCAGGTGCCAGGATGTAGCCACTGTGACACGCACACAGAAAGCTGCCCACGCTGTTCTCACACCCATGGTCACACACACTGCCGTTGGATTCGGCGCACTCATCTATGTCTGCAGATGGAACACACGAAGGCAGCCACATCACGTCTGACACGCTTCACCCGTGGCATGCAATTCAGACCATACATGTAGAGTACACAACAGGTGAAGCTTCCTCCTTCAAATGTTTCATGTGGTGAATGTGATTTTATTTTTTACTATACTGTAGTGAGTCCTAATTGGTCCAATGACACATTCAATCAGAGACAAACAGGAAGTGGACTGACCCAGACAGTAGGGGTTCTGGTGGTTGCGATGCCGCTCCCGGTCAAAGCGGTAACCAGGGTAACACGTGCAGACGACCCGTCCAAAATTGTCCGTGCACTGTTGTTCACAGGGCGATCCAGCACACACATCAACACCTTCCAAATACAAACACACACAGACACAAAGAAGAGCATTAGGAGTAGTGGAGTAATATTGCCCTCTAGTGTTCACAAAGAATCATTTGACATTGTGTGGAACATGAAATCTATCCATGGAATAGATGTTAATGTTGATGAACAGACAGACAACACTTTTTCATCAAAGGCCGATATTTCATAAGGAAGGTTACAGATACATTTTGTGTGTGGAAAAACAGGCGTCATTTTTTTACCTACTTTCAGGTATGCACTGGCCCATCACAAACCTGAAACCTTCACAGCATTTCCTCCTGCAAACAAAGGAGAGAGACAACATCAGACAATCATTACAACACACACACACACACACACACCCACACACCAGATGGACAGCACGCAGTGAGTCAGCTGCCCTGACAGAGTTCATCACTATGGTGGAACCACGCTGTTTTACGATTTACTCTGTCTTCAATCAGACAACATTGCCCCGCTCCCTTCCCCCCGCCCCCTTCCCCCCCCCCCCCCCCCCCCCCCAGCCCCCTTTTCCCCCCGCCCCCCTTGTCCCCCTCACCCCCCTTGTCCCCCCCGCCCCCCTTGTCCCCTGCACTAACACTCAGGCTCAGCCAGTTCATGCCTGTCCACTGGTTCACATCCCGCTCTGGTTCCACTTGCTCTCCGTCCGGCCAGCAGACAGCTGTGCCGGAGGAAGGTGCAGAGCCAGACACAACAACCCACCACATGTTACAGGGATTAGGGACGGGAACATTAGAAAGGAAACAACCAGGGGTACCGGATTGCTCACGGAACCACGGAACCGAAACAGAGCAGGGCCGCCGACCTGGATGAGTTTGGGGTGGAAAAAAAACAGAATGCCCAAGGACTGCACGCTCTTGTCAGGGAGAATTTAGCACAGTGCTCCATTCGTAACGCTCTCAAGACGACAAGTCGCTTTTATTCCTCTCCAGCTTCCATGCAGCATAACCCTAAATCACCCTGTCCGGATTCCCCTCAGCTGTCCTCCTTCTCCTCCCCTTCCCCTGAATGAAAAATAACCCAGGGAAGGACAGGTCTGGTAGGGCCTTGATGAAAGCCAGATGAGGGGTAATCTACAACCTATAGTTTTGTGAAGGGGGGTCTGGATCTGGGACAAGAACTGGGGACCTGCGGGGTCTGGCAGCTGAAGGCCACCTCTGTGCCTGACCAAGGGACTCTCTCTCCCGTCTTGCCCAGGGAGGAGAAGCTGGGCTAATGTGGAGCAGATGTGGAGCCTGTCTGAGCCGTAGGTGGAGAAGTGTGGGGAAGGCTATGGCAGAATCATCTCTGTCAGTATCCTGGTAAACATCAACAGACCATCTGTCAGTCATTTTGACACACACACACACAAACTGACACACACACACACACACAAACTGACACACACACACACACACACATCCTCACTTGATGGGGGTTCTGATGAATGAGACAGGCTCTTGGTTCCACTGAGTCTTGTAGAATCAGGTCAGAGCACTGGCAGAGGTTGGCTGACCTGTCTGTTATTGTTTTGCAATGGGAGGGATTGGTGTCTGTTGATGGACAGGGATCTATTGGCCTTTAAGGCCAAACTGCTAAGCTGCTAAACCTCCATCACTGTCCTGTCGGCTGGTTCTCACCCTGCCTGTGTGTGTGTGTGTGCCAAAGGCCAGGGTACTGGCAAGTAATTGGCTACAGCTCGTTAATGTCTGCCACATATTATTAGTGAGAGTGATCTGTGACACAGGCAGACTTGTCAAACACTTGACTGTGAGACACACAAAAACAAACACACACACACAACAAATAGAGAATACTAGAGTTCCTTTATACCATTCTCACATTATCAACACTGCTGCTTTGATGCCAGCATCCTGACCCCTTGAGAATTTCTTCCAAATTGGTCCCTGAACGGTATGACCTTGAGGAAATCTAAGAGAGGGTAAACGAGATCTGGACTACCTCTGTTAATGTTGCACTGACAGTGCCAGGGGACTCGTTTCTACCAAGTTGAGACTATGATCATCCGGCTCTGCTTTCTACCAAGCCCACCCTCAGGGCACTCTCTCTCTGGGCTTCCTTATCAGAACAGCCCCTCATCCAGGGTCCTGGAGATTGGAGGTGACCCAGGGGCTACCTGCAGGGGGAGGCGGGGGACAGAGAGGGGCCACACAGGGCCTGGGCTGGAGGTGCTGCTGCCAAAATCAGCAGTGAGCTACAGGGAGGACCAGTGAGACAGGATCCAGAACCAGGCCTGGGCCCGGATCACTTTACACAGCAGATTATGTACTTTAGCCAGGGGTCTCCCTCCAGGGGCCTGCACACCATGTTATTGTTTTCCACCCGGGGCTGGTGTGATTTATTTGTTCGTTCGCGGCAGGAATTCACTACAAAGGAGAGATATTCATTATAGTGCGCCCCCCCCCTACTCTCCCCTTTCTGAAAAGAGGAGGACAGTCTGGAAGTCTGGACAGCAGGGGGTTCCATGGACTGAACCCCCTCACGCAATAACTAGAATGATGCTTTCATAAAATAGGTTTACAGTCACAACGTGTTAAGAATATAATTCATAAACCAAAAAGCTACTCCCTTGGCTGTAGAGAAGGTTTCTTTAATTGAGTGAAATAGGAGGAGGGGAGGAGTGGATGGAAAGGGGGGGGGGGGTGAGCTTTGTGTGACGTGTCAGTGAGTAGCGTCTCCTGTATGTAAACACTCCAACCATCAGACTCCTCAGAGGCTGGAGACAACTTTGTGGGGTCGTTATGGCAACTGGGGAGGAACGGCAGCGTGCAGGGAACGAGGGAGGGAGTCGACAACAACATCAGGAAGGGCAGGAGGAAGAGGATGGGGAGACATCGAGGAAGAGATGCACAGCCTGCATGTCAGTGTGTGAGCTGGTGATCCCTGGAGAGGGGCTGTCCTGTTAGAAGAACAGGAAGAGACCGAGGTGAAGGTCGCTGCCCTCTCAACACAACGAGACAGGAGACTCGCTGTCTGAGTCTACGCGTGCGTGTGTTTTTGTGTGTGTGAGAGAGAATGAGAAAAAAAGATCATAAAATGAGCAATAAGTGTTTGTATCTGTTTAACGTGTCGCAAGGCATCCTTTTGCCGTTCCCGGAGTCGGTTCGCCGTTCTCGTAAAAGAAAATTCTGCCGTCTCCACATGCTTGAGTCTTTGTGGAAGTCTTTGTTGCTGTCTGCTTTTGTCTCTCTAGACCTTAGAGGGTGTCAGTCCCTGTGCGTCACAGTAACAGCGCCAGCATATGAGCCTTTATTCTCCTCCGCCTCCCGCTGTTGGGAGGTGTGAAGGTGTTGGGCTGAGGTGCCGGTCCAGGTGAGGGTGTTAGTATGTAAGTGCCTGTTCTTGGCCATGTGAGTACACACACATAGGGAGGTGTTAGCTTGGTGAGTGTGAGTGTGTGCTCTCTGTGTTTATTTACACTGGCAGCACACTTCCAGGGGCCGGGCCCCCTGGGGACACATCAGAGCCCTCCTCTAACAGAGGGGCCTTTGACTGAGAGCTCAGGAGGTCTGCCTCACTTCCCTCTCAGGCACAGACAGGCTCCTCCATCTCACCCCCTCTTCTTTTCCTATTACCTCCTACTGTTTCTGTCTACGCTGCCTTGGAGTGTGTTGTTGAGTGTCTAGTTTAGCCCTGTCACAGCCCCAGCCCCAGTTCCTAGCTCTCAGTCCCAACCTCAACCCATTTCCAGACTGTCAGATTGAGGAACCTCCAGCCACTCTGACCCCATAGGGCTCTGGTGTCACTCCAGGAATGTTCAATCTCTGACCCCTCTCATCCCCATTGATGGACAATCATGTGACCTGTTGCAGGCTGGGAGGTTAGGGTCATTTGGTCCCTAATAACAGTCAATAATGAGATGGAGGGAGAGGGAGGGACAGATGGAGGAAGAGAGAAAAGGTAATGGAGAAAAAGAGCAAAATGGCATAAGAGATAAAACAGTGAAAGAGAGATAGAACAGTGAAAGAGAGATTTGAAGAATAAGGAAGCTGGGGGAGAGAGAGAGAGAGAGGAGGGCCACACTGCACAGTGAAGCAACGTGGCCTAACCAATGACAGATGACTTCTAATGACGATGACGGCTCTCCTGTCAGAGGCAGGAAACCAGGCAATGGGTGGACATCCTCTTAGGGAGGACGATACGCTGACATCACACCAAACCTCTTAACCACCACTCAAGGTAACGACCTGATAAGCCGTGAAGACCTTTCAAAACCTCCCACATCAGATGAGAACAACCTGGAGGTCATTCAGATAGAGAATTCCCGGGAGAAATCTCCATGCTGATCCAGGTCGTGGCGTCTCATCAGAGCGGCTGCAAATGTTCCTTTACGCTTCATTTTTTATATTACGTCGAATAAAAACAAATATTCCACAACATCCAGCTGGCCTAGGGTTCAAACAGCGCACACGCAGCAGCAAGCCAGCCTCTAATCAATGGCTGGGTGATTTATTTAGGCGGAGGTATGAGCTGTGACAGCCCACAACCATAGAAGGGTACAGCTAACTTACTCTTGGGCTATGGAACATGAGGTATGAACCAACATATTGTTCCCATAAAGACCCCCTGAGGTACAGGGTCATCGGACGTCAAAAATATGACTGGACGATGAAGGTGAATATAACATCAGTATTCCATGTAAATGATTGAACTAGACCACTTCCTACGTGAGGGGTGTTGTACAGACCCTGCACGGTAGGATCGCAGGAAGGTGGGTGGAGGGGGGGCGTTGGCTGACGTGATGATACGTCAGAAGTTGGGGGGGGGGGGGTGTAACATTGCTGAGAGAGATTATTGTGTCAACTACAAGTGTGAGAAAAATGAACAGGTTTCTTTTCCCACAGCTCAGTCTTGATCCCCATCCAAAACACACTGAAAGAAAACCCGGAGAGAGAATGGAGAATGAGGAGGGAGAAAGAGGAGAGAGAGGTGCTTTGCTCAACGAACCCAATGGACTTTTTTTACATGTGGTGATGAATCGTTCTTTCACAATGAGTTGAGCCAAATGAGCTGTTCTGATGCGAAACGCCATGACGTCAGGCGCGCTTTTGGCAAGATATGTGCCTGATCTTCAGTAAACGAAGCATAATAAAGGGGCTGGGATGCTGACGGCCTTCTGTCCACTTAGGGCTGATCTGACCGGCCCGCTGTTAGACTGCTGAACCTGTGCGCCACCCTGCCCCCGACCACACACACGGACACACCCACACACACACAGACACACACACACAGACACACACGCAACCTGAGGCATCTGGTCCTTGTTATCTCAGATCCTGTCTGTTTTTCATTCGGGACTCTGACACAAGTCATTTTACCACCAAATGTTTCTCTTGCTTGTTTTTAAGTGTATTGGTGACAGTCTCTTCACAGAGTGATTGGCAGGAAGGACACACCAAGGAGTTTACTATGTGCTGCGTGTTAAACAGAAAGATTTGCTGTACAGCGTGTAACATGGACGTACACAGACCGACACATTCATGCATCGGACCCAAACGCACCAGCAGACACATCCCAATATTTCGACCTCACGAACACATGCATCATACACACCTCATACACGCACAGACAAAACGCATATGCACGCACTCACACACGCACGCACAAACACACACGGGCCTGCTTCTCCTCACCTGCTAAATAAAGCACTCTGCTTTTACAACCACTGCAGACAAAGGAATGTGAGTGCACACTCTCCTGTCCTCCAATCCTTGACTTTGTCTCTCCCTCTCTTGGTTCTCCCTCTGTCCTATGCAGCCTCTCTCCGCTCCTCCACGGTGAGCTCAGGGGCCGTGGGAGAGGAACACTTCCTGTCTGCGTGTCTGCCAGACCGTACAGACGGCAGCCAGGTGGAAAACACAGCGCACTCACAGAAGGAGGGAGGGAGACAAAAAGAAGTTAGAGAAAGAGAGAGAGAGAGAGAGAGAGAGAGAGAGAGAGAGAGAGAGAGAGAGAGAGAGAGAGGGAGGGGGGGAGGGAGAAAGAGGATGCAGAAAACTTAGAAGGATGTGTGAGATAAAGAGAGAGAGAGAGAGAGAGAGAGAGAGAGAGAGAGAGAAAGAAGATAAAGAAAACATAAAAGGATGTTGTGTGAGATATAGAGAGAGAGAGAGAGAGAGAGAGAGAGAGAGAGAGAGAGAGAGAGAGAGAGAGAGAGAGAGAGAGAGAGAGAGAGAGAGAGTCTTTCCTACACGACAGCATGGACCTATTCTGGTTTTAAATCCATCAGTCTACCTCAACAGCCTGGCCTCAGCATTTCCCCAACATCCACCAGCTACAGTATGGGCCACTGGTTAACATGGGGGGGAGCTCTGAATGAAGGCCCCGTAAAAACCAGGGGCCTGACCTGTTGAGCTCCACTCCCCACTGCGAATCCCTTTCCTGCTCTGTTTATAGACCTCTTCTCTCTTCTCCAGGCATGCCCCTGCCGTGAGGGACACCGTCTGCCAGAGACCAGATTTATTTCATTTGGAATCGAATGATTTGGCCCCCCTCTACCTCCCCCTGTAGTATATCACCTCCTCCTCTTCCTTTAACCCTCTACTCCACCTTCTCTTCCTTCTCCTCTTCCTTTTCCGCCTTGTCATGATTGTCCCTGCTTTGTTTAATGCCGGCCCCAGTAGACCCTGCTGATCTGAAGCGATGTGTGCATGTGTGCTGGTGCATGGTATGTGTGTATTGGTTAGGGGGGGTTAGAGAGTAAGTAGCCGTACCTACAGAGTTTTCGACCCCATCTCATCTGCTCTCTTTATTTGTTTCACTGCATTATCCTTGGCTCTCACCTCTCCTCTGGACCCTTCATGGTCTCCACACATACACACATTCAAACACGCGCACACACACACACACACACACATGTAGCACATGGAATAAAACCGCCACGTAAAAGAAGCTCTTTAATGAACTAGGAGCACTTACACACACATCCACACATACTCTGGAACATGCGCTGTTCCAACAGGGGCAGCAGTGAAAGTGTGAGAAGTCAGGGTGTTGTTGAACCTGCTGGCCTAGACTCTGCGTCTCCTTGTTTGCTGTTATCTCAGAGTTTTAATGGCTGAAACTATCGCCCTGCACACACACCACACATACACAAATTCCACTCTCAAAGGGACAATGACACCCGAGACTTGAACGAAAGAGGGGAAGAGAGAGAAGGAGAGGGAGAGAGAAATGGAGAACTGATAGACCAGTTGAAAGGTAGCAGTTGGGGGGGTAGGTTGTGTTCTGCCTTGGGTGTTCCTTATGTGACCACACTCACAGAGGCACATGATTGGACAGCAGAGCAGTGGGTCTGACCATTGTAATGAGTTACGACAAGTCGGTTCTACTCTGGAGGTTGGGGTCTAAATCTGTGGTCTAAATCTGTGATTGCATAGGAATAAATCTGCACGTTATGCACATTTTTTGTTATTTATTTAGTTGATAGCGAGTATGTGTGTGTATGTGTGTGTCAAGCCCAGTTAGTGAGTTCATGTCAGTTCATTCAAGAGCACCCCCGAGAGAGCTCTTGCATGACTAGTAAGATGCTTGGAAATCTATCTCCAGTTCAAAAATGGCAGGCAAACAGGAAAAAGCCCGGACGCAAATGATCATATCAGGACCCTTTGCAGGGAAATTTCACAGATAATACTTCCCAAACTCACTATGACTCATCGCAGAGGTTTCTCTGGATACCATATTTCAAAAACATTAACAGTAAATGTTTTTTCCCTTCTTACTCTCTCTCTGACATGGGACCTGAGGTTAGAACAGTGTTCGCCCAAACCTAACCACATACTCTGGCCTGGAATATGCTGCCCGGAAGTGTGTGTTTGTTTATGTGTGTGTGTGTGTGTGTGAACGAATTGAGTGCATGGCTATACCACATATACCACACACTAAACTTAGTTCTCCAGTCCTCTTGGGACCACCCCTGCAACTGTACTGAAACAACAGTTTGGACAAGCCGACAAGTGAAAACAGACATGAATTCAGACCCTTAGCTTACACCGACATCCCTCCCTCCCCCCATCTCTCCATCCATCCATATTTCCCTCAATCAATCACTACAATTGATGTATCAAGACAGGTTGTTGTCAAGAAGCAGATTATGAACAATAACTTAAATTGGAAAGCAAAATCTATCTACACATTCCTGTTTTGTTGGTGGTGTCCCGCCCTCAACTTCCACATCCTATTAGCAGCAAGTCTCTCCCTCTCTCTATCTGTATGTCTGTGGATGTGTGTCTGTGGATGTGTGTATGTGTGGTGGGCGTGGTTCCAGTGTCCGGCTCACAATGACATCATTCCTCCCTCCCTCAGTCTACACACCTGCCTCTCATCATCAGCTTGCAAAATATCTACCCTGGTTTGCCTGTCAGTCGTCGCCAGATCATTGTTACATGTTAGCTTTGTTCATGGCAGCTCTGTATTATTGTTATATTATGGTATAGTATTGTTAACCAGCCCTGCCCGTTCTGCCTACTGTGCCTACTGTGCCTACCTGCCCAGCCAACCTGAACGTCCCATCCCTCCTGCCTTGCCCTCCATTTCAGTTCCCTCCCAATCCTTCATTCAATAGCCTTTTTTTGACTTCCTCATCCTTTGTTTGTATTATACAATTGGGTCCACTAGTCCAGCCCCCAAATAGTTGGCTTGGATCTTTCATGCGTCCTCACACTCATCTGTCTGCCTCCTCAGGGCAGCCCTATGGCTGCTGTGCAGTGAGACGGAGGCCCTCAGCTCAGGGCAGCCCTATGGCTGCTGTGCAGTGAGACGGAGGCCCTCAGCACAGCATGCAGCTTGTCTGTCCTTCTCTGGAGCAATTGGCTGTGGAGAGTGTTTAGAGCTGAACAACACACACGGATCTGTCGTTTATTGGTTTATCGACACTGCAGAGCCTATCCTGATACACAGCTGAGAGCACTTAGAGAAGGAGAGAGGGAGCGACGGAGGGAGGGAGCAACCGAGTAGAGGACTTGTAAATAAACACACTCGTCAACGTTTCTGCCAAGCGAAGACAACACAAAGACAATGGTAATACAGACAAAGGCAGAGAAGAGAGAGAGAGAGAAGAGGAGAGAGAGAATGATAGAGAGAGGGAGGGAAAGAGACAAAGAAAGAGACCTTGAGATGGTAAATGGGTGTGGGTAACTCCCTGCGGGTTCCCCTTGGCATTGCTCGCCCTGACCTCCCCACAGTGAGAAACAAAAATACAAAAGTAAAAGAATAAATTTCATTCACCTTTCAGTTTTATGGGAGGGTGTAAACAAAGAAGAGGAAAACAAGAGGAAGAGGAAAACAAGAGGAAGAGAAGCAAGGGGAGGAGAGAAGCCTCACTGTCTTGGGGTAGAATGCTGGCATGGATTCTCTCACCCACAGCAACATCTCCTTCTGAGCTTCCCCTGCTAAGATGAAGAGGAAAAAGAGAGAATCGGATACCTGGCAGGACTCCCTGCCCTCCTCAGCCTTGGTTCATGCTCTGACTATACTCCTTATTCTGCACGGCCATCACGGTGATAATGAGAACTAGCAGGGCTGGGAGATTCCATACCAGGACCTCTCTGAGATGAGCCAGGAGAAACTCCTGACCACCCCCACTTCAGAAGCAGTCTGAAGCCAAGACACTGAAGGAGACCTGAGGCCTGGTAAACCATGAGGCTGACATTGACACAAAGCAGACATTGGGGCCTGGACCCAGCCCTGTAGGAGACTAGAGTCTGGACCCAGCCCTGGGGAAGACTGGTCCTGGGTCCAGCTCTGGGAAAAGTGTGGTGAGCAACACACAGATTCATAGGGGATCAGTGATTGGTGGATGAGTCATTTCTCAAACCCGTACCTGTTTTACTGCCCCCCTTATTCACTATCTCTACATGTATCAGGGAACAGCTTTGAGGATGAGTGAAACCTTGAATGCTTGCTCTTCTCAAGTATTCTGAGATGGAGGAAAGGAGAGCGAACAGGAGGAGTGGGAGAGGGGAGTGGTAAAGGAAAACAGGGGGAAAGTCAGGGACCTGGTTGGACAGCTGCAGTCAGGAAAGGAAAATGGCTTCCGGGAAGAAGGGCGGGAGGGCCAGTCTTACCTGAGACAGGTGCCATTCTGGCCGCCGGCTTTAACACATGGGTACTCCACCGTCAACACCTTGTTCTCAGGACACCCTTCCCTTTCAGGCAGAAGAACACACGTGTGATAAGGGTTAGTAAGGGATCTAACTGCTATATGGTCATGTTGAAAATATACTGTCAAACGAAAAGCATTTTACAGCTGTCTTCAACATGCCCTGCCAATCAAATATAAATGGTATAAATAAATAGAACACAAATGCATCCATATTTCACCACCTTTGCATTTTATGAAATGGAAACTTCTCAGGGGAAAAAGATCCCAAAGCAGTTTTACACACAAAATCAAGATAATGCGTTACACATTGTCTAGCATGGTATAGTGTGTCTTCAATCTTATTTGACTACATATCAGTTCTCATTACATTCATAAAACCCATATGGCCTTCTTTTGCACAGCAACAAGGCACCATAACAGTAATAAAAGGAATGAAGTCAGAATAATAATACGTTAAAGTTATGAAATAGCTTGATTGTGCCTCATGAAACTGGCATCCTAATCGGATTATGAATGCTGTCAATGTCTAGATGCAGAGTGGTTTAATGTCAATAAAATGAAAAAAAAAAATGTATATATATATATATATATGGATGTATATATTATGAAGCTACTGTACATAAATTAAATATACTCAAATGAGTCAGCGTGACAGCATTAGATAATTAACTGCATACGCCCGTTGCTCATATGCCCGCCGACTGAGATACTCTCTTCGCGCATATGAATTTGATCTGTCATATTATGTCTACTAGCAAAAGTCTTTTGGCTCGCTGTAGCGCGAATGATTGAGAGCACTCACTGTTTTGCCTTCTTCTTGTGTGTACCGTGGGGTATTTCCCGTGTATCACATGTTGCAAAGGGCGCGAGCGCACGAACGCGCTGTCTGGAACTATTTTAAACCCAAACTTGCAGTAGTCCATACCTAACATATCTCTACTTTGACATTGTTGTTGTTTGGCCTACAGGGCAACATTTGGATCGACGAAAAGAAATACGTTGTATGGTCTTTAGACATTGTTTTATACAGGCTACATTTCTACCTTATGACATTACATTTGTTCAAGTCGTTCATAATAAACAGGTGATTGGAATGACAACCGTTCCCGTGAAACATGAATTTACTGAATTTAAGTAGCCTAATTTTACGAATCAGTTTAACTTTTTATTTTCTATATTGCCAACATTGTTCTGTAACGGTCCGAGAATGCGCAACTTACCCAGACGTGTCTACGCCAAATGTTGTCCTTATAGAACTGGCTCCAGATTCCCAAAGAAACATGACACAAATTGTCACGAATGGTAAGAGCGTCGCACCGCAAAGTTGACCCATGTCCCTGGCTCGCTATGAGACAGAAGTATTTACGTTAGTTTGATGACTTGAGAACAAACACGTCGCTGGCCTCCAAATACGCGATCTGTTTTCATTTGTCAGTGACGCACTTGTGCAAATTTTAAAGAGAAATCATAAACTGAGAGCAAACACATGAGACTCTCAATGTAACTTAGAGCGTGCGCTTTTAAGTGGCACAGAATTACGCAGCTCCGTCCCAACTGTTGCGCATTGAATCAGACCCCCTCGAGCGATTCTAGACGGGTTTATAGCCTTGAGTCGCGATGCGCGCGAGTCCTTTCACTAATCCCCGGCGGAATTAGCCTACATTCCTGCTTTTAAGAGCTGACTATGCAGAGAGAAAACAGTTTGACAAGAGTAGACATACCTCTACATCGTCCTCTTGTGGAACGAAGTCGCATCCACAATTATTTTTAGCATCTCTGTTCCGATCTCACTAAAGTGTGTCCGTTGATAATTGGTTGCTAAACATTGAATTAATACCCAACTTCTCAACTTTTGGAATGTATTTTTAGGCCAATTTGATCGCTTATGTAATTTTTGAAAATGTCATAAACTAAATTCCTCTGAAAGAAGTTTGCCACATAATCGAACCATAGCCTACTCACCATGACCTGAATACCAGAGTAGTGAATACCAAGGTCCTGATATCATATCAACTATAATAATATAAAGGATTGAACAAAACATTTGTGCTGGGAAATTTGTAAACACAGAGGATGCATATTGTCTAATAGTCTCAGGTTTGTTTTACAATTTTATCAACAACAGGCAAATGCTTTGATTATTATAAAATAATAATGGTTATGTTTTCAATGACATACTATAGCAATACAATTAATAATAACCCCCTTTAATAAATTCAATTAGAATAATTTCTAAGAACTTTTAGTACTGGTGAGAGCACCCATTAAATTGCAGACCAATCATGCGTATCTAAACATCAAGTTGTGTTCCCGTGGATCATATTAAAACCCCTCTTGTTAGCGGCCTTTGTTCTCACAGTGGTTGTACTGGTTTGGGGTAATGGCATCGCCAGAATGGCTTGCAGAACTGGGCAATATTTGAGATAAGACAGAGAGAGGTTTACCACGATGATAGGGGTGCAAAGTGGTCAAACCCCAGTGGACAGCCAGCCAGGAGTCAGTGAGCCTATGGTCAGCATAGATGTTAGGTAACACCGCATTCAGTTGTCTTCTCGAACTTCATTTCCCCAAGTGGCTTTGTTGGCTACCAGTCAATAGCAACAGCTGGTTTCATTCTTCACCAACGAATCACATCAAGACCTCCCCACCAACCCCTCCCCACCCTCTCACTGCTCCCCCACCCCTTACTTGCCTAACACACTGAATTAAACTGCTGCCTCGCTCTCCTCATGTTACATTCCCTTCCAAATTAAATAAATGTATAAAATATATAAAGAAATATTATTAAAGAACCTCAGAGAAAAGCAGTTGCTTAGACGGCAGTCTCCAGGTCATTATTTTGACCACACAAGCCACCCTTTCTCAAGTTCCCACGGAGCACAGCCCCTCACTCCACTGACGTTTTTTTTTCTCCTTTATTTAGTGTTTGTCAATCTGCATACAACTAAACCCTTAACAATGTGTTTTTCATTGAGGGCTGGGGCCACATTGGTCATATTCACTGAAACTGGCCAAACCCTGAAACAAAAGCGATTTTCATCCTGACAACATTCCAAGATCGCTTCAGAAATGGCATAGATGTTCAACGTAGCGTTTGTTGTTGTTGTCATTGTTGTTGCACACCTGAACACTACTGTGTCTTCTCTCTCAGCTTGATGGTTGTCTGCACTGCATGGATACAATGTCAAGATCTAGATGACTGACGACTAATCAACATCCGTTGTCTCCTCGTGCCCTAGTCTCCTCGTGCCCTAGTCTCATCGTGCCCTAGTCTCCTTGTGCCCTAGTCTCCTAGTGCACTGCATTTGTCCTGTAGTCCCTTAGTCCAGTATACTGCTCATCCACTTGTCCTCTGGAATGTACAGTAGGTCGGTCGGCCAATTCCAATGTCCTCCCACTCCATCTTCTCATTATGACACTGAGGAACAAGACACATCATTACTGAGATGAACATAAGCTGGACTAAATAGCTTACTGCAGCCCTTTTACATTAATGTCAGTCGATTCAGTTATCTATTTGATTTATGTTTCTTTGTGCCATCAAAGTACATCAGCAGCAGCCCTGTCCAAATCTGTCAGTGGATGAAATACAGCCAGGATAGTGTGTGTGTGCACATCTGTGTGTGTGTGTGTGTTTGTATATATGTGTGAGCCTGCTTGCCATTTTCCTCCCTTTGTGTCTTGCATCTGTTGCAGTAACTAGTGAATCTATTTAGTGTTTGTGGTTGAGTCGCTTGGAGACGGTGAAGAGCCCCCCTCAGTATGACTCCAGCCCCTTGGCAAACACCTGACAGCTCCAAACACATGAATCACTGTCACCGCTGCTTACGCTTCAAAACCATTTGATTGACTAGTAAACATTTTGAGCTCAACTGAAGTGGACATTGTTTTTGTTTGGAATGAACAAAAGCAGAACGACCTTGGATGCAACCTCCAGCAGAGTCCAGCAAGTGTCTATCTCGGTGATGGACAAGAGAAATACTCTGAACTGAGGCGGCGGGCTTAGCCTCACTCTATCAAACTGGACTTTTACTATACAGTAGATGTTCTCCTCTAACATGATTGGGCCTCACTGACACATTTACACATGACTGGAAGTTCGAGTAGCATTGGCTTCATTTCTGGACCTCTAAGAGGCCCAACCTGGGGTCCTTTACTGCACTGAGACATGGTAATAAAAACAACTATGAAGCAGGGACATCACCTCTGAAATAAAAAATGGTTGAAACCTATTCCTTTCCCTTGTTGATTTTCTAAAATCTAGGAGGACTGAACCAATCCACTACAGGGACTTACCCTTGAGTTGGATTTACTGTGGGTCATCCTTCCCAACCCTCCTGCTGTTCAGCTCCACAGCTTCCAGCTGGGGCGACGCTCCCTCCTTTGTTTTCCCCGAATCTTGATTTATTGACACTTCGCTTCTGCAATTGTACAGGCTTTCATAGGGGTCTGGACTGTGCTCGCAGCCAAAAACCTGCACAGTGACTGGGAGGGAATTTGCTGTGGCTTGGTACCATGGTTTTGACTCAGCAGTAAGTCACTGTGTTTTTGTCCTTGTGTGGTAGGCTACTCTGAGTTGTCCTTTGGTCTCTGTTTGGAATATGGGGTACCCTGAGGTCTGGCCTTTCAGAGAACAAACTGTAACAACATAATGAATCAGGTTCTTGTCAAGGGGCTGCTTTGCTTTGTTTACCCGCACTCACGCCACCTCTTAGTATAATTAGAGTTACACACACACACACAAATGCACACACACATTCACCTTCTTCACATGTTCCTCCAATTTATTCAGCATGGGAGTCTTATGCGGAGAAGCAGGAAGGTTAGAAAGAGATGGGGAGGAACAAGGAGGATGGCGAGGGGGAGAGGCAGTAGGAAGGGGGGTAGGAAGGAGGGGACCAGGAGAGTTCCTCTGCTCTTTTGCAGGTGCACAAGAGCTGTGGAGACCAGTGCCTCTCAGGTGGAAGAGCTTTGACATAACTCAGACCTCATCTGGGGCCCTGCACATTTGAAGCGGTAAAGAACAATACAGTGCTGCTTTGTCCAGGCCTTGTGGGTGTATTGAGTGAAACATCTGCAGAAGGGCCTGAGAAAATACAGTACAGTAGCTCTGTGGTGGTAAGGCGGCAAGGTCTCACTTTGTGTGTGTGCAGTCATCAGTGGGGATCACCCAACCTCAGAGGGACTGGAATGCATCATTCGAAAGGCCATGACCTCAAAGGATGCAAAAACAACCTCTTTCCCTGTTATTCTCTCTTTTTCTTAGTCTTTTTCTCTTTTTCTCTTCTCTCTTTCTCTTTCTCTTTTTCTTTCTTTCTTTCTTTCTTTCTTTCTTTCTTTCTTTCTTTCTTTCTTTCTTTCTTTCTTTCTTTCTTTCTTTCTTTCTCTCTCTCTCTCTCTCTCTCTCTCTCTCTCTCTCTCTCTCTCTCTCTCTCTCTCTCTCTCTCTCTCTCTCTCACTCACTCACACTCTCTCTTTCTGTCTCAATTCCCCTGCGGTGGTGCCGTCAACCTTACGGTTGACCTCACTGCCCGGAAACCATAGAGACAAGCAGAGGAACAGCAAAGCAGGAACTAGTGGTGTAAATAGTCTCTAGTCTACAGGGTCTCTTATAGGACACATATAAAGGGCCAAAAAGACACTTTGCAGAAAACAATTAGAAGTTCAAAGTTCGAGGAGAGAGACGAGTGCCGACGAAAGGCAGACAAAGGATTTTCTTTAATCCTCACGCATCTGCAATCGAGTGTTCACTTCAAGGTGTAGCAAAAAGCTAAATGGAAAACTGGGATGACAGACTGAATACCCTGCAGGGAGTTGTGAATCAAGGAACTCTGAAAAGATAATGTGGAACTTCTGTCAAAGGATTAGACCTTATCGTGTTGTATTCACCACAGCTCGGCTGGGAGAATCGTTCCCTTACAATGTACAGTCTCGGGGGAAGGGGGTGGTGGAGGGTAGAGGAGGGGGTAAGGTGCTCACTGTAAAGTGATGGAACACACACGAGGCTCGAGATGGGGGATATTCATCATGTCATTTCCATTCATAGTTCCAACATCCCATCATTTGAGTGTGGAGGTGACAATGTCCCAGAGGAAGCTGAGGATGGGAAAGAGAGAGAGAGAGAGAGAGAGAGAGAGACAGAGAGAGAGAGAGAGAGAGAGAGAGAGAGAGAGAGAGAGAGAGAGAGAAAGAAAGAAAGAAAGAAAGAAAGCAAGAGAGAGAGGTATAATGAGAATGAGAGAAGGAGAGAGAGGGGATGTGGACAGGTAGATGTGGAGGGAGAGAGGGGTAAAGATGGAGAGAGAGAGAGATAGAGAGAGAGAGGGAGGAAGAGAGAGAAAGAGAGAAGGAGCAGTTTTAGCAGCTGGCCTGCTGCCAAAGCCTGCTCTCTGTCCACACAGCACTAGCAGGCTCCTCTGGCTAATCGCTGTGCTTTAATAAAATGAAGCAGAGGAGCTTCCCCCACTCCTTATGACTCCCCCTCCAGGGACCACAGGCTAATCAGATAGAGGAAATGATTAGCGATGACAGGCCATCAGTCCCAGCTATGAGAAGCACACTCTTTCTCCCCATTTCCCATAATTATTCTCTTCATGTTTCTCTTTTTCTCCCGACCTCAAATTTTCACTCCTCTCTCTTCCTCTTTAGGGATAGTGAGGACAGTCACAGGAAGCCCCTATCCTTTGCTCTGATCAATGCTATTATCCTTCAAATTAACCTTCATGCATCCAGTCCTGAAAGGCTGCAACTTCCTTTGACTATGCAGGCTCCTATTACAACAGAGACCTGAAATGCTCCTGCATTTCGATGAAGCAGAGAGACCCCTTAGGCCCTGAACGTTCCTGTCTTTATACTGAAGAGGGGCTAAGCCCTCATGCCCTAACAGACCTACAGGTCATGCGTTGGAGCCCTGACAGAAGGAGAACGGCCTCATATGTGTGCACAGTAATGCAAGCAAATTCCAAACAAATTGGACCGCAGGCTACAAATAAATCCTAGTCTTTAAAGAGCCTGGGTTTATTATATAGGGCTATGAGGCTGTCTGGAAATGGGTGAGAAGCAGTTGTTCTGTAAATTGTAAAGTTACGGGTAAGTAAGAGCAGATGGGGACAGTGGCCGTGCGTAAGTGGAGCCCTCTAATCACTCTGTGTAAATGTTTGGTTTGACTATTTCATTCTTGTAAAAAAAACATTTGGATTCAGAATGGGTCTTGATGAAGGCAGGGTGCAGAGATCCGGGGCAATGTTGGTGTAGCCATCAGTATAATACGATCTTGCTAAATGGCATAGCATGAACGCATCATATCTTATAAAAAATGCACACACCAAATGAGAGGAGATATGGCAGTTACTGTGAATGAGCTCTAGTGGGTGCTAAATCTCCTAAACGAATGAAGAATACAAACCTGTATTACACTGCGTAGTCTATTATTTCATCTGTTTAACCACAGACTCAAGTGATGAAAGAAAAGGGCATGACCTGTATTATGCTCACTATGGTCAGTCGGAGAGAGCGAGGATAGAAATCCAGAGGATTTGGCAGTGCACAACCAAACAGGGATGTCATTTGCACATGTCTGGCAAGGAGAATGGTCTGTAGTGTTCACTCAAGGTAAACATCCATCGGACAATGTTTAGATTCCCTTGTGGCAGACAGACGTATACAGCTCTGAGTCAGAAGACGAAGAGCATGTGTGGTCTCACAGCAGACAGTGAATGACTCCATGGATATGTGAGATGAAGAGAGGAGGAGAGGAGGAGAGGAGGAGAGGAGGAGAGGAGGAGAGGAGGAGAGGAGGAGAGGAGGAGGAGGAGAGGAGGAGGAGAGGAGGAGGAGAGGAGGAGAAGAGGAGAGGAGGAGAGGAGGAGAGGAAGGGAGAAGGAGAGGAGGAGAGGAGGAGGAGAGGAGGAGAGGAGGGGAGGATGAGAAGAGGAGAAGAGGAGAGGAGGAGAGGAGGAGAAGAGGAGGAGAGGAGGAAAGGAGAAAATAGGAGGAGATAGACTAAAGTTACACAGTAGGTGTACCTTTGGTGGGGACAAGGCGGTTCTGGTACTCACATCATCCCTAACCCCTCCCCGTCCCCCCCTTCCCCACTAATGACATCACTGTCACAAAATCATATGACTCCCATTATCTGTTTACTCCGTCTCTTTGGACCAATTTATTTGTTTCCCCTGGCAGGAGAACAAAGCTGAGGTGACGCACAGTTCCCAGCCCTGCTGAAGGCCCTCTGCTAAAGGACGGTTTGCTGTCAGTGGGTAATGGTCTGTTAGAAGTCTTTGAACAGTTGTTAATAGTAAAGGAGATCTGTTAGCTGAAAATGTTCTAAAGTTGTTGGAGTTCTGGTGGCAGACTGTGGCTACTGCTATATGGATACTGTCATATGTTTAGTGGCTAGTAGCTAAAATTAAGGCAGCTCTGTTAGCTGTGAGCAGCTATCAATAAATGACATACAGTATGCAGGTAGAGGGAACAATTCAGTAAAGTACAGCTGGCAGCTGGCGATAAATGTGAAGTGCTAAAGGCTCAGAGTTGTTGAAGTCTAAGGTTGGTAGTTGGACTGGAACCAAAGATAAAGAGGCCTTGTGTCAGCTGAACTCAGAGGTGATGTGACCCGTCATCACTGTGTGTGCAAAACATGAAGCGACGCTAAGCAGAGCTGAACCACATTCAGCACCCTCTACTCAAACAGTTGTCATAGAGACAGTAAGGCCCAGAGGAGCCCAGGGCCGCAGTGACTAGCGGGAAATGGAGGAGGAGAGGAGGATGGAAAGGGGGGAGGAGGAGATATAAGGAGGGGGGGGGAGGTGAGGTGTGGTACTGAGGGGCCAGGGGAGGGAAGGGGGGGGTTGTGGTATGATCTGTGTCTTCTCAACAGGAACAACTCCCAGCAGACTGGCAGGAAGCACTGATTCTGCCGTGATTCAAGACTTACCGGTCACATGGGGAAGTTTACAACAGAAGGCAAAGGTCAGAACTTGAACACTTTCCCTGCTCTGAAAGTTTGGGAGACTATGTCTGAAGCAATAAAGCTTAACTGAAGCTGAAAGGTGTGAAGGTGCATAGAGACCACGGGCTGGACCACAGACCAGACCACCTGTGAGAGACTCCAGCTAGACTTCATATTATTCGCAGCACGCCTCAGAAAAGCTCTTTGATACATTGATTCCCAAAGGTGAATTATACGAAGAAGAAAGTACGGAAGGGGGTTAGACGCTTCCAACATCAGGTCAAAAATCTGACTATCATTCACTGTTCTTTGAAGCAGATGCTGCATGTGTTCTGCTACAAAGTGTTTCCATATAACTATTCTCATGCCTTGTGCACCTGCTCCTCACCTGTCTCCATTCTGTTAGCCTTGCGTTTGTTAAAGACTTCTTTGCTCTAATTAGTTACCCATGGAGGAGATAGGCCTGAGAGTGAATTCAGTCATGAAACAGCAGGAAGAAACCGCCAGCTCCATAACTGTGGTCTTTCGTGCGAGGAAACAAAGGGAGGAGGCTGGCGGAAAACGAGAATCTAATGAAGTTGTCGTGGTGAACGCAGGAAGAGAAAAAGTGAGAAGGGGAGAAAAAGAGGAGGAGTGGCATAGCGCCTCATAAGCTCATAAACAGGAAATGGTGGAATTCTCAGCTTTGTGGCTTGAGAGTTGGCATCCATTGTTATTGACAGTGTAGGGAGGACAATCAAGGACACGGGTCCCTGTAGAATGGGAAATAATTCTGTGTTAAATGATTTGACCCACTCCCCCACACCGTACTTAAATGCTTTTCTTTCAGCAAATCTGTGGAGCAGAAAGTTCTGTGTTAAAAAGGCTGGAATAACCATTGACTTGAGCAATAGCGAGAGTAGATGGCTGGAAAGAGACACGAATCATATGCTTTTGTTTAGGATTTCCCAGATCATTGTTTATACAATTGAGAGGAGCACATTGAACTGGTCTGGTCTGAAACTGTTCTGTCTTTGGGAGATTCTATTACTGAATCTTTCCTCATCACTCTGCTATGAGAAGACCATAACAGTATGTAGAAGTGTTTATATTTCTGATGTCTTTGCTAAATGACACACCTAGGGCATAGTCTACAACATGGGATATATATATATATATATATATATATATATATATATATATATATATATATATATATATATATATATATATATATTGAGATACTTGTGTGCTCATGCCATCTTTACTATACCTAATTGGCGATGAGAATCCTCTAAAATCTCTAAAATCTTCTAAAATCCTAAAAATACTGACTGTGTGCATGTGACCTATGTTTATTCCCATACACACACCTTCAGTATCCACATACAGATCTTTAGACCGAGGCATTATGCACACATACACACACGCAACAGGGCCAGGTCTCATGTCTCCTCTGATCCAGTAGTCTCTGATCTGGTGCGACACAGGCCAGGCCCTCTGACCAGTCAGCTCTGTGATGTCTGGGTGTGGGTGCAACCCGAGCCTGCCGGGCGAGAGAGCGAGAGACGGGCGCGAGGGGGCGTGAGAGCCTCACAAAATGTGTGCTGGAGCATTCATTAATCATTATTACACAGAGTTCTCGTAAAAGCACAAGGCTGGATGTGGATCTGCTCAGCTTTGGGTTAGTCACGACTGTGTTCCTCTACAAGGCCTCCTCCTTCTCACACTAGTGAGCTCCAGATGTTTGAGCTGACAATGGAGCACGCATGCACACACACACATTTACTCACACACATACACACACAGACGCACACAAGGGAATTCACAAATCAAAAACAGACTTTGGCCTTCAAACCCTGAAAAACTGAGAGAAAAGCAGTTTCGTTTGGACATGACACAAAGTATGACATTACTGTAATAGAAACCACAGGTTTATAAATTGGGGGGGAAGTCAGTGTGACAGTGTCACCTGACTGGGGTGAGAAAACAGATTGGTCAGTCTGCCCAGAGAGTGAGAGCAGGACCTTCACATGACAGTTGATATTCAGACAGACTGCCAGGCCTTTGAAACTCTGGAAAACATCCATTCAAGCAATGTGCTGCTCCTAGCTGTGTGTGTGTGTGTGTCTGATAGGGGTCTGAAACCCCAGAGAGATACTGGACCCAGTAGAACATGCTCAGAGCTGAGTGTTGAGAGCTTTCCTGTCTCTATGCTGCTCATTACATGCACACACACACACACACACACACAAACATGCATACCTACATACACGCACCTCGCAACAGAGTGAATGTAACTGCATCTGACTGCAAAATAGTACATGAACTCAAGCCTGTCTAAATGCATGATCACCCTATACTGTTACATTGAGCAAAGGTTGAGCCAACAGATGCTTTAACTCACTAAACCACAAGAGGGCATCGGTCAAGCAGATTGTGTGAGTAGAACAGTCATGGTAGTGCAGTTCCCATAGACGTTTCAGGAAATTACGATTCTAATGGTGAGATTAAAATGCACTCTAATGAAATGTATACAATGTGTGCTGTGCAGTCTTGGGCAGAAAACTGTTTTTTTAACCAGTCGTTGCAATATGTAGCTGTCATATCTATTCTGTGTCTCTAAAGCATGTTAACTCTCAACCTTTTCTTGAACAAATAAAAGGTATGTAATTAATGAAAAATAGTGGTATGAAGAAATACTCAAATATCCTGTTCAAGACAAGGTGCTTTTCTTGAATGATAGATGAGAGCTGGAATGCTCCCCACAGAGTACCCCTGGTCATTTTAAACAGGTCCTATCTCTATAGCAACACACCAATTATCTTCAGTTTGTCATATTTTCCAGAGCAGTTATTATGGTCTGTGTATGGTGTCTCTGGTGAAGGCTGTCCATCCATTAACTCACACAATGGACTCACACAGGCAATTCCATTACGGTTGGAGCTGCCCCAGACCCAACAGCTGTGGTCTGAGGGCTCATTGGATGACCAACCCTCTGTATCAAACCTGATGAACATGACATAAGGCACGGTTGACAATCATGTTAATTTCTCTTTCTTTCTACACCTTTGTCCTGACAGGTCTTAGGCCTTTCAATGTGCAGACAAGCAGTCAGCATGACATACACATAAGCAGTCAGGCAGCAAGACAGACTGATTGACAGACTGACAGATCATCAGACAGACAGACATACAGGCAGGCAGGCAAGCAACGAGACAGACAAACTGATCAACAGACAAACTGACGGATCAGCAAACCAACAGACAGGACTCCCTGAGTCCACCTTCCTGCTCCGAGCTCCCCTCCCTCCAGTGTGTTACCCACCACCCCCCCACCCCCACCCCCACCCCCCCAGCCCCACCCTCCTGATATCAGTGGCCCCGCTCCATCAGGTACACTCCCAGATGATGAGGCAAGTTGACATGTGACTTGTGTTGACGTGTCGACTTGTTCATGGTAGAGGAAGTTGCCTGGAGCAACTTCCTCCACCATGAACAAGTAGCTGCCCCCCTGGAGTGCTCCAAAGAACAGACCCGTCGATCAAAGTGATGTGACGGTCAATACTCAGCTTGGGGCAAAGGTACTTGTGACATGGAGGGGGGTGACTCACCATGAGGGGAAGGCTGAGGTTTCAGGAAACCTCTATCCTCCCTCTGAATAGTCAGGCCCAGTCTCATTAGGTGTGGGCAAGTGGAAAGGCAGAAAATGTCAGTGTGTGGGTCCTGTTGCTGAGGCCACTGGGGTTAGGCTGAAAGTTGCTTGCTGACTCATACAGGCTAGATGTTTGTTTGTCTGGGCCCCTGTGGAGTGTGAAGAATCCTAAGCCCACTAATAAGTTGTGTGTCTTTACATCTTACAAACACCCACAGGGACAGACCCATAGACATGACCAAGCTGTTTTGACTGTGATGTTCCTCATTGGAGAACAAAATTATCCCCAAAACAACATTATGTTTATTATAAATATTGTATTTTTGTACTAACATCTGACAACATAGTATTGCTAGGATGAGCAAGAACATTTAGAATATAGAAGTTTGTTGCCAAATACAATTTATAATTGCACTCTTCGGATTTATAGCGGGGTGATGTTATATCTGGGTCCTGAAGAGGGGGACAGTGAGTTACACCTTTAGTTACTGTAATACAAATTCACTAAATTACAATAAGATAATATATGATAATATATTATTTTGTTATGCACATCTATTGTACTGTCTTACAACTTTATGTACTTAACTTAATCATCGAATGGACACATACACACACGGCACATAGTTTGATTATTGCTCTGAGCAGCCCAAGTAATTACTACTGGCCCTGTCTGTGCTAGAATGACGCTTCTGCAGTGCCCAAAAACCATTGGATGTGTTGGGCACATTGACCAGGATATTCAATCTTTTAACTTGCTGTGTCATTCTTTGTGTTCTTAAACGTCTCTGTGTGCCTGCTGACTGCTGAGAAGCAGAGCAGGCTTCCACATGTGTCTGCAGAGCTGGGTCACCCAGGGGTCACCCAGATAGAACAGAGGAACAGATTGGCAGAACTCATTAAGATAGACTTTTCTGGGAAAGTGACAGATGAAAGAGAGTGAAGAAAAAAAGAAATCCAATGTTTGTCCTCCATATGGCCTTGTGTGAGTTTATACAAGGGGAAAACCCCCACGTTTCGCTGTGTTTGCTGCAGTCCTGTTTTCTGTGGCTGACGTACGCGTGTTTTTACCCCTCATTAGCCGAGATGGTTTAACAGTAAACACCCCTGTCACATAAAACACAAGTGCAGTGCAAGAGACTGAGCTAAAAACGTACATTTGGATGTTAGTGTGTGAACCAGGCAGTGAGAGAAAAAGCTCTGTCAGGGCTGCTGGATTGGCATGATGCAGGTAATTAAGTGAGAACAACAATGTTCTGCTTGACTGGATGTGTGCAATACAAAAATATCTCACAAGTTACACATCATCTGACATGGCTTTCCTGAACAGCCAATCATGCCAGGATGACACGTAGAATTGTCTCCACTGGCCAATCAAATTTAACAACAGTGTTGATGTTGACTTGCGTCATCTCTGCCAGACATGTCATCAAGACCACATGAGAACACGTTTTATTCTACATGGCATTGTTTCCTGGAATAGAATTATTAGTATTATTGTCAGCATTATTTTACAAAACCTTAGACTCTGTTGTAAATAAATATAAAAACAATTACATCCCAGTTGTCGTCTTTCTGAATGTAATATCTTTATTTCAAAGATACATAGCAACTACACACACAACAACACATTCTTTATGAATGCAAAAGCTGTAGTACACAATCTTGGAATATACAACCAATAACAGGCATGGCAGGTCAATACTACTTAAAATACACATAAAAAACACATGACAGAATACACATCATTTACAGTATGTACAGAAGACATGGACTTGAGAGAAAAGCAACAATTTCTGAATGGGTCAAGATCCTATCCAGTTCTAATGAAGGGTGTTTATGGTTGATTCAGGCACACACTATATATCCATGCCCACATGTACAGTTTTGTACTATATCTTAATGCCACACCGCTTTGAGGAGCCCCGGGTGGACAACTGGATATTGCATAGCAGAGAACAGCACACTACGATCAATATCACGGTTTTTCAATTGCACTAATGTCTGACAGACATTACAGTCATGCAGCACGGACCACAAGCACTGTGTGTACAAAATACTTTAGAAACCAGGCAGGGTAGACAGGAGCGGGACAAGACAAACACGGACGTGACCCACCTCACGGCAAACCACAAAACACAACTGTTTCTGATGTACTGTATCCAACAACAACATGGGGCTGACCCGGTCACAGAATGCACTAACATAGGTGACAATACACATTCAAGCGACTGATTTGATACACTTTAGTGGAAGTTGTATGGCCTTCTATGTCATTGACAGGCCAGTGTGGTGATGAAAGTTAGTTCTGGGTGGAATGATCCTTCTGATTCTGTTCAGTGTGGACAAAGGGGCCTCTGAGAGGCGTGATGCTGTCCCATGTGTGTGGTCCAAGTCTGAACAGAGCATCGCCTTCTATTCGTCTTCTAACCTCTCTTCTGCTTCCATCCCTTATGGGGATGAGGAAATGAAGGGGAAGTCCAAGAATGACCCCTTTCCATCAGTCCCAGTGGGCTTCTGGTTGAATGGTGTGCCAGCGTGCTGTCTCCACCTGCCCTCGACGGCACATCTCTCTCCAGTGTCCCTGTCCTGCCTCCGGACCTTCACAGCCAATCAGCACACGGCCCATCATGCTACTCTTGGTGTAGACGTGCCCCTGTCAGAGAGACTCATGTATCAGGTCTAATAGCATATCTTGTGATATAAAAAATATATAATTTTGGTAAACTCCTGCAGGTGTTACAACTGCATGCCATCTCAGCTTCATCATAAAAGTCTTGGATTAATGACGTGTTCTGTAAGACTCTCACCTGCATGATGATGAACTCCAGGACCATGTTGAGCAGGGAGACCTCTCCAACAGGAAGGTCAAACAGGAAGGGGGCGTTCCACACTGCATTATGTCCTCCTGCCCCCTTGGTCTCCTTGGTTCCTATCACCTTTCCATCCTGGCGCAGGTTGATGACAACATAGTGGTCTGTAAGGACATCATGACATCATTATTGGGGGACATATGAGGGGGGGACAGAAAGATGGTGAGAAACATGCACACACACACATACACACACATTATTCTCTATTAGGCGGATGTCTGGTGGATTATCATGTCCTCAAAAGAACATGAGGTCCTTCTCACTGTTATTCATCTCTCCCTAATTCTCTCTCTCTCTCTCTTTCTATCTGTCTCTCTCTCTCACAAACACACACACACACACACACACACACATACACACAATGCTTATATAAGGCTTTAGAACTGAAGATCATGGAGAATCATGTCCTAAAACAAAGTATCTATAAAATCCACTTAAAAACCCTTTCAAAAACACTATTCTCCCATCCTGTTCTGACAGCTATTGTTTCTATGACTATTTACACATTTATAAGAATAAAGCAGGTGGTGTTCTATTTCAGGCTCAGCCACACTGCCCAATGTACTGCAGAGATGAGTTTCTGACAGAGAGATGAAAGATGAAATAGTACACAGGAAATGACAGGAGGCTGATCACTTTCCTTAATCTGATTATGGCGCTCAATCAGAGATGTGACTAACCAATGCTGAGACTGGATCTGAGTTTGGGTCTTTGATCACACATGGCTAGGGCTGGGGCTGTAACCAACAATGGCTGAGACTGGGTTAGGGTCTGCATCAGGGTATCTGAAGTTGAGGGCTTACCTGGGGCACCTGGCATCCTTGTTAACTTGGCCAGGTTTTCTGCCTTGCGTACCATCACCTTGATCCTGTGGGCTACGGTCTGGTATTGGAGCAGGATAAAGAGCTGGCCCAAGGACCGGGGAGCACACACAGAACTCTTCCTACGACTTAGTGTCTCCTGGGAACTCATGCTCTGAAAGGACACAAAAGAAGGGAAGAGAAACGAAGAGAGGAAAGGAGAAAAGGCATAATAAAAGAAGTTGAATTAAAACAACATTTTCCAAAAGATTTATTTTGTCAACCAGGTGCTCTACAAGGTGTCCTGAAGAGACAGAACTTCCAAGTGCCTTTCAACAAACCCTTCTCATCCTGACACTGTTAAACACTGGAAAGGCAGGAACGCATCCCTAATCTGAACCTAGTGTTCAGCAGCCCCACCTCCAGAGACTTGTGTGTTGATAGGCGGAATGAATCCCATTAGCTGCTCATTTAGGGCCGCCAGACTCCGCCAAGCATGCTGCTGTGAGCCCATCACTGTGTGTGGGGGGAACCAGCAGAGTGTGACGAATGTTTTAGCCGGCAAGTGAGCTTCACTTCACTGCTTCAATCTGTCGATCTGTCAGTCTTTGGGTCTGTCAGTTGTTGTTTCCCACAGAGACTAATTTCTTCCAATGTCTGTTAAGGTACCAAGACTGTCACAGAACAGAAAAAGAGAAGTTATTAATAATAATAATAAGAAAAATAAGATCAAAGGAGGAAAAAAACCCTCTCTCTGTATCTCTCTGTTTCTTTTTGTATGAGCGACCCAACTCTGATGATGATCATCAATGTCCCTTTGGACTAAAGCATCAAATAGCATGGGCAAGTGCTGAGTAACCTTTAAGTGTACTGACCAACCCTGCATGTCGAGTCAATGTGATGTCATTTGGAGTGTAATTAATGGAAGTGTGTCTCTGGAATTTGATCCCTGCAATTCTACCACAGCATGGTCTGTTCTCCACAGTAATGTCCCCACAGGAGAAGTTGTAATGGATCACATCCGTATGTCACAGGTGTCTCATGAACACCGCTTTAGCCAGCTACTCTGTGCTCACCGAAATGCCAGAAATTCAAATGAAACCGGATGTATTACACTCTCTACCCACAGAGATCTCCCCATCAAATACATCTCCTCTTCATTCCTCTCTTCTCCTGCTTCCACATCTGACACTGACCCTAACCACTGAACCTCACATACATATTGATGGAGTCTGCTTCACTGCGACCTTGTTTACCATATCCACACAGGCGTGACATCCTTGGCTCTGCATCTACATCTGACATCCATGGTGAGAAACGGCATCCAGAGGCTCTTTAGAAGATACACTCCCTGGATTATGTACATTCATATTTCATGCCAGGCACCTTTTGTATAAATGTCACACACACACACACACACAACGTGCAACCCCCCCCCCCCACCCCCCGTCTGTCAGTAATGGCCTCTGGCAGCGTCTCCACAGCCCCATAGAGGACAACGCGTGGGCACAGAGCCAGCTCACTGCACTCAACATGTTTCCGCTGCAGTCACATTTCCACAATGTCATCATGCCCAAGCAGAGGGGGGGGGGGGGAAGGAACACTAATGGGTGGCCTATTCTGATTAGACATCACATTCCCTCACGAGTAAAACATGATAGGGGCTATTCATAAGCCTCTGCGTGCGTGGTCGTACCATGCATTATGTAAGTCAACAGAGAAGGGAGAAGTGGATAGCAATGGAAAGTGTGGCGTGTGTGTGTGTGCCTGTGTGTGTGCACTTCCTTGTGTACATGCATGTGAGGCGAGTGCCTTTGATAGCCCAACAATGCGTTACTGTGCTTTTACAGTGACAGACAAGATGATGTGGGGGGTACCTTCTTCAACTGGCTCCTGGCAGGGCTGAGCTCCCTGGTGTAGGTGATGGTGGTGTCTGGCTCCCAGTCCATCTCCCTGCACGCCATCTCCAACTCCCCCAGGGCGGCCTCGCGCAGCCCAGAGAAGTCCCTGCTGAAAACGGCCAGCCGGAGGGTGCAGGCACGGAGCTCCTCCACGGAGCCCACCTGTAGCACAAAGCTCTGGCTCTGCATCTCTGGGCTGAGGCTGCGTCTGCGCGACGATGCCACCTGTTGAGGGGAGGGGCAGAGCGGAGGAAGGCTGGCCCGCACCAGCACCCCGCTCCGGCGCCGCGCCGCCCCTGACAGGCCCAGGATGCTGGCGGTCAGCGTGCCCCGCCCGGGCGAGAAACGAAGGGAGAAATGGAGGATCGGCGCGGTCTTACTGAGGATGGATAAGGAGCCGGGGCTGGAGCTGGAACCGTACTGTGTAGGGGCGGGCTCCCCCTGTTGGACAGGAGGTTGCGTGGCAGTAGTGGCGCTCAGACGGCTGTGCTCGCTGCAGAGGATGCTGTCGCCGCTCACCGTGCAGCGCCGCTCGATGGCCCGGCGTGTCTTGGAGACCAGACTCAGCTTGGGGATGGAGGGCAGGGAGGCACGCCCGTGGACTCGAGGCTTGTTGGGGGAGGAAGGCGCGCAGGGGGTGCTGAGGCGCCGCATGGGGAAGCAGGACCTGGGAGACGTCCTCCCCTCCGAGAACGGGGCCGAGGGATTAAAGGGCAGGGCGCTGAGGTCATCGTCAGAGGGGGAGGAGCTACTCCTGGGGGAGGGGAAGTCCAGAACGTCGCCGTCCAGCTCCTCGTACTGCTGCTTGATGGGTAAAGTGCCGGGCGCGGGGTTCAGGGTCACGGTCACGTGTCTGGAGACAGCGGAGTGAGGGGACAGGGCGGCCTCCATGTCCTCTGGTGGATGGCTCTTCCCTCTACGCCAGCACAGGATACAGCCCAGGACCAGGCAGAAGCAGAACACTGCCAGACCAACTGCCAGCAGGATCTGCAGGTGGACTAGACACACACAAACACACAGACACATACAAACATCGACACAGGGCGGTAAGTAAGGGGTTAATGTCTGCAGTGACATCAGTGATTCGAAAGAGAGAGAAAGAGAGAGAACATTAATTGGTGCCCATTCATTATAAAAGAAATTATACCATACCTCACATTTACTAATACAGCAATCATCTTACTAAGTCTCCACACTTGTCATCTATTATCACATTAAACAGGAAATGTCTAAAGTTTCTAATCATGATAAATTGTTTAATTTTGGAAGCTGAATCTATGCTGTTGTTGCATTGATCTAAAACAGAGCCAAGTAAACACATTACAGTTGTTTCATCATCATTTATTCCGGCTACTTCCAAAGCAGTCCTACATGAACATTGCGCCATCTGATTGATTGGCCATTTTTTTTAACGGTCTGAATTTGTCACTAAACCGACACGCTGCCTTTACGTAAACAGTTAGTGACAGTGTCACAGTGACTCATTCGTCAGGCCAAACTTAATTTATCAGGGATGATAGGATGCAAAACATCTTCTTCAAGGGGCTCTTAACAGAAGATCACAGAGAACACAAATTATGATCCTGGCCCACTTACAAAGAAACAGCAGGTGGGTCTGTAAGGGCACCTTGAGGGTTACCTAGATGTGGATGTTTAATAGGCAAGACTATTTCCCCCCTGCCATGCCCTTAATTGTTCTGATCCATTTCACGCACTGTTACAGGCTTCCAATAGAACAATTCCTTGGGCTACAGTTGGAGCTGGTGCTATAAAAAATGAACGGGATGATGCCCTTCAGACAAGACAACAGGTGTTTGAAATTCAAAAAGGAACAAAGTGACTCATACAATACCAGTTCAACTATTAGGTTGGCTTAAGTAGTAGTCAAAAATACTGAATTGTGGTATTAAAAAGAGGGAAGACAGATCAAACCTGACAGGTCTGCCTGTCACAATACATCACATAAGCCCTACTAAAGCCCACCTAAACATAATAATAATAATAATAATAATGGAAAAATCGAATACACTACCCGCCAAATATAGTTTTTCGATGCTAGCCAAATCGGAATACTTTTTATTCTAACATGTTTATTTCCCATTTCATAATGAAAAATCTTTGTAAAGTACAACCAATCCTCCTGCACTCAACATGTTTCACATACAACTTTTTCCTGTTCTGAATGCTACCTGTTGCAATGTACAATTATTCACGTGATAAAAACGTGAATGAACGCAAGTTTATTATTGTAACATTTTATCTCCATTTTATTTCAATAATAGAATAATTGTTAAACTTGCAGGACCGTTAACTCTGTCGAAAGCATGTTATGATGACATGCATATTTTATCTTTTTTTTTATATAAAATAAAAATCACAGAACTTTTAAAGAGAATGATAACTAAAACGAACGCCAAGGTTACTTACCTGGAAGGGCATGGTACGACATGTTCCTTATGTCCTTGGTTGAATCAATGTGAACGCGGTTTAAGATCAAAATCCATTTCTTTTGTCCAGCACGCGCATTTTCACGTTGACTTCCTTGGCACAGGATAACGCATATGCGTCGTTGTGACAGACCCTTTGCTTTTAAGCCAATGACTGCTTTCGGTGACTAAGCTTTCATACCAATTGATCTAAATGTGAGTGGGAGGTAAGGGAATCTGAATTAAGCTTTCAAACATAGAGACTCGACATCACATCAAATGCTATATTGATGGCATGATTGTTCAAATTGAATAAGGAATTAGAAATTTACCTGGAATTGATGATTATTGTAGGCATGTGATGTAAAATTATGTTCCATACACACCATTTAAATGTTTACTTTTCTTATTGTCTTGTTATAAATCCACCCCCCCTCCACACACACACGCACACACACACGCACGCACACACACACGCACACACACACGCACACACACACGCACACACACACGCACACACACACGCACACACACACGCACACACACACACACACACACACGCACACACACACACACACACACACGCACACACACCCAGCACTGTGTGCATCCACTGCCTCTGACTCATAGCCCACTGCGCCAAAGATGCGCTCTGCGTTTCCTCAGATCTTTCTTCTGAAAAAGGCACAGGCATTCAGCAGACATGGTCCCTACTACTTTGAGATTGTCATCTCCTGTTATCTCCAATCTTCAGCTACCGTGCCCTGGGTTTACCCCACACAAATATCTTCCATCTCACACACACTCATAACACACACACACAAACCATGCAGACATACAAACATGAATACACAGAAAAATACACACAAACTCACATGCACACACAATCACCCACAACATGCAGACACATAAATATACACACCCACACACATATGCACGCGCACACAGGGAGCATATTTGAATTTATTTTGAGTTATTACCATAAAATGATGTGAGGGCAGTTATCAGAGTATGGTCTACTTGCTGGATGAAGCAAACAAAGTCACGTTTACACCATGGAAATGGCTAAGATGTTTGATGGCAAACTAATTAGCCAGTTGAGGGTTCCATTGCTGGATATTGTCAATAATGCAACCATCTACAGTAGCCTGTTTGCAACGCAATAATGTGTTGCAAATGTTGCAATGCTAACCAGACCATACATTGTGTTTTTGTTGAAATGGATGTAGGTTTACTCTTGACAAATGTATTTATTGTATATCACTTTGGACAATGTAAACAGACTATACCTTTTCTCCCAACTACTTTTTATTCTCAATGAAGATGTCATAATTCATCAATTGTTTGACCTTCTTTCCATTAAGCCTATATAACAGGCCTGCCTTGAGAAGAAAATACCATACAGAATGACATCTTTGTAAAAACGGTTTCAGTCCAGATAACTGCATTGACATGCTTGTGTGAGTTTGTAAACATTTTACAAAAAGTGTTTGCGTGGGACCCGTGTAATCTGTTCAGATCAGACAGGCCAAACAAAAAATTATAACCAATTTAACATAGTCTAAGAAACTGAGAGAGATAAATTAGTTTGCCCTGCCAGCCTGCTTACAGTCATCAACTGTGCCAAAGGTATTGTAAAAATTCTTGTAGTGAGAATGATGCTACTGTTTGTGGCATTGAGCTGTCTTGTATTTCACACTAAATGTTTATAATCTGAAGCGAATTTATATAAAAAACTAACAAAAAATCAGCTGACTGGATTTACCATTTCAAAATCATTTACAATAAATGAACAGTTGGGGGGTGTAGAGGATCATTTATAACTGTGTTTTACTATAAGTGAGCCATGACTTAAAATGTAATCAAGAATTATCACGAGACGTCATAGTCAGGCTTCTATATTGGTAATAGCAATGAACAAAGGAATTTGTTAATTAAATAGTTCATTAATCCATGAATTAATGGATGGATCGATGGGTGAATTCATGGATGGATGAAGGGGTGTGTTGTGTAGCTCCAGATGTGTGTGAGGGAGCAGTGTGCAGCCGCCACATGTGTGAGCATGCAATGTTCAGCTCACCTTCTAGGTTCTTGGTGAACAAGACCTGTAACAGCAGCCAGAGGAAGAGCAGCAGGATAACTCCCTCAATCATTCCCTTGCAGCAGAAGAAGAAGACAGACTGCCAGACAGGCTGGCCAGTGTAGTCCTCCTCCTGGTGGGGCATGTTGAACTGGACCCAGAAACAGACTCAGACCCAGATTTGGTAGCAGCCAGGAGCTGGGAAGTCCTGCCTGTGTGATACCCCTGATGACGTCCTTCCTCAGAAAAGTTTGTATTCAGTGGTATAGTGGTTAGATGTTAGGGTTCCCTTGCAGGAGATCAGTGGTTGACATCCAGTGTTCAGAACAGTTGGACATTGTACTGAGCTTGACATGTTCTAGGCTGTTAGACATCCCGGCTGAGAAGACTGAAATTGTGCTGGTGAGGATTTCCCCAAAAACTTATTTCAGTGCGCCTCTCTATCCAGCTATGCTGCCATTCTGTCCAGGAAGGTAATCCCTTCCTTCAGAGGAGGGGAGTGAGTGTGCCACTCTGGCTCCAAGTGAAGTGAGGTTCTCTCTTGTCCTGCAGTTACTGTCTCTGGCCAGAATCCACTCACAGCTGCAGTCCTGGTTCAGTTTCCCCAATAACACACACATTTGAACACACACACAGACATATGCATATGTGCACATGTACACACATTCTCTATCTATCTATCTATCTCTTTTTCTATCTCTTTCTCTCTCTCTCTCTCTCACACACACACACACACACATACACGCACACACACACAGTCTAACCCTATTCCTCAATCAGCACAATCCCCTGGCTCCTCCCTTCCTTGAAAGACCTGCAAGCTGTCACTTCCATGAGCAAGTTCTGTTTCAGCAGAGTAGGGATGAAGGACAGACCAGTACTCAGTATGCTTACACTATTCACTACACACACAATACTCTCATGTGGCATAATTCTAATTATATTTGCTTAAACTTGGACATCTAACATGATATTGTAAACCCCATCTAATGCTAATATCCTAAATACATTAAGCCATAATACAACATTGCATACAAATGAAATCCTGTACCACAGAGTAGCATCTTTTGTAGAGAGAGAAATGTTTTTCTACATTATTTTGAACTGAGCCCAACTTTTCTGTTCTCGTCACTTGGTATTTCAATTAGCCTGGAAACACCTTCACAGCTTCAAGACATCTTTTTAAATCATGCAAGAATAATACAGCAATTGAGCAAATAATATATACAGCTAATATATTTAAAGATGGATGATCTTGAGAGATATTTAAAGATATCTAAAGATCAACCCTGTAACAATACTGACACCTATTGGCCATTGATGAGTATACCATTGACTGTTGCATCATCAGTAAGCAATTAATCAATTTCCATTAAGTCAATAATAAATATATTTTCTAAAATGTTATTTACACGGTTGAATGGGACGGTGGTCAGAGCCATCTATCAGAGCAAATGAATCGTGAGCTGACAGATTAATCTGGTTTCCAGGCCAGGTCAAGATACTCAAACAGATTTCCCTCCAATCAGAATTTGGTCGGACCAATAACAACCATTTATCTGATATCAAATCAAATCAAATCAAATCAAATTTATTTGTATAGCCCTTTTTACACGCAAGCATGTCACAGAGGGCTTCACATACGCCCATAGAACTGCCCCTCAACCAACCTAAACCCTCAAGGAAGACAAGGAAAAACTCCCAGAAAAACTCCCAACGGGAGAAAAAATGGAAGAAACCTTGGGAGGAGCAATTCAGAGAGGGATCCCCTCCTCCAGAGACGGTTGGCAAGAGAGAGGAGCAGAACACAAGCTAAACATAGTCATACAGTGTCAATGGGTTTTAAAACACCAAAAATCCATTGTTCGGCTTTATAGACTTTGGATGGGACCTGGAAACTCGCTGTTGACCGTCATGGAGGCTGGTTTCCGGTTGACGACCTGGTCCAGCGTTGGTAGACCGACGACCAGGCAGGTCCTGACAGCTCATACCCCCCACACCACAAGGGATGTGTGGGGGGGACAGAGAGGAGAACAGGGATTAGAGAATGCCAGGAGCAGCTAACAGTTTCAGTCGTAATAGAATGAGATCCCCACCGGTCAAGTGTGGACTAGTGCAGCAATTTAACAAAGCTAAGAGGGTATGTGATGCAGCCCCACACACCAAGACAGCGACAGCCCCCCTTGGTTGGAACATGAAATCTGTTCCAGGGGAAACAACTCTAAAATAGGTTATATTTATACGAATAAGGATGAAAACAACCAGCCCCCCGTTGTCTCCAACTAGTAAACTATAACAATTAAAATATACAGCAACGGAACTATTACAGTAACAATATACAATAACAGGTTTACTTTATTTGTAACATTTAAATGGGCAGTGTGAACATAAGCTAAAATTACAATTTAAAAGTTACATGTGATACACACATAGGCAAACGCACACCCCAGGTTTACATAGAAAGTACACACATTTAACAATCATAGGATTGACTAAACAGGAACGTTTTTAATCTAGTTTTAAATGTCGAAACAGTATCAGCCTCCCTAATTGAGACAGGTAATTTGTTCCAGAGAAGAGGTGCTCTATATGAGAACGCCCTACCTCCAGCAGTTTTTTTCTTAATTTTGGGTATTACCAGATAGCCGGCATCTTGAGATCTTAGAGTCCTTGCGGGGCAATAGGGTGCAAGGAGACCGGAGAGGTACAGTGGTGCCAATCCATGTAGAGATTTGTAAGTTAGTAGTAAAACTTTGAAATCAGCTCTGGCTTGGATAGGGAGCCAGTGTAAAGAGATAAGAGTAGATGTTATATGATCAAACTTTCTTGTTTTTGTCAATAGTCTAGCAGCAGCATTTTGTACCCGCTGTAAATTTTTCAAGTAGGTAATTGGGAGGCCAGAGAACAACACATTGCAGTAGTCCAATCGGGACGTAACAAAAGCATGTATTAGTTTTTCAGCATCATCCTTTGAGAGGAATTTTCGTATTTTGGCAATATTACGTAGATGGAAAAATGCAGTTCTGGTGATTTGTTTAATATGGTACTCAAACGAAAGGTCTGGGTCCAATGTGACTCCTAAATTTTTTACCAACTGGCTTTGAGATACTTTGACACCATCTAAGTTTAAGGTCAGATTGGATAAATTATTTCTGTATTTTTTAGGGCCGAAAATTTGAACCTCGGTTTTATCCGAATTAAGAAGAAGGAAATTTGCTGTCATCCAAGTTCTCAACCCGGAAACACATTTTTCCATAGCATGTGGAAATTCTCCAGGCTTTATGGACATGTATAGCTGAGTATCATCTGCATAACAGTGAAAATTTACCCCAGAGCTTCTAATTATGTTTCCTAAAGGCAACATATAGAGTGAAAATAACAGAGGGCCTAGAACTGAACCCTGTGGTACTCCGTATTTTACAGTAGTGCTCCTGGATGAGCAACCATCATAGTGGACATATTGTGATCTATCAGATAGATACGATCTAAACCACTGAAGTGAAGTACCAGAGATCCCAACATAGTTCTCCATACGCTCCAGGAGAATCTCATGATCCACAGTGTCAAATGCTGCACTAAGGTCTAGAAGAACCAGAACAGAGATAGAGCCCGCGTCAGAGGCTAATAATAGATCATTGACTACCTTAGCTAATGCAGTTTCAGTGCTGTGGTGAAGACGAAATCCAGACTGGAGAGGTTCATAAAGCTGATTTGAGGAGAGGTGCTCAGTTAGCTGTTGTGCCACAGCTTTTTCTAAAATTTTGGAGAGAAATGGCAAATTTGAAATTGGCCTATAGTTGCTAATACAACCTGGATCCAGGTTTGGTTTTTTAAGAAGGGGCTTAATAATAGCTTGTTTGAAATTGTCAGGGATTTGTCCAGTTACAATAGATTCATTAATAATACTAAGCATGGAAGGTCCAATAATAGGGAGAAGTTCCCTACAAAGTTTGGCAGGGAGGGGATCAAGAAGGCAGCTGATGGGTTTCGAGGAATCTACCAGCTCGATGAACGCTTCCATAGAAATAGGGTTAAAGTGGGTAAGAGCCTCAACATGCAGCATGCTGGGTATAGAGTCAAATTCTGTGTTGATGGCCACTCCTCCAGGCCTAGTCTGTAGTTTGTCCCTTATTGCATAGATTTTTTGGTCAAAGAAATCTAAGAAATCATTGGGAGAGAGATCTGAACTAACGCAGAGTGTACTTTTCTTAGTGAGTTTTGCAACAGTATCAAATAGGAACTTTGTGTTGTGTTTGTTCTTACTAATCAATTTCGAGAAATATTCTGATCTGGACCTGATGAGGACTTGCTTGTACTCAATTTGGCTGTCCTTCCAGGCCAGGCGGAAAACCTCCAATTTAGTGGTACGCCACTTATGCTCTAATTTTCGAGTGGACCTCTTGAGAGTGCGGCTCCCCTCTGAATACCATGGAGCCATTTTCTTGTCTTTTCTTTTCCTTGGTTTGAGTGGGGCAACATAATCTAGGGATAACTGAAGAACCAAATTCAGATCCCTTGTTTTAGCATTTAATGATTTATTTGGGACGTCCAGTGCTTCTAGTGCAGCAGGTAGAATATTAGCCAGTTCCATAGCTGTGTTTGGGGTTATGCAGCGGCTAGTAGAAATATTCTGGGTGCCTCCAAGGCTCTGGCAGAGATCCATTTTAAAGGTAACCAGGCAGTGGTCTGATAATATAGGATTGTGGGGGTGGACAATGATGTCACTAATCTTGATTCCCCGTGTGAGAACTAAATCCAATGTATGCGAGTGAAGATGGGTAGGTTTAGAAACCACCTGAGTGAGACCTGTGGAATCCAATAGAGCAGTAAAGGCCTTACTTAGAGGATCTTTTGGGTCATCCACATGGATGTTAAAATCACCCATAATTAAGACAATATCAGTATATGTCACAAGATCAGCACTAAAATCAGCAAATTCCTCTAGGAAGAGGGAATACGGGCCGGGGGGCCGGTATAGAGTAACTAAACTAAATGAGGGAGGGGGGGCAATGGTAGAAGAATTAGTCCTTTTTAGAGTAGTTGGTGGTTTCATGCAAATTATCTCAAATGATTTAAAGGTATTTACGGATTTTAGGCTAAGGTTGAAGCTAGCTTTATATATCATAGCAACACCGCCACCTTTCTTTGAGACACGAGGGATGTGTGAGTACGCAAAATCCGGAGGCGATGCTTCATTCAGGGAGGAATATTCTTCAGGTTTTAACCAGGTTTCAGTGAGTCCAATCAGGTCCAGGTTGCATTCAGACATCAGATCATTAATCAAAACTGCCTTTGGGGATAGAGATCTGATGTTTAGGAGCCCAACATTCCAGTATGGGTTTTTGGCAGCTTTAGACGTAGGTAATCCTTCTGAAAAGGTGGCACTGCTATCAGAGAACTTAGTAGGAAGAGCAACGGGGGAGCAAGGCTGAATACATATCAAATTGGTATAATTCCTAATAATTGAGGGCCGGAATTTGGAAAAATGGCGGGGGACAGACACCGTCTCAATGGGAGAAACAACATCAGCATCCACGCTGGCTACACTACAAGCTGAGCTATCGGGCCCCCAACAGCTCACAACATGCCTATCAACATATCTATCAGACTCTCTAAGAGACTGTGGCCCGGCTTGTTCTAGTGAGTGTCAGGCCTGCTCTAAAATAGCTTCAATATTCCTAGACAAAAGAAAAGCACCTCTCCAGCTAGGATGGAGCCCGTCACTTTTCAACAAGCCAGGTTTGGCCCAGAAACGAGACCAATTATCTACAAATCCTAAACCCTGTTCTGAGCAAAAGCGAGCCAACCAGCGGTTGAGAGAGACAAGCCTGCTGTAGATCTCGTCAGTCCCCTTAACAGGTAGTGGGCCAGAGACTATTACTCGATGCCGACTCATCTTTTGAGCAAGGTCACATGCCCGAGCTATATTAACCTTCGTGACCTCTGACTGCCTCAGCCTTACATCATTGGTGCCGACATGAATGACAATATTCTCATACCTATCATCAGTGCGTGCGCCATGTGCCTTAGCTTGGGCCTTTGCCTTAGCCCTAGTGCTAGCCAGCACCCTAAGATTAGCTTCTATGTCGGTAGCTCTGGCCCCCGGTACACAGTAAACTGTCGCTGGTTGCTCTAATCTAATGTTACGAGTGATGGAGTCACCGATCACTAACGTCTGAGGAGTCCCACTCCCACCATGCTGCAAAGGTGAAACCGGTGGGGCTAAACTTGAGTTCTCCCTCACGCTAGGACTCCCTGTCTGTGATGTTGCGCCAGTCGCATCTAAAGTTACTAGCATACGTTCTTCCTCAAGCGACTGAACGCGACTCTCTAACAGAGTCAACTTATCGAACAAAATGGCACATGTAGGACAAAGTGAGTGGTCGTGAGACATTATAGTTAACTTACGTGAATAGTTTATGCCAACCAAGATAATCCGTCAAGAGCGTTGAGTTGGTTAGTTCAACGGGAACAGTAGCGTCGAGCTCCAAGGAAGAAAGCCGCGCCGAGTAAACCTATAACTAGACAGTAGATGTATGGATTAAATCGGTAAAGACAAAATAAATGAATAAACGAATTAATATATAATATATAGCGGTTAACAAGAAAAAGTTTGGGAAAAGTTTGGAGCAGCTCAGGTGCAGCGCGGTATGTCGTCAGACAGGAAACAGCAGCATGATATGTGAGGGGTTATTATGTGAGGGGTTATTATGACTGTACAGATAATCACTGCCGAGGCATTAAATGACAGCCAAGAGGACATTGTGATGCTCTAATTGGTTGTATACACAACATTGTATGTCACACCCTGATCCGTTTCACCTGTTGGTTTGTCTCCAGCCCTCACCAGGTGTTCCCTTTTTCCCTGTGTTCTCTGTTCTGTCAGTTGCCAGATTGTCTTGTGCTTCACAGTTGTTTCCAGCATTCCTGATGCATTTTCTTGTTCCTAGTATCTTCTGTCTTCACAGTTTTGATCGCTGCCTATTTAGTCTCCCGACCAGGGCCGGCCCAAGCCTTTACGGGGCCTTAAGCAGAATTGATTTGGGGGGCCCTTTACGTTTTTAATATACATATATATATATATATATTTAAAAAAAACATCAAACTGTAATTTCATGTGCTCCTAAGCTGCCGCGTAGTTTGCTTATGCCTTGGGCCGGCCCTGCTCCCGACCATAGGCCTGCCTGCCCCCAGTGTACCTCTGCCATTCGGCCCCGATCCGACCGCCCACCGACCGACCAACAAGCCTGCCTGCCGCTTCCTGTCCCAATTTGGGTCCACTATCCTGCCTTGTCATTATATCTATTATTAGAGACCATTTAGGAAATAATTCAGACTGTCCTTACACAAACATATTTGAAACGTTCACACACATCCATACAATTGAAAACTTCAGTAGGTTGAACCAATATTTTCAAAAACAAAAGTTTAGAAAGAAAAAGAAAACCCCTTGTAAATCTGAATTTAACTGAGAAGTTCGACTCATTTGCATTTCCAAATTGGTCTGGCGATGTCAGATTGGAAGGTGTGTGAGCTGGTTGGAAGCTGTTAGGTTTTATAAAGATATATATATATACACAAGTATATAAAATAGTTTTTTTATTTATGCAAATCACTAGTCAAACATAAGCATCTTCATTATGCTGATGTAGATAGATGGATGATGATGGTGCCTCCATTTCTTCTCCCCACGAAGAGTAATGCTCATGTGGCAGGGTTGGATGGTTGGATGAATGTGTGTGTGTGGGTGGGGGGGGGGGGGTTGGGTAACGTTGGATGGTATAGGGTGAGTGTGTGGTGAGGGATAGTCAAAATGGTATATTTAATGTGAGGTCTGTGTGTGGCTCTGTGTGTGTGTGAGGAGGGGAGGGGGGGGGTGAGGGGTGAGGGTTCTAACCCTCCTTCTGCTTGGTTCTCTCCATTCTTTTCTTTGCCTTTTTAAACAGAAGCCTGCCTAGGAATCCATCTCTGATGGCCTGAATCTGGGACAGGGCAAACTGAAGGTCTGTCTGAGCCTGCTGCTTCTCCTCCTCCAGCTCTCTCATCTGGAGTTCCAGGTTTTCCATTTTCCTCCTCCAGTCCCTGTCCTTCCTCTCCAACTGTTCATCACTCGACCCCTGCCACTGCAGGCACAGGGTGTGAAGAGTGTCTTTATCGAGGGAACTGATCTCTTCCAGGTTGTTGACCATAAGCTTGATCCAGCCTTTCTCGGCCTCCAGGCGGCTCTGCTTCATCTCCCTGAGAGTGACCTGGGCCTGGGAGAGAGCCTTCTCAGCCCTCCCCTGTGCTGCCATAGCTTGGATCTTCTCCTCTACTAAGATGTTCTGCTCCTCCTCTCTGTTCTTCATCAGGTCTGTCAGTTGGCCTGTGAGTGACTCCACCTGACCCTCCATGGCCACCATGCTGGTCTGGGTTTCAGCCAGAGCTTCCTCAGCTTGGGAGCATGCCTGGAGAGTCAGTCTGGACTTGCGTTTCTCTTCGGACAATCTCTCATGAAGAACCTGTTTCTCCCGCGTGTTGTGTTTTACAACGGCCACTAGGCTGGCCTGGACCTGGACCAGCGCAGTCTCAGCCTTCATCTGACCATTCAGAGCCTCCTTCATCTCCAGCATCATCTTCATTTCAACCTTCTGCTGGTTCTGTTTCTCGGTCAGATGGTCGCTTGCCATAGCCATCATGCTGACCTGGGTCTGCTCCAACAGGTCCTGCAGGCGTGTGCAAGTCTCTGTGGCTGACCGGGTCTTTGTATCGGCCACAGTCAGCCTTCCCTGGAGCGACTCGACCCTCTGCCTCTCTTCCCCAAGGCTCTCTTGCAGTCTCTCATTTTCGTCAGAGAATGTTGCTGCCTGAATCTTGGTCTCTGCCAACTGTCTCTCCAGGTCAGCAGCCCTCTCCCTGAGCATGTCCATCCCCTTATGAAGCCACCTGGTCTTCTGTCCAGAACGAGCCTTCTCCTCTGCCAGCTCGTGCTTTAGCCGCGCAGCTGTACCAAGCAGCCTGTCCATCTCTCTCTGCATGTCTGCAGTCTTCTCCTTCTCACGAAGCACCTCGTGCTCCTTTTGGTTAATCTTTATCAGAAGCTGCTGTTCCGCTGCCCTCCTTTCCTCCTCCATGAACTCTCTAGCGCGGCGCATCCTCGACTTGCGAGGTGCCGACGTCTCACCAGCGGAGGCCTCCGCTGCCACCGTTACAGGGGTAAATGCCGGTTTCACTTCAGGAGCAGAAGAACGGTCAGGGTTTTTGATGATTGGTTGAGCGTCCTTTATTGTACTCTCTTCTCTTTGCAGAGCTGCCATTTCCTGCGCAGCTCTCTTTTCTGCCTGCCTCACTGACTTTCTTTTCATTGCGACGTAATTTCTGTCAACGACGGAAGAAAATCCAAATATGGCCTCGATCGCTCGATCGTTACTTAAATACAGGAAACGTGATTATGACGTTGTATGTCCTGCAATACCGTCATCAATGGCTTGGAATATTTTATCTCCGTTCTATTCACGTCACACACGGGGCTGGGGCGCAAACTCGTTTCGGCGCTCTTGTCCAGAGCGACTTAAATCGTATTAGTACAGGGACATTCCCCCCTTGTGTGAACTTCAACCTGTGGCAGAGCCCACACATGACCTACATAGTGTTGTGTGGCTAATAAAATCATTGTCTATGAATACAATAATGTGCCTTGTTCTTCTAAAGTCATATGTGCCTGGATCATAACTCATGATCATCGGCATTTGACTTCCCTACTGGAAAATTTCTATAAAATCAAGACAAACCATCACCAGGGATTGATTTTGGATCCATTTCAGCCCACAAGCATTTGAGGGATTCGAGAACCCCGTTTACACAACAACGGTGTTTTTCGGGCCTGAAATTACAGCCTTTTGGAAGAATGTGGGCAGGCGCTTATAGTGTCTACATATAGATAGACCAAGTGATATGCCCACTGCAAACATTTATCATATTCTCATAGGCTATATATCTTAGTGCATTTAAACCAGCCAAGATTGCACATTTGTGTGGCAAATCATATTGTAATGACCACGATTATGGTATGGTATTAAGAATTAATCGAGGCGATTTAGATGTCCGAATGTATGTTAATTAATTCAACTGGCTGTGGTTCTCACCATAACCCACGCCGCTTAATCCTTACCGCTAGCAAAAAAATGTCTTTTCCAGTTTTCAAGACAAAAACAGAGATATCAAGAAAGTAGCTCTTAATTATAAATTACCAAACCCCGCGGGATTACCCAACTTTTTTTTTTTTTTACACGCATCACCCCTACTTCCCTATAGGCTATGGTTTAGAAACACGGTGTCCGTCCGTCTGAGGGTCACATCATCAAACGGTGTAGGAAGTATGTGTCGCTTTCTCTGTTCGCTTGTCTTTTCAATGGCGTTTTTTGTGGCTTTCTCATTAAAACATATACACGTATCTCAAACACCAAGAATTACTCTAACAGCCAAAGGTAAGTGTGAAGTATTTCTGTTGCGAATATTTGCCTATATGTAGGCTATTTAGTCAAATATTGATAATAATTCAATGATCATTCAATAACTGAGGCGCTATAGTTTGTTATATTTTTACCCGTTACCCGAGCGAGACGCTGTAGCAGTTGACACTGGCAAGCCAATTAAATTGAATTGTTTAAAGAATGACCACTCAGCTCTATATGCTATTTTATTTATGACTTCGGCCTAGGATTGCCAACTTCCTCAACCCCAAATGAATGACACTCAGGGGCAAATCTCGGTTTCCACTTTTGGGGGGGCTAAGCCCCTGAAAAAAAACTATAACTCAAATTATTTTACCTGTGACCCAGCAAAACTGTGGGGGTCTGGGGGCATGTTCCCCCCAGAATACATTTGTGAAAATATCATTTTTATAAGTGTCCTCTAGTGGGTTTTAGGAAGAGAAATTAACAAATTTATATATATATATATATAAATTTTGGGGGGTAATGAAACAACATAGGGCTAGATATGCCCATGGGGACACTTTCTTCCAGGTGCGCGCGCATGCCAATAGCTGACCAACAATAACGGAAATTGCAAGCTTTCATTAGCCATACCATAAACCTACTCATTTCAGTGTAATTTTGGCAAACCACTACTAACTGTACTCGCTTGGATTTTAGTTCATAGTAATAGTCAAGACGATTATTACAAGTTTCTCATTTTGACACACAATAACGCTCACCTCACCAGTGGCCAGTTCACACACTGTCAGTCACCAACAAGCAACAACCGTGTCCCATAGCAACGTTTGCGTGAGTTTTGGCGCGTTTACAGAAGCCAATTACAGCCGGCGAGGCTGAAAATACATGTTATGATTTGCATGTGTTTCCACCTAGAATTTATATATAAAAGGTTGCCATTGCCTGAGCAAAGACAAGTGGAACTGCTGAAATGCCCAGAAGAAAATAAAGTATATGTCGCAGGGAGACAGCTTCTCAAGGCTGACTTTCACGCGCGGCAGATTAAAGAGGTAAAGATATATGTATTCTACAGCCTCAACCCAAACTTTTTGTTAGTTCCTCAAGCCTTCTTGTTCTGTTTAAGAGCAATCAGGGTGTTGCATAAAACCATTTGTTCTAAGAATATTCAAGGTCCCTAACAGAAACGCCATGGTAGTGATGAGTTAGCAGGAGTTGTGGATGTACTTGATGGAGATGATGGATGGCTTCAACTGTCTTTTTGGCAACTTATTTTCAGATTCCTGTGTTTGAAAAAGTTTGTGATATTCCACTCTCATCTGTAAGTACATTTTCATTTGTTATTTAAATTAGTGCATCGAAATTCGACACACCTTTTGGATACAGTTTGTGTAGGGAAAATAAATGCCACCAGCAGTAATTTTTATCTTTTTTTTGTGCTTTAGGATTGTCAATACAACATCACAGTGTTATATAGTAATGAAGAAACAGGCCAACTTCTGATATGTGGCGGGACAAATGGAGATGATGGCATGTGTTGTCACAAGGTATAGCACATCCTGTACATATGTTGCTGTAATAAATTAATTAGAAGGGTGAATGTTAACAGTAGCCTAATATTTCTGTGTAGAACCCAGCGAACTCTTCTGGGTGCACCCCATCTGAACACATAAAGCCAAACTATCAGGAACGGGAGCCATCTCTCCTCATTGGTGAGGATGGATTAACACATCATGCTGCTTTTTCAGATCAATTCTACTGTAGAACATGTGTTGTCCGGGACAATGAAGACTCCACAGTGGCTGTTTGTAACGTAGCCCATGTTTGTTTTGGTCCAGGTACTGCTGATGATGAGCAGCTCTACACCACTCGGTCTGGTACTGAGGGCCCAGTAGGCATCTACAGGTTTGGTAAGACCAAAACCACCCCCAAGGACAGTCATACAGGTATGAAGGAAACAGTTGGCTGTTGGATCCAACAAGTGGTTGTCCATGTATGAGGCGATGCTGCTGACATTTTATTAGTAAAATGGTCTTGAGAACAAGCTATGAAAGACATTTTGCAGTGAATGTTTTTTCCTTTAGCTGGTTACATTTCTTTCAGCACTGCATCTTAAAATGTAATGTTCAAATGTGTAGTCAAAGGTCAGTGGACTCACTGGAAAATAACTTTGGCACACAGAAAAGCAGATGTAAACTTTTTGAGCCGTTTCTTTTCTTCTAATTTGCTTGTCATACCTACAGCAAGGACCTCTTTTGTCTGTGATGAGTCAAATTGAGGTTATAAAAAGGACCATATCCAGGCTCAAAGTCAAGTCGTAAAGCAGTGCAGTCTATAGAGATGTCTTCCTGTCCCCTCAGAGCTGAGGTACTTGAGTCTGGTGGTGAGTGGCCCAAGAGAAGAGCGTCTGCAAGACAAACTGTATGCCTTTTACATGGAAAAAAATCCTGATCCTAACCGTGACTCTGAATTGTGGATTCCCAGGGTGGCCCAGATCTGCATGGTGAGCTGTGTCATTCTAAAAATCAAGAACCTGCATTTACGCATGTTAACATACATTTCCCAACTTTGCTATGACTTTAGGAGTTGAATTTGGTATTCTATCATCACGTTAAACCATAAGGAGGCTTCTCATTATAATGTAAATTATAATCCATAATTCAAATGAAGGGCTGTTAACAGGCTTCCACAGAGCTTGATAACAACCCATTCATTTGCATCAGGTGTGTTGGAACAGGGAAACATCTAAAACATGCAGGACATTTGCTACCACATGTCTCCTGCACTTTGGCTAGTACATAAAGCATGCCGCATATGCATGCTGATTGGTTGTTCTCTGGTTCTAGGCCGATGTGGGTGGACCCAAGGGGACCTTCCAGTACTCCTGGACATCCCAGCTGAGAGCCCGGCTATTGTGTGGTGACCCGACCAGCAAGCAGTATTTCAGCCAGCTAGTAGATACAGCCACTCTGAAAGCAGAGCGCTGGCAGGACACCAGGGTCTATGGACTCTTCAGAAACACCTGGTAGGACAAAACCCATCATGCACATGCAATAGGACATGCAATGTCCTATGATGCCTCTAACCCAAACCCACTAGTAAAGAGCAACTGAAAACTGTCATTGGTTGCTCGGGTGAAAAGATACTTGACCAAAAACTAAACTTAAAGTAACTTCAACTTAATTAAGTTGTGACATTAGGACATGTTTCAATGTGTTCTAATTCTGACACTTTTTAGGTCACAGTTCTTCTTTCTAATCTTGGGAACCAGCAGTTTCCTTTTGAACAGACAATTGTAACCATAGGTTACTGATCTGTCCTTACTTCTCCCTCCAGGGGTGTGAGTGTCGTGTGTGTCTACACCATGAAAGATATTGACAGGGTATTTAAGGCCTCCGACTTCGAGGGATACAAAGGGGACATCTCAAGCCTACGACCTGGAATAGTATGCCTTTAACTTAGTATTAATACTGTTATAACTCTTCTACCGCCTGTCCTTTAATATTGTGTTTGTTGTCCTTCTGACAGAAGCAAATACCACTTTGGGCTAGTGATACTAAGCCGTTATTATTGTAGATGTCTACTGTTGATACTCTGTCCAACTTCAACCTTCCTCTTCCTGTTTTAGTGCAGCCAAGACAGCACAATACTCACCCACGAGTTTGTGAAGCTGGTGAACGACCACAATGAAATGGTGGATTGGGTTATGCCAACTAGCAACAGCGGACCTCTCCTAGTTCACCACCACAATTACACACAGATCCTGGGGGATCGGGTCCAAACCGCCGATGGTAGACAACACACGGTCCTGTTCTTATCCACAGGTAAGAGAAGCTACAGGCACCATTAAAAAGTATATCTGATTAATCAAGCTATGATTGATGAAATAGTACTTTGACTAGAATGTTGTGCAAAGCCCATTCACACAAACCACAAGTTATGAGTTTTCACGGGAAGACTCAACCTTATCGAGTTTCGGGAAACTACACATCACCTAGTAAACAGATGTTGGAAAACTTGGTTGGTTAGTGTCTTACTGTGCTGGGAAGGTGCTAGCTCTTACTATACATTACACATATGAAGACTAACATGCCAGCTTAAGGTTAGAACATTTGACTGTTGATCAGGAAGTTGCTATTAAATGAACACATGACAACATTGCAGATGTTGTAATGTGTACTGGAAGTTACTCAACACAGAATGAGGCATATCCTGCAATAAGTTAACTGTGTGGGTTGAAACTTCATACCTGTCAATATTTGAGTACTAAAATCCAGGACACGTCAGAACGATGGGGCGTGGGGGGGGGGGGGTCAGAGACATAGCTTGAATAATTGAAATAAAGCTTCACGGGAGTTTCACAGGGAGGGGAGGGGGGCGGGAGACGGGTGTGAAGTACGGCAGACTCCCGGGGAAAACGGGAGTGTTGACAGGTATGACTGAGACCAGAACGAAGCTTGCTAAATAAATGATGTACAAGACACCTTGAAGAAATCTGTCTGTCCTATGTTAATTTATTTTTATTTTTATAAAAAGCATCTGATAAATACGTCTTTAAATGAAAAGGATTGTTTCATTAGACTGACCATCTGTGTTTCTTTTGTAGAGAAGGGAGTCATTCATAAAGTTCTCGAAAAGGATGACAAAGCGTTCATCATTGCTGAGTATCAACCCTTTAACAAAAGAACGCACATTCTTAACATGATGATCCACTCCTCCGCGGTGAGTGGGGCAACTCAGACTTTACTGTAGCACACACACATCCTGTATAAACACATTCACAAGTAGATATTAGATACAATAGGTAGTAAATGCCTAGGCAAATATGTAGTTATTGTTCCACTTCATCGTATGATGTAAATTATAAGAAGGGCTACTGTACATGAAGGACATCGACCATCATCTTTTGTTGTTATGATTTCAGAGCAAGCTTTATGTGAGTTCCAGCAGTGAGCTGGTCCAGGTGGACCTGGGCAGCTGTGGCCAGTATGGACCCCAGTGTGAGGACTGTGTCCTGGCCCGGGACCCTTACTGTGGCTGGAATGGCACACACTGCACCCCCGCTACAGGGTACAGACCTGCACCCCGCACTGCCTGCCCTCTGCTCAGCATCGCAACATGTACTGTGGTGTTGGAGAACTGAGAGTTACATTTGATTTGTACTGACCAAAAAAAGAGAGACAAAGAATGGGGGTCGTAAATCGTCAATCTTAGGTGGTTATGTTTAATCCAACGCAAGCGTTTTGGCTGTCGAATATGGGGCCTCTGTGGCTTGTGTTCACACTCACTTACTAAAAATAATATTTAGTAATGGTACACATTGAAGCGATACCATATATGGTCAAGGGAGTAGTGAGAAAGAGCTGTGGCTTTCCTGGAACAGGATGTAGCGACCACAAATGATGGACAAATGATTGTCCATGTTAGATATAAAAAATGACCTTTCGTTATCAGTTGTAGCAATTTGAGAAGCAGTGTGGGGTATCAATTCACTGGTTATCACTGAAGATCAAAATCTTCCTAACATTTGAATATTTTGATGTCCTTTTACTGCAGCATGACTGATGTGACCCATGGGGATGCTACTATTTGCGAGACCCCTCAAAAGGAACTTTTATACAAAGGTAGAGTACAGTCTGTGGTGGTGCTGTAATACCTGATGATGATGATATGGTGTGTCATTTTGTCAGACGTCACATGAGCAATAAAAACAAAGCTAGTTTAAACGTTGAACTGAATTGAAAGAAACATTTCCGTATTTTTCCCTTCTCAGTTCAGACAAGTTCCCCAGCGACAGATGTCCGCCGTGTAAAAATGGACTCAAAGCACTTCCTCATCTGTCCAATGTCGTCCAATCACGCGCAGTACAGCTGGTATCGCAATGATGAGTCCCTTCCCTTCCTTGCCACCGAGCGTGAGTGTCTGCTGCTGATTGAGAGCATGAGTTTTGGGAACGCTGGCACCTACAGGTGTGAGTCTGAGGAGGGGGGCTACCGCAGGACCCTGGCACAGTACACCTTACTGGTGGAGGGTGGCACACCTGGACTGGCATCATGCCATCTGGGCTGGATCATTGTTATAGTCACAGGGGTGCAGATGCTGATGTGTTAGTTTGTGTGCTTATAGGCACTTAGAAAATGTGAATTCTTCTTTGAATGGGCACTTATGGGCCTCATCCAACGTTTGCCACAATTTGCACTTTTGTTTTGCTAGGCTGTGCAATACAGCCATGCTACCTCAGGACTTTCTGCTCTTCATGACTCGGCAGCAGCTTGTTATTGCACTGTCTTGGATTTGCATAGAGAAATGGAACTGTCCAAGAATCCATCTGATCTTTTTCCATTATTTAATTTAACATGACACGATTATGAAATGTATTCCTACAGGCAAGGACTCTTAAATTATTTAACACCTTTAATAATATATTTTAGATTTATATATATACACGTTTTATTTTACTCATAGGAGGAAATCCCAGGGGGGGACACAACCCCACCATTGTGGGAAAGGAAATCTAAATAATATTAATGATATACATTTAACTTATTACAATGTTGGTTATGTGTCACAGCAGTAATTTTAAAGTAAAGTCTCCCTCTCAGGAATTGCTCTTGAGAAAATGTCATATAATTGTCCCCCCCAAAATTGATAGCAGATTTTCACCACTGATTTTACTGGCTTGCTTTTCTGCCAATAGAAAAGTCTGCTGTTGCTGTATGGACCTCTTAGTCTTATTCCAATTCCTAGTTTCAGTTCATTCTGGGCATACTCTGTCTATTAGCTAATGACATAAACTTCCTCTCTGCCAGGGAGTTTCTGTGAGATTGTCCTCTTATCGTTATGATAAAATATTATGCAGCAAATGTTCTGAAACGTTTCCTTGTCATTGTTGTCATTTGTATTGCAATGCAGATCAAAAACAAAAACACTCCTTTTAAGATATAAAGTAAAACTTTATCATGACATACAAGTTTAAAGCCCTGAGAACCACATGTTTATATTACTAATGTGAACAAAACTGAATGTGTCAAAATCACTTTGGAAAAGTGCTCCTCTTTTAAATACAATCTGCACAAACCAGTTTAACAAGTATTCACGTTCTGTCCTAATTTTGCTTGAATTCAAAAAGAAAAACTATAATATCAGTAATATCATTATTATCATGTCCATAATAATAACAACAGTACAAAACAGATGCACAAACCCCACAGATCAATTTATATAAGGAGCATTGTACAAGCCAAAAACAACATAAAATTGATAAATGAGGTATATTCAATAACCACTTGCATATGAACCTGTTTACACAGATCACGTTAGATGTAAAACTATTACAAAGCTAATGAACTCCTAACAGTCTTAGACAACGGTCTGCAGACTTCCAACTTCACAGTTTCCTGAGTGATGTGACCTTGTCTGTAACTGAAAAGGAAAAAAATAAAAGCAAAACCCAAATGAGTCTAAAAGAGCACTAGGCGAGTCACTACAGCTACAGCACTGCATTTGTTGGTGTCACTATAAGTAGACATGCCATAGGTCATGACTTCAACATCAAATGCAACAATGACTGCAGCTCAATGAGGTAACATGGTGATAAGAGGTAGGGGGTCTTCAAGAACACATGTACACACACACACACACACACAATCACAATGTTAGCCTGAGCTGTAAACTGTATTCACAGAGTATGTGGGTTTGTCTGCCCGTTCATGTTATTGTTTATGTTCTGCCAGCCCTGCTGCAGTATCATATATATGGCATTACAGTTAAAAACAATCCCCCCACTAGCATCCACACATCCACTCACTCTCTCAGACACACACACTCATGCAAAGGCTGTAAGGTTACACTGTCAAACTGACTGATTGGATAAAACAAATGTTTTCTTTTTCCAAAACGACAGAGAAACCAGAAGTATTCTAGCAACACCTCCTACAGTAGGTGATAGAGCTAAGTCATCATTATATACTGTATGTCCATCAGAAGGAAAAAAATAAAATCAATGCAAATAAATATCAAACCTTGGTTTGGAAACGTATAAACAAACCTGGTGGTAGGTGTCTAATGTCTGAATGATTGAATTAAAAAGACAGTGGAAACACCGTTCAACTCTTCAAAGGATTAAGCTTGAAGTAAAACAAACAGTTCTTTGGAGCGGAGCTCCTGAAACGTGCTCTGGTTTTCTCACCAGCAACTGATATTAAGGCAGCAACTACATCTTTCATCTGTACAAAATGTGGACTTAGTTTGTCATCTTGAGGGACTGCAGGGGTAACTTCAGGTCCTCAAAGCTGGAACTGTGAGCCGCGCTGCAATAAGGTCTGCAAAACCCAACACCAAACAGCTTTACGCTGTCCACTAAAAAGCGTCAAGGCTTGTTCGGCTCTGTGATTAACATGGTGGCTGAATAAAGGTTTTTCAAAACAGATAAACTGCCTCACATTCAACACGGTTAAAGCTCGAAAATCAATTTCCCCCCTCAAAAAAAATACTTTTCTTCTTTGAATTGCAGAAAAGAAATACTTTTGAGAGTGCCTCCACCTCTGAGGGGAAAACCGGAAAAAAATAGGATGTGATCTTTCTCCAGACAGCCACACTGGCTCTCTGAGGAGATTGTTCCCTGAAGTGGTTCTTAGAGAGTGGAGCTGTTCCGGGCTGAACCTTAATAGCCAAATACCTGTTTACAGCCAGTGAGATGGGCTCCCATCGGCTCTATCCTCACATGGGTCTGCGTACGTATACGTGGAGGTCAAGGCTATGCAAAGTTGATCCTGGCTGTCTTTCTAATTTGTAGATTCTCTTACCTTGATTTTATTGGTCCCCACTAGCCAATGACAGCACAGGATTGTGTGTGTGTTCCAGGCTAGAGGACTCACTCTGCTAGTTTTTGGTATTCAGCTGTGCAATAACCAAAAGGCCACCACCGATCAGTTACTGGGGGTGTTAGAAAAATGACTGGTCAACTGATTGTACTCATGCAGAGTGTCATTGTTGCCTGTGGCGCAATGCCTCACAGCACAGATTGCTTTCATTTCATACAGACCTAAATTAAAACCTAAACTAAACAAACAGCGATGACATACAGGAGAGCAAGCCTATCCCAGTTCAGCTTGGTACAGTACGTGTCCCTACTACCTCTGCCAGACAGTGGCTCACCTAGATGCCCAGAGTTCAGGAGACCACTCCTGAGGACCGAGGAGTTTACTTTGGTGGAGGTTGACCACCACTGAAGTCATGTTGGCTTTGCAGCAATGAGGTATGTAGTGTCGTTCTCCATTCCAGAGTCTGAGGTATTCTTTGAGAACAGTCTCTTCGATTTGTGCATTCTTTCGGTATGATCCTTCCCACTCCCCCCGCCCCGCACCCCCCCTCCCCCCCGCGTAAAACAACGTCCCGCTGAGACTTCACAATGCTTCCTGAGATAGGCGCCTCTCGCCAAATGGAGAGGCGGTGGTGAGGTTTGGAAAGGTATGGTTACAAGCAAACGCTGTGGAGGGGAACACACACACAAACATACACACAACAACTCCTCCATCTAATGCAGGAACTTAAAAAACCTTGGAGCTGATGCTACTTTTCTGATAGTTGGAAAGTAGGGTGCGGGCATAGGCCTGGGGCCTTGCTAGTTCTGCAGCTGGGGAGCATTGCTGCTTTTCCCAGCATGCTGCGGTGCCACAATGACGGATACACGTCCCTCCACGCCGAAGTTGAGGTTACAAGGTCCTTCCACTGAAGTAAGAATAAGATGTTTTCAGACCAAGTCGAGTGGCGCTGTGCCTGACCATTGAAAGATGATGTGAGGAATTAGGTGTTGATCTGTGCGATCGATATCCATTTGGAGTATCAGGCGATGTAGTGATCTCTCTCTACTACATGCTCATCATCATGGCAACTTGAGCGTCCAGGTGGTTAAATGCATAGGTTGTGTGTTGATTGTGAGGTTTCCGTTGCAAAAAGCAGAAAAAAGAATTCCCCCTGATTTTAACAAGATGAAAAACAATACAAAAATTACGTTAATTCATGTTTTTAAGTATAGTCCAACTGAGGTATAGATGCCACTGCAGGGTACTTGATTAGAGGTATGTATAAAGAATAAAACAAAACAAAAAAAATCTAAAACACTAAAATCAAAAGGACAACAACATGGCAACAAACAGAAGTCCTAAATAATAAAACTCTTCAAGTTCGGTTGTGGAACACCTGTCAATGGGTTTTGGCTGTGGATTTTTGATTGTGTTTAGCATATCTTTTTGGGATAAGAGTGTCTGTGTCATGAGTGTGTGATTGTATGCGGAATAAAATGCATAGGTGCATGTCTGGTGTGTGTGTGTGTGTGTGTGTGTAAGAGGACAAATGATATCATATGATGGACAGCCAAGGTTGACAGGAGCGATGAGGTATTTGTTGTGCAACAGTTTCTTTGTCTTAATGATTTCTGTAATCATGCTGGGCCTGGGCATTGAGGAGAAGCCTGAGGATTGTGTTCAAGAGCTAGCCCAGCTAAGGTGAGCCGCTGGTGGATGGCTCGGCCGAGCCGGGCCCCTTGGAGGATGAGGAGGAGGTGGGACTGTGGCTCTGGGCCGATGGGGCAGCAAAGTTGAAGCTAGCGCTGGCTACAGGAGGGACAGCAGCTGACATGGCCGTCCCTCCGCCACCTCCAGCCTTCTGAGCAAACAGGGTTCCTGAAACACAGAGGGTCAACAAGGCTCTTCAGACATTTGTACGTTTATGCAGTTATTTCCTTCATTATGAAGCCATTTGAGAACGTTTTTGAAAGGCAGTCCCCCCCCACCCATTACAGTACTGTTATTGACAAAATGGATGCATTCCCCTGCTCTATTACTGTCCAGACTAGTGTAACCAAGCTATGACTAAGCTTCCTCCTTTTTTGGTTTTGATAGGGATGGTCATCAGAGCTTCCCCAGTCTACTCTGTGTAAAATATATCAAAAGCCCTGGTTAAGAAGCTTGTATGTTGGGGATGCAACAGTGATTGACAGCATCCTTTAAAACACATGATGGACAGTGTTAGACATGCCAAGCTTACCTGAGTAGAGTGTGCCATTGACCTCCACAGACACGCTGATGCTGGTGTTTCCATTGGTGGAAATGCTGAGAGACATATCTTGTTTTTCATCTGGAGAAAGAAAAGGAGGGAAAGAAAACTGTGAGACACTGAGAAAGCAGAACCTTGGTTAAATAAACAAGTAAACAATTGAGAGAAAAACAGACTAGCCCATTGAAACTGATGACACATCAGTTGTATCACCAACAGGGACTATTGCACAGTATTCTTCCAGAGCACGGTGCATGTGACCCACTGCCAAGGAAAGCACAAGATGTTTCACCAATACCCAGTGAACAATGTTCAACTGTGAAATGTTGGAATGCCCTACACTAACATCTGAAAATGTGGTTGTCATGGGTTTTCCATATGTTCATTCAGTTCACTGAATCAGTTCTTCTAGTCTTCTATTTCTCTTTCACTCTCTCAACATTCTGAACAGCGTGTGTTGTCGTTTAGACACCAAACACACACACATACCAGCAACTTACAACACATAGGCCATGTGCCTATCACACACACACAGAGAGAGAGAGAGAGAGAGAGAGAGAGAGAGAGAGAGAGAGAGAGAGAGAGAGAGAGAGAGAGAGAGAGAGAGAGAGAGAGAGAGAGAGAGAGAGAGAGAGAGAGAGAGAGAGAGAGAGAGAGAGAGAGAGAGAGAGAGAGAGAGAGAGAGAGAGAGAGAGAGAGAGAGAGAGAGAGAGAGAGAGAGAGAGAGAGAGAGAGAGAGAGAGAGAGAGAGAGAGAGAGAGAGAGAGAGAGAGAGAGAGAGAGAGAGAGAGAGAGAGAGAGAGAGAGAGAGAGAGAGAGTTTGTGTACATGCATGTGTGTGCTCGGCCCATCTGCCACTGACCTCTGGCGGGGGCGCCCAGACGCAGGTTCATGGGCACCTGGGAGGCCATGGCCAGCAGGTTGTGCTGGAAGGCCTGCTGCATCAGTCTCTGCTGCTCCTCTGCCAGCCTGGCCATCTTCCTCTCGGGACCCTCGCCCACGCCCGTCTCCAACTTCTCCCGCAGCTGCTCCAGCGTGGCGGCCCGTGCCAGGCCGGCCACCTGCTGCTGCCCCAGAGCCAGCGCTGCCATGGAGGGCCGCGCCGCCGCCGCCGCCAGCATGGAGGGGGGGATGTCTTCTGGAGCCAGAGGGAGGAGGAAAGGAGAGAGGTGAGGGGCGCAGGGTGAGGGACGGAGAGTGAGAGGAGAATCAAACGGATGAAGAGAACGGGGGTGAATGGAGGAACGCAGGGTGTAAACAAGGACAAGAACCAGGAGCGAGTTCACGTTGAACATGATTTATGGGAACTCATTTAAATTCTTTTAAAGGAGTTCAGCTTGAGGACACTGGAACACCTGATCAAAATGACAACTACATGTTGAAACTATGTTGAACAAAATGAAGGAGAGGGAACAACAACAAAAAATCCCAATCCCTCCCTAAAAAAAAGATCAAAATAAGTGCCTGACTGGGTCATGTACTGGTCCACATTCCATAGATCAGATGTTGATAAGAGAGAGACAGGTAATGATAGTGATCTGTTTTAGATCTTCATTGATGTGGTTTGAAGGTTTTAAACCACACTGGCCATAAAGGGCTGTTGGCGTGGGAACCTGCTTATTAATATGTAGTAAAGTCTGAGTAGAAAGAACAGCCCTTGGTCTGACCCCAAGACTCAGAGCCTCAGACTATTACCTAACACACACACACACTAATTCTTTCTCTCTTATACACACACACACACACACCATAATGCACGAAGACAGGCACAAAACACACCTGCTTGGATCTTGCACACCAGAAGACTACAACAAACAAGGTATAGTTTGAGGACACAACAGATATGGTAGAAGAGCTTGTCCACAAAAAAAAAACGTTGAAAAGAAAAAAAGGACCTTTGTCTGTTCTATTGTCTATCTTTATATTATATGTGTGACCAACATGAACTACCAGTATGTAAATATTATACTGCAGTTTCACTTATGTACAACAGAGGGCGGTATGACACCATCAATCACCATTCTGATCGCGCGCAAGTCTACATCTGTCCTCAAACATCCATTTACCCACTGAACCCTGTTGCCCAGATGACGGCTAACCCTAGTCACTTCCTATTTTCTCGCTTTGTGATTTTGGGATTGGTCAACCCTTCATTTCCCTCTACCCACCTTTCTTGAGGGAGTGGCCAGGGGAGACGTGGAAGCCATTGAGACCCCCCGAGGCGCCGACCCCCAGAGTGGACAGGTGCATCTTGGGAGAGGTCAGGATGTGAGGCGCGGTGCTGGGGGAGGGCGAGAAACGGAAGAGGCTGCTGCTGTAGCTGGGGCGCCGGCCTTCACGGCGATTACTGTCGATGGCCGCCTGCAGCTCTCCAGGAGAACTCAAACCTTTCCTCTCACACTCAAATGGGTAAAGGTACTTCATATACCTGGAACATACACACACACACACACACACACATACATACACACACGGTTATCAGAAAACCCCAGGGCAGTATCAGAGAACCATGATAGGACGGAAAAAACACCTTCCTTTGGAATAAGGAAAACAATGTATGCAAGACATGTCGCCACAGTGCATCATGAACCTCCATCAGTGTATCTGATACACTGATAGAGACGGTGCAGAGCGAGCGATACATCATGTTTGATAAAGGCCATAAAGCGAGTGGCCTCTGTAAGAACGCAGCAGCGACGTTGGCATGTTTCCACCTTGTCATAAAAACATGGAAATGCCAGGGAGCCTAATGGGAGAGAGCACTGGAAGAGATCAATACTGAGCGGAGGCAGCCATTACAGAAAGCCGGACGATGGCTGGAGAATAGCACAGCAGAGTCAGCCAGCATTAAAAATACATTGAGCCTCATTAAGGCCCTGGGATAGTCAACAGAATTGGAGGTATGCTTGCATGCATGTATGGCCGCATGTATGTTATGTACTGTACATAAGAAAGTATGTATGTATGTATGTATGTATGTATGTATGTATGTATGTAGTAAGGAATAGGCAAGGCTATCGTTACTCTCAACTATGACCTAAATCCCATCAATAAATCCATTGAATCAATGGGCTTGTGTGTGACGTAATGGATGAGGGATATAGAATGAGAGGGGAGAGAAAAAAGACTGGTTAGAACCCAAAGATAGAAAGAGGGAGAGAGCATGTTGATAATTGTGATGGGATATGATCGAGTGCGCCTGAGTGCTCGTTTGTTGTGTGTCTGTACGAGTGTGCATGCATGCTTGTTGTGACTCACAGCGTGAGCGTCTGAGTGTGCACGTGAGTGACTCACTACGTGGGAGGACGTGCAGGCATGCATGAGAGTTAGAGACTAAATGTGTGTGTGTGTGTGTGGTAATGACTCACCGTGTGTGTGTACCAGCATGTGTATGCCAGGGACAGACTGCATGTTTGCATGCGTTGGTGACCCCATGTTCGGACGTGTGTGTGTGTGCGTGTGTGTTATTGACTCACTGCGTCCGGAGGGTGAAGGCAGCGCTGGTGATGGAGGTGGGCAGGTTGAGGCCCTTGGTGATCTCCCTCCAGATCTTCTTGTTGATGACCTCCACCAGGCCTCCCTTCTCCGTTACCAGCTTGTAGAGCATGTACAGGTCCAGCACCTGCTTAGCCATGATGGGGATCCGGTTGACTGGGGTCCCTGCAGGCGGTGGGGAAGGAGGAGGAGAAGGAGGGAGACACAAACCACATTCAGACATCCCCATAGACCGGAAACACACAAACAAACTGTACTACTGTTCAACTCTGCTCCCCCCCCCCCCCCCCACCACCAACATCCCAAATCCCACGTACACATATATACGTATCCATGTACGCACACACAAAGGGTTGATAAAAACATATTAGCCCAGTTACGGCATAACCAGCTTGACCTGGAAAGGAGGATTTGACCAAAACAACCAGGCTGAATACAAAGACTGCAAGGTTCCAGACTTCTGATACATGTGCATTAATCTTGTCAACAGCTTATCTGCACTAAAGCGTGCAGGTAGTGTGTAGACGAGTCATGGGACATGTGGTAGGTAGTGTGTGTGTGTGTGTGTGTGTGTGCGTGTGTGTGCGTGGGTGTGTGTGGACTTTAGAGCATATAATTGTGTGAGGGTCACAATTAAGAAAAGTCAAAACACCCCACTCGACTAGAAGGGTCTGGCACGTGTTGGAGATGTAGGGGGTGGAGGGTGGGGGGGTCAGAGGAGGGGGGTTGGGAAAGGGAGGGGCATTGTTCAGTCTAATCCTGGGGCAACAGGGGGGGGGGCACCCTGTAGCCTGCTATAATGAAGCTCATTTAGAGGGATTGTGTGCGGTAAATCCACACACCCCTTCAGCTGTTAGCCAGTCACAGAGTCAGTGGCTGGGTTAGCCCCAGAGCTAGCCTGATAGCATGGGGAGCTTCTGGGGGCCTGTGCAGGATTTGTGAGAGCAGGTTAATGCAAGCCAATCCCTAAGTTCCCAAGGCTGTTCTTAACCTGGAATAAGACCCATTAATGTCTTTTTCAAAAAGCAATGTGATCAGTGACCCAGGGGATTAGCCCTGATTTGATGTCTCAAGTTAGCAACAGTTAGACCATGCCAGGTTGTCTTTGATTGACCCATTTGCATAGGGACCTATTGCTGGTGGTGGGTTGCAGTTAAAAGATAGGTGTGGGGGGGGGGGCGGGGGGGGGCACATGGCTTTGTGCAGGGGCATCGTTAGATCCTTTTTACTGAGGCACGTGCCCCAGTATAAATCTGCTGTGCCCCAGTAAAATCTAAAGTTTGAACAATTTACTTTATTAGTCAGTGCATTCATTTCGATTGATAATCCCGGAAAAAATACATGCAGTACCCCAATCAATGCTTGTAAAATCAAAGCAGTTTAACCAAAAACACAAACCGATGTCCGCAGAATTCCATGTCAGTGCGCTCTTCTGAGCTTGCCAAATAGCCACTGCAGCATGCACAAAGTCCAGGTGTTGGACTCGGCAAAAAAACTATATTACATGAAGCTCAAAAAAACAGTATTTGCGCTCAAATGAATGCAAAGAAAATGTGCGTGCTCGCATTAACTATTGATATCCCTGCCAAAGCTGATAACAAACTTGCGTCCCTGAACTGTTGTTTAGTGGGTTAAGCAAGGGGAGTTTCCATAACCTAGTAGGGCATTATGCGCAGCAAGCTTGAAAAAAAAAATAAAGGAAAAAGAAGGGATATGAATAGGGGCCTGTGCCCCAGTAGAGTTTTATGTCTAACAACGGCCCTGGCTTTGAGCAGGGTGATGAGCAGGGGGGGGGGGGAGAGTCGACAGCTCAACAGACCCTTCCTGCTAATGACTGTTATACAGTACATTATGATATCTCTGTGGTCAAGGAATGCAACCAAACTCTACACACCCTGTATTGAGTGTTACAACACTCTATGCTCCCCATCTTATGTCATCTCTTCTTTGTCTCTTTAACCTTCTCTTAATTCTCTCTATTTTCATTCAGGCTGGCTGGCAAAACGGTCTCGTTGTACCAGAGCTCTGAGTGAAGTCCACAGGGGCTTCCAGAACACACACACAGGAATTTGAAAGGCGCCCCACCCCCGCCACACAGGCAGTTATTTAATGCAACGCTGGACATCAATCCTGCATCGAACAATTAGTACAAGCACAGGGGTCAGGGGTTGGCCAGGGGTTATTGATGTGTGAATTAAAGTGCAGGTCAGCAGGAAGGCAGGTTTTCATACGGGCTTGCACTGAGTCCCCCGGGACAATGACCAGGCAGCAGACGGGGCACAATAGAGCCGTCCTGCCATGGCGGCGTTGCAGTCAGGCTCCACCACTCGCTCACGCCCGCACTGCCGCGGCCCGCATCATCCCGCGCGTACACACAAATATAGTGCCAATGTGGAAGAATCCCTTAAAGCCAGGTGCAGCAGGCTTGGCACACACAAAACAACAAACAAAAAAAGATCCATCCTGGTCAAACCAAATGGGAGAGATCTTGGACAAAAGCATGCGCAACGACTGTTTGCTTGTTTGTGACTTCTGGTCCAGTCCCTAAGCATTGTCCTTCTGAGCCCACAGGCTCAGAGACTCCAACACCTTACTCGCCTTGTTCACCTTTAGTCCTATACTGCCAAGCTCGAGGTCACAGAACCACTCCATTGCACCGCCATGATATCAGAGGCTATATTCAGCAGAGGCATTAGCTCATGGAGCCTTCATTCAGGCCACGCTATTGGTCGTTTTCCTCCTGTCCGTGCGGCTCTGTGGCTCTGAAGCGGTCTGTAATTGGCTACAGGCTTCACCTCCCATCATCCTTTGCCCTGGACTGATTCCCCCCGTGGGACAAGGCCATCAGGAGCAGGGTGATTAATGGCCCCGGGGTTGAGAGGTCAGAAGGGTGGGAAGTGCCATGGTTGGGGCCCCCACGGACCACTCCCTAAGTCCTTCCTCCTCCTGTGTGCTACTTCTACAGCCCCTGAGCAGAGCTCGGAGCAGAGCTCCACACAGAGCCTTTAGAACAGAGCTCATTCCAGAGCAGAGCTCCCCAGTAGAGCCTAGTGAAGGGCCTGAATTTGGGAGGGGCACAGGATGGGTAGCGAGGGGTCGGCTCTCACATAACAGACAACAGCCATATACTAAGGCACAGCTGTCAGTATAGCCTGTAGCACTATGCAACATGAGAGATATGAGAGAGCGAGATAAAGAGAAAGAGAGAGAGAGATCCAGCAGGACAGTTCCATACACATCTAACCACTTGGTTCAGGTCGGTAGCGTGATAGTGGATGGAGGTGTTCCATTTCCACATGACAGTTCAACCCAATCTACCCATCCCTACTGTCCCAAGGACATATTCCATCTCAATGTGAAAAAAACAAGGTCAGCACATGTGACCCTTGACCTATTTTTGGAGGGAAACAGCTGTCTGCATTAAAGGGTCCTATCATAAATTAATGGTCCGGTGCTGACACCATTGTGCTAAATTAAATATTGCTGATTTCACATTACTGGCATTCTTTAAATAATTAAGAGCTGGAGTGACAGCCTTCTAACAGAGAGGCCAAGGGAAGACTGGAAGCAAGGGTGCAGGAAATGAATTTTTCACCGAATGCTTGACTCTGTGGTGTGAGGTTTCACTACCAGGAGACCACACCTCCTCAAGACCCACTACGGAGAGAGCAACGAAGGGTGGGAGCAGAGGAAGGAAGGATAGGGAGGAAAGACAACAAAGACGAGAGAAAGAGAAGGGGCAGGAGAAAGCATAAAAAAAAAAAAAAAAAAAAGATCTTTACAGGACACACTTTTCAGCGGTTTCAACTTGGGACCCCCATCTGTACCTCCCAGAGAGAGAGGAAGGGAGGGAGGGAGGGAAGAAAGGAAGAGGGCCCAGCTAAAAGCTAGCTGAAGAAAAACAGGATGACGCGCTCTGAGAAAGGTGTTAGCCACCATGATGGGGCCCCTCGCCTCCTGGCTCTGTCACTGTCTGAGTCCTTTCAGACCCTGCACTTCCACTGTGTGTTTATGCTAGTCCCAAACCTCCTCGGCCAGCGTTTACATGTTCGTGGCTTGAGCGTTAGACAGCATTGTCAGGGGCTAGGCCAACCAACACACCCAGGTTTGTTTTATTTTAAATGTCAGGGACATAGAAGGTAAAGCTGTGCAAAGGGGGTGGAATCTATCCCTATCTTTAGTCAGGGGAGGGCTACTCACATGACACACCAATTTATATCAAGTGGTAAGAGATATATATGCGTGCGTACATACATTCACACTCCCACACACATACACACACACCCACGTCGCTTGATATGCTAGGTTAAGATTACACCACACATAGCAAGCAACTATATCACTAGCAACAGGTGGAGAGAGAGAGAGAGAGAGAGAGAGAGAGAGAGAGAGAGAGAGAGAGAGAGAGAGAGAGAGAGAATGAATGAAAGGAATGTGGCAACAGTGTCAGCAACAGTGACTGACAGTGAATGACATCAATTCTCTGATGTGTTCGATCGATTTTAATCTCAAATAAGTAGAGAAAAAGACTCTGTCCTCAGGTTGGTCATGTCACCTTTCCAGGACTGTATCTACTGAGACTGGAAGCACTCGACTCCAAATCGGCCCAGGTCCAAAAAGTAGATGATAATCCTTAAATCCCATCAACAACAATTAGTCGGATGACAGCAAAGTGGGTGAGCTCAGGGGATGGTGGTGTGTGTGTGTGTGTGTGTGTGTGTGTGTGGGGGGGGGGGGCAACGGAAGACAGAGAGAGGAAAAGCTGTAGAAAGAGTAGATTATAAAGACAGTGGCAAAGAGGGTGGGAAAAAAAGAAAAAAAGAAGAGAAAAGAGAGGGATAGAGAGGGCGGGAGGTGCAAGTAAGGGAGGCAGAGAAATACGACCCCCTCTCCTTGGGTCATAAAGATGGGTCACCTGGTGAAAGATGGGGGGGGAAGGGGGAATTGAAGAGGAAGGGGGGTGAATGAGGGAGGGGAGAGGGGATGAAAAGGGTGGACGGCACGAAAAGTGAGACGGCCAACCCAACTGTAACCCAAGTCCCTGCAGTCCCCTGCTTTCTTCAGGGCGCGACAGGCTCGGACACCCCAGACCCGGGTCAACAGTGACAGAAAGGTGAGAGGGGGAGGGGCACATTCATCCACGCATCCATGACTACATCTATGTACATACGTTTTAGGTACAAAAGCCCATATAGAACTAAACTATTTTGCAAGCCAAAATATTTGGTCGAATAGAAAAAGGTGGGGGGACGGGGGGGGGGGGATGGGGGGCTATATCGGAGTCTGGGTTCCAATGACAGTCAGCAGTCAGTCAGAAACTGCAAGGACCAATGAGGTGGTTTAACACACTTCTATTAGAGAGTAAGCATGGACAGAGAAAGATGTCTCAACTGGCAGGTGCAACACTGACAGGTCCCAGGGGGGGGGCCCGTTCACCCAAACACACACACACACACACACAATTCCTTATAACACACCACGCTGGCTAACTGCTCCAATCAATGGACACTCAGATTGACAGATAAAGCTATCAGCTGACGACCCTCATTTGGAGGCCTGCTGGGCAGATCGATACCCCAGGCATCAGCTGCCTTGGCCTGGGGAGGAGGAGACAGCTCTGGAGGATGGAAAGATAGGTAACCATGGAGCTGATCTGAAAACACACACAATCATGTCCTGAGGAGGTTACCAAACTACATGTCCCTCTTCTGGATGAGAAACAAGGAAGGGGAAGTGAAACCACTGAGTGGATGGGTGTGTCTGTCATAAATGCAGTAGAAGATTCCAGTCGTTTCTATATTGTTGTTTCCCCTCCCTCAACCCTTCAGTCAAACCCCATGTGTCCTGCATGGCAGACTCCAGGCCTGCTGAGTGATACAGTCCTGCTATGGAACTGTGCTGCGCTAAAGGTCAATTTAGGGTACTCCGTTTTCGAAAAAACTGACACATGGGAACACCTTCCTCTAGGTGGAACGCCCTCTCCGAAAGCCCTAATTTCGGATAGTTACGGATACCTCCTTGGCTGTGATTGGTCCGCTAACGGCATCATTTCCGTTGCGCCACCTCCTACAGTTCACCTATTCTGGCGGTGAATTGTTTTCAGCTCACAGCCTACGGAGAGAACCATAAATGAAAAAGAGTCAATCGTATCCGTCCGTATCCATCCGCCCGCCCATCTGTAAACTGAGTCGGAGTAGCATCTAAAGCCCTTAAGCTGTGCTACTGTAGAAGGAGGAAGAGGAGGAAGAGGAGGAAGAGGAGGCGCTGAAGGGGGGAGGGGGGATCGTCCTTCGGGTGCAGTAAAGGAGTTCAGTGCTATCCATCACTGGAGTGTGAAGGGCAGGGAAACACTGAGCCCCTCGACATACAGCGCACAGATGGAGAAATGGACAGAGAGAGAGAGACAGAGACATTTCAACTCTCAGTGGGCTTCACAAACAGGTTGAAACATCGACTGAGAGCTGCACGACAGCACCGGCAGAGAGGAGGACAAGGAGGGACACAAGGAGGGGGACAGTGAGGCAGTCCTCCTCCCCTGGTCTGCTCGTTGACTGGTGACTGATAAAGACTCTCCAAGCTCGGCAGCTTGGAAGACCAAATCCCTGTCCAAGATGTCCATAATTAAAGAGGGAAGCCACCATCTAACAACATGAGGGAGCTTTCTGCTTGACTGACTGACTTATTGAGGAAATGACAGGGAGCACAGACATGCATGCGCACATACACACTCACACACACTCACACACAAAGGACAGGAAGCAAGAAAAAAAGGCAGGACCGATTTGGTTAGGAACTAAACAAATAATCTTGAGTTGTTGACTCCAACCTGGCATCCCACAGACGAGGAAACCCACTATTTCCTTGTGTTATGGGAAGCAGAGTATGATGCCACTGTACTGGATGAGCACAGCTGGGTTGTAATTTAGCAGGGCTGGGTGGGGCTGAGTTGAAAATGGCCTAGATAATCTCAGGCTTCTAACATGTCGACACCGTGACCACATCTTTAATCTTTAAACAGAAAAATGTCTCGCCCTAAGAATAGTGTCCCTTTTGGGCTCCTGTCTGGGGCCGTTTATTAGAAAGGCGTGGTTGTATCTTTGTGGGGCTGTGTTTCACATATCACACCCTTTCCTTGGCCTGCGGGCCCAGGCAGCCTGCATGTCTGTCTATCTGCCTACTTTTCTGCTGTTTATTTCTCACCCTGTCTGCCTCTCTACCTGCCTGTCTGGTTCTCTACCTATCTGTCTGTCTCTCTACCTATCTGTCTGTCTCTCTGCCTATCCCGTCTGTCTGCCCAGTGACGGATCACTTACTTTAAGTGGGGAAAATAAAGAATCAAACTTTGTATCTCACACATGCAAGCCTGATGCCTCCCTTCATGTCCCCCCCCCATGCCTCCTTTCCCCTCTTCCCCCCTCTCTCTCCCACTTCTCCCCTACTCCCTCTCACCCTTCTTCCACCCACTCCTCTCCACCGTCTGCTCTGTCCATCCCTTAGCCCCCCTAACAACCCCCCTACCCCCCCCCCCCCCCCCGACACGCGGCAAACTCGGCCTGTCCTGTCTGCCGTCCATCAGCCCCTGCCCGTATCAAAGGCCGGGAGGCCCCAAGTTTTTTAGGGGCTCATTAATCATCCTGCACAGGACAGGAGGGCCTCCTTAATCCAGCCCCTCCCCCCTCAACAACCCCTCTTCCCCAGCCGCCTCTCCCCCCTACCCCTATCCCCCACAGTGTTATCAAGTTTCGGTGGCTGTAACTGTAGCACAATAAACAGAGGGGGAGGGGAGAGTGGGGGAGTAGGAAAGAGAGAGAAAGAGACATTACTATTTGGAATTAAAATGTATTTTTTTGATCGGTTGCAATTTCATCTGCATACTCACTGTTCACTCAGTGTTCATGGCAGGGATTCTAGTGAAAAACTGAATCCAGGCTCAAAGTAAAGGTTTCAGACAGCTTGAAAAGACAACAGATGAATATGCTGAACTATTCACACCTTTGGCCTAGCTAGCTGGTCTCAACAGGTTTGACAGTTGTCTGTAAGTCTGATACCATAAAGCCAGTAAACAGGATGGCCAGATGTTCCATCTGGCTAAACCCTTTTTCCTAAAACTCCTCAATGAAACACCTCCAGAAACTCACAGGAAAAAGAATAAACTGTAACAATCTGGCCAAAGAAAGTTCCTCTCTGTGTGTATGTCTGTTGAGTGTGAGTGGACGTCCTTAAAATAAATACAATATTTAAGGGATTGCATTTTTGGTGCAGGCATTTGGTGTTGGCATATCTCAAGACATTTCCAATAAGCTTTCATAAAAAAAAAAAATGGATTCACAGTAGCTGTGAACATGTACGCGCATGCAAGGGCTATGCTGGCTTTGGAGGGCTGATGGATTCTAACACACACATAAGTCTGTTCATGGTGTAATTGGTGTGGACAGAGCAGGCTGGTCTCTTGGGTTACAGTTACGGGGACTTCCTCTGGAGCCCTGCTGGGATGGACACTGTTCCCACGCCGTCACCAGCACAGCCACCGGGTTACACACACACACACACACACAGACGCACACACACAGCCCCCTGCCCCTTCTCCTCTGAAAAGGCAACAGCCTGAGAACATTAAGGCGATTAAAGGCCATACTGTCGCTAACCTACCAAACACTACTTGGAACTGAGCCAGCCAGTTCATAGGGACATGGCACAATCTCCAACAATTAACTCTTCATCTCTCCCTTTCTCCCTCCCTCTCCCTCTGTCTCAAGCCCTGTCCAGGCTGTAGGTGTTAAATACCACTGACAAGGCCGGCTTACCGTATTACAACGCAGCACACCTAAGTCTACTACAGAGGGATTTCCCTAAAATAACTCTGGCTCTAGATGCTATTACCCTCAGCCCAGATCCCTCAACAAGCAGGGTGATTTCAGGATGACATCCAACAGTACCAGACGGAGGACACTTCCCGGTGAACAGGAATTCAACTGGGAAGGGCAGACTCACTCTCCTCCAGGTGGGGATGGGGGTGGGACTGTTTTTCTGAGGCAGGAGGTGGATGGGGGGGGGGGGGGTAGACAGTAGTGGTGTTGGTGGTGGGGGCATTGAACACTTGTCTTAACCCCCCCCCCCCCCTCTTGCCGTGAGGGCCTGAACAGAAGTCTCCCATACTCGCTCTGTCCATCAGAGCTGCGCTCCATTAATCATCACAAGTGGACAGCGCTGACAGGCATTCCACTCCTCTGGACCCTTTCCCCTTTTTCTTGTCTCTCTCTCTCTCTCTCTCTCTTTCTCTCCCCCACTCCCTCCCTTCTCCTCCATAAAGTGCCCGTAGGTGCCGTAGACTCACTTACTCGCACGCCCCCTTCCCCCCTCGGGCCCCCGCCCCTATGCCAGAAGCCCCAGAGCAGGGGGTTAAAGGGAGTGGGTGTCAAAACAAAACAAACAATCACCCATCTGCTTAATCGCAACCTTGGAGATGGGATGAAAGCAACACAGAAGGGTTGGAAGCTCCACTCTTGTTCCCTTCCCTGCGGGGGTGAGAAGAAGCTGGTTTTGAAATGGACAAGTCAAATAATAATGTGGATGCCGGCAAGGGCTGCCCGCCCGCCCCCCTCCCCCAGCCCTGGGCGGCAGTGGTGGGGTTGTGAGTATGGGGTACTGGGAAGGGGGCTATCAATGGGCCTCTTCACCAACCAGAGGTGTTTAGGACAGCTGGGGAAATTCCTCAGCGATGAACACACACACGCACACACACAATGAAGCATAGAGTCACAAACACACACAAAAAGAAACCCGTCATGCAAACGCGCACAAAAAAAGTCCATGCCATCCCACACACACCAAGAAAAGTAACTCAGTCCCCCCCCCCCCCCACACACACACACACACGTCTGTTTTTAAGCACTCAGGGAGGAAATGGAATTCCCTGGTAAGATTTCCTTCCGCTATTTCCCTCTTCTCAGGGACTGGGGCCCTGCTGCTGCTGAGAGCCGGGAAACACTCCTTAATCTGTCTCCTGCAGACCACTCTCAGACCCATACTACCTTACACTGCCCTAGCATCACTACCTCACGTTGTCTTGGCCTCCCTACCTTACACTGCCCTACCATCACATATGAAACACCGTCATGTTAAATGAATGGCTTCTTGATTTAAATGAATTTGAGCCTAAATCATTTCCAATAAATGATCTGATCTGACGCCTTCATAAGGGTCAGAAGTGAGACGAGAGCCAAAGGCCCAGCAGGTGAACAGAGAGAGCATGCTAGCGCTAACAGACACACACACACAAGAGCATGCTAGCGCTAACAGACACACACGCAAGAGCATGCTAGCGCTAACAGACACACACACACACACAAGAGCATGCTAGCGCTAACAGACACACACAAAAGCATGCTATTGCTAACAGACACACACACTGGAGCATGCTAGCGCTAACAGACACACACACACACACACACACACACACACACACACAAACACAAGAGCATGCTAGCGCTAACAGACACACACACACACAAGAGCATGCTAGTGCTAACAGACACACACACACACACTCACATACACACACACACACACACAAGAGCATGCTAGTGCTAACAGACACACACACACACACTCACATACACACACACACACACACAAGAGCATGCTAGTGCTGGCTCTTACACAGTCAACATGCTGAGAGCCAACAGTACTAAAAGCAGAGTGGGAAGCCAGCCAAGCAATTTGTACGCTGGGATTGAGGCCGCAATTTAGCAGGACAATGGAGGTCACCCAAGTACCTCTCATTGCAGGAGAAGTGCAAGACAGAGAGAGAAAGATGGAGAGGGAGAAAGACAGGAGAAGGTTGGGTTGTGTCTTTTTCAAGGATATGAACTGATCGGCCGGTACACAAGTCAGTGCTGGTGTGATGAGACACCCCCCAGGCTAAAAGCATTGACCTCCTGGACTGAACCACAGATAGCTAGATAGTGCTGAGAAAGAGAGCGGTGGGGGTTGCTCGCCCACCTACTCCACGTCCTCATCGTGAAAACTACCGCGTGTCATCTTGAAATGTTGTGAAATGTTATTTATCTTGGAATATTCCAAACAACCTTAGTTTAGAAATTATGCAAGTATTTGGCTTCACATTTGGTCAACTACCAATCTGTAGGCTCCTATAAGTGCACTGGAAAGTGCCTAAAATGCAGGAGGCAGAGGACAGAATAGAGAGGACAGGAGAGCAGGAGAAGAGACGAGAGTGGAAGAGGAAGAAGAGAGGGACAGGGTAACAAGGTCTTGACAGTTCCTCTCAGTACCAGACTAATACGTCACCCCTTAAACGAGTTTTGCCTGGTTACTGCTTTCACTGGGCCAAGGAGTGTCACTGTGGGTTCGTCTACTTGTGTTGCTATGTCAATATTTGTGTACATATGGGTGTATATAATTCATGCCATTGAGTACATCTTTGTGATGTGTAGTTATGTCTGTCAGCATTTACATGTGGATGTGTGGGTGTTATTAAGGATGTGTGGGTCTGCATTTATGTGTGTGTATGCGTGTCTGTCAGTGGGTGTGTGTCAGTGTCTATAGATGTGTGTGTGTGTGTGAGAGAGAGAGAGAGAGAGAGAGAGAGAGAGAGAGAGAGAGAGAGAGAGAGAGAGAGAGAGAGAGAGAGAGAGAGAGAGAGAGAGAGAGAGAGAGAGAGAGAGAGAGAGAGAGAGAGAGAGAGAGAGAGAGAGAGAGAGAGAGAGAGAGAGAGAGAGAGAGAGAGAGAGAGAGAGGCGCGGAGCGGAGCGGAGGCAGGCTTGTCAGACTAGAGAGTCTTCAGGCCTGTTTGCTGAGTGAATTAATCAGGGCCTAAACAGGTCCTGTCAGGTCTGGCGGAGTGGAGACGAGAGGTCAGGGGGGACAGAGAGAGCCAGATACATCTGCTGCCAAACACCCTCCACACATAATATTGGAAACCTCAACATCTCTTCTTTCGAATTCAAAGCACAAGTTTCTTCTTTTTCCGAACTGTGCGTATAAATATTGTGATATCTGTGTTTCTGTGAATTGGAAGATAAAGTGGATCGCAATGGGCCCCACCCACCATGTGAGGTTTTGGTGTCAAGGCAAGTGAAAGGCTTCCCTAAAACAGTATGTGACAACGGGCGCAGGTGGAAGTAGACATTGTGGTTTCTCACCTCGTTTCTGCATGAAGGTAAAGAGGTCGTCCAAGAACTCCTTCCTGTTGGGGTCGTTGTCCAACTCGTACAGCTGCGAATGACAGTCATTAATCAACCAGTCACTTAGGAATCGTGTACACAAAATACTTCTTCAAATGCCTTTGTGTGAGGCCATCTACTTCTACTCATACTGATGTAGTGTACGTTTCAACATAGACAAACCGGCTTGTCAAGTGGTGGCCTAAAGTCAAAGTAATTTGTCATTAGGGGCTCTCTCATCTGTCAGACTACTAACATACTATGAGTTGTTTGTTTGTGTATTACGTCACTGCACTGTGTTGACGATGGGTGTCTGAATCTCACCTTGGCAAAGTCTCTGGAGGCTTCTCCTCTCCCCCCTCTGCCACTGTCAGCCTCGTCCCCCCAGGACGCGTTGCCATTCTGCACGGACAAGAGGACAACCAGTTACACACACTCGCACATCAGCAGAGGTGCAAAATGTTGGCGCACAAGTTGGGCAGTGAAGTGTCCTCGTTGTGGTGTCCCTTTTCTGCTTCCCTATCCTCTCCCTCCCCCTCCGGTCCACTTTCTCTCCCTTCTTCCCCCCTTCTAAAGAGCAATAGACAAGTATAGGACAATAGGACTCCAGCATCTGGGTCCTGCCCCAACCCACCCAAAACCTCTTTCACAACGGGAGACTACCGAGTGGAATGGAAGTCCACCCAACCGGCCAAGTTCACAAGGGCTAAGGTGAGCAGAATGACAGAGAGGGAGGCAGGCTGGCTGTGGGGGCTGGCCAGCCAGTGCTCCCTCAGCAAACACAAACACACACATCGTTGGGGTGACAGTGACACACATATACACAACTAATGGGGTGTGCGGAGGAGGAAGGGGGGCCAAAGGCCCCACAGGATGGAAGGAGGGGAGTGAGATAGGGGCCGAGGAGGTAGAGGAGGAGGGCCATGGTATGTGGAAAGCAGGAATGTCACTCCTAAACACAGAAGCTGTTAAAGGAGGCAGTGGATATCAAAACAAGTTTCCTTCAGAGTGAAGGGGATTGTTTAAAGCCGCAGGACCAATATGATTTCAGCAGGGAGCCTATTGGGCAGATGGACCCCAGGTCCTGAACACTAGAGCCTGGGGGTCAAATGTTACCAAGGTCCATAATAACCTTGACAGCAGAGGTCTGAAAAGCCAGAAACCTCAAGAAAAACATGACCATACATTGCTGGCTACATCCATGTCAAATATTCCATATATCATGCTGTTATGGTTTAGCAACCGTGGACATATTTCGGAGTACAGGACAGATTGACTAACCAATAGAATCCATATCTTCAACTTATCTCTTATCAAAATAACTTACAGGTGCCAATGTCCAGTACCAAAGTTATATAGATTACTCTTCACAGGCTTCATCCAGACTGTGCATATGGAAGCACATCATGTTATTGACCCTTGCACACTGTATTTGGTTTCTTTTGTTAAAGTTTAACCCTTACAAACGATTATAACAAAGATAATTCTAACAGAATCTTTACGAATGCTGTACGTTTTCATCCCAGCCTTCCTGATAACCAGGCAGTGATGATGCATCACTATCAGTTCCCATGACTGTACCCTGTCCCTCGGCCAGCATGATGGAAAACTACAGAGCTATATCATTTTCATTTGTGTGTATTTCTACTGTGTGTGTGTGTGTGTGCGTGTGTGTGCATGTGTGTTTGCACAAGGCCATTAACGCTCTAACAAGCTTTCCTATCTGGTCCATATAAAAATTGTGCATGTGATATATTGACAATAGTTAGTGACTGTTGGGTTATTGGCCTCAAACACAGGGACACTCTGTGCTTCCCTGACAGAGCAGGGGGTTCAAGGTGTGCCTCACATTAGCAGTGACAAAGGTCTGTGTGACAGCACAGGCAGGGCCAGCTTTGCCACCTGCACACTGACCCCAGCTCTTGTCTGACTATTTTCTACTGAGTGTGTGTGTGTGTGTGTGTGTGTGGGGGGGTACGGTGGCCCTGAAGTGCAAAAGACCCCCCCCCCTAATATGAGTGCATCCCCCAAATGAAACCCCCCCCCCCCCCCCCCCCGAAAACGAGTCAACTCCCCCCAAATCGGATGACTTGTTCACCTCCCCCCAATACAAAAACACGCTCCCCCAAATGGAAAACGAAATTACATTAACTCTGAACGGAAAGGGTAGGTACTACACTTCAGCGCTGATTGGATGCAGTAGGCTAACTAACAAGATAAGAAATTGATCGACAAAAGTACCAAATGCAATAGCCTGACAGAGTTACGTGCACCAGGACATTTGTTTGGCCATCGAAGAATGTGGCAAATAGTATGATACTTATGCAAAAGTATTGCGTGTCAAATGTAAAACTCCATAGCCAAACAACTATATCCTGTTCCACGTTACTCTGTCATTGTGGCATTTTGTTATATTGACTATTAGTTCTTTCTTCTGACAAGTCCTGCTTCCTTCAACTGTGTTTTTAGCGTGTGCATTGTACTTATTTTAATATTGTGAAACGTTAACAGCATATCTAAGATTGTTTCATAGGAATGACCCTGATTATAAGAGTAGTGTCATGACTCTGAATTGTTAACACAAATGTTTCCTCTTTCCTTCCAACCAAAACGATCAAGTTCATGATAATGACAGAGTTACGTGGACTTGTTGTTTGGCAATCGATGTTTACGTTTAACACGCAATTTATGCTGTTGCATAAGTAGCCTATGCTACATGCTTCATACCCAAATAAATGTCCTGGTGCACGTAACTCTGGGGGGGGGGGGGGGGGGGGGTTCATTTGGGGGATGTACTCATATTAGGGGGGGTCTTTTGCACTTCAGGTCCAACGTAGGGGGGGGGATCTGTGTGTGATCTGCAAATCAGATCAGATATACAAATCAGATCACACACAGCTTACAAAACGCCGGGTTGCCTGCCACGGAGTTCACCAACAACAACTAACAGACATTAAATAGGTCTCATGGTACTGTTGTGTGCAATCATTTAGCAGGCGCTTTTATCCAAAGTGATGGACAGGGGGGATTTGAACCACAACCTCTACATCTGTAGTCAAATACTCTACCATTGAGCAACACCTTTGTCAGACGTGTTGGCTCTTGTGAATGGAGCCTTGGTCAGGGGAGGAATGTTAAAGCTAGGTTGTTGACTCCTCCTTAGTGAATCATTCAATACTTTTTTGGGGGGCGGGGGATTTTTTCCCTTTGTTATGACTGGTCATATCTGGCCCCTTCATCAGAGTAGCCACTCCACCCTTTGCTGTACATAAACCCATTGCAACACCCCCTACACACACTAAACACAGGATTGCAGGCTGAAGATAGTTGATGTGCGAGTTATGTACATACACAAATTAAATGTGAAAAATTTAAATAAAGAAATAAATTGAAAAATGATGTGTGCATGCTGATTTATAACCCCCTCCATCTTCCTCAATCCATCTCTCCCATCCACCCCCTCTTCCTCTTACAACATAATGCTGTTAGAAGGTTAACTGGCCAGGCGGTGGGTGGGCTAATCACATTATGACCCAATATGTGAGTGACAGGCGCACAGCCCAATGACGGGCACTAGATGGGTCTACATCTGAGTATGCAGCCAGTGGGAGGAAACTAACAATTCACCCCCTCACATGCATCTATCCTATCACATCCCTGTCCTGCTGACAAAGGACCATGATAAGGTTTGGTCGAGCCAAAAGAGGATTACCTGCTAAAGCACAGCGATTTGCTGCAGCTCGAAGGGTTGAGGAAATACCCTTAGGGAAAAGTTTTGATTGAAAGAAGTCCATTTCCTAAAACCAACAGAATGTTGTGTTTGGAAAAACAAAGGTAAAAGAAAACAGCTTAGAGCTTCGAAGTGCACAAAACCCTGCCTGCAGACATCCAGTGAATCCATATTATAAACACTGCAGACTAGCTGGAGTAGATGTGTACACACCATTTGCATATCTTCCCATTTTCACTAACTACCATTAAACAAGTCAAACAGACACACCGTACCTGAGGGCAAATTCAACACCAATATAATAGTAGTGTTGAATTTGCCTGCAACAAGGCCAAACATTTGCTTTGTAATTAAGCAAATGTTTAGCCTTGTTGCTGGCAGCCACCATTTTGGTGGAGCCAGGCGAGCTAGCACAGGAAGAGGTTAATGGCTGCTGCTCTATTAGAGGAGAGGGGGAAGGGACATCATTGATTGGCCAGGATATTGACAGCAGTTTTCCAATTTGATAAGCAGCCATCATTGTATGAAGGAGCTCGTTCGTAATAAAGATCATGTGATCTTCCTCCTCCCATCCCACAGAGGGTAGTGGGACATCTGATGGAGAGAGGAGGGGTCTAGTGAAAGGGAGGGCAGGGGCGTGGACTGCGCTGGTCAATGCAAAGGTAAATATATCGACAGACTGTGCTCCACCACTGAGCACCACCTAAACAGGCCAACCTGTAGAATTGCATGAATCCTAAGAGCCTGATAAAAAATGTGCGATGTGACTGTGGTGGATAACCCGCAAGATGAGAGAGGACTATTAGAGGTAGGTTGGGGTGGGGGAAGACAGGCAGGGGTGCCTGCCTGTCCGTCAGAGGGTTTCCCACCAGAGTACCCTAACTGAGTCTGTTAGCAGGGTTTCCAAGGAGCCCCGACTTGAGCTCCAATGCTCATCAAGCACCAGCATGTGCCTCCTCTATGCCGGAGCTGGGTTTCTCCTCTGAGCTTCCACCCGCCAATCCTCATGTCCACCCCTCCACCTCTGCCAGCGATCTCCTGTTCCATCTGCCCCTCCCACAGGCTCAGTCCCCCGGGGGGCCTGGCCGGCCATCGAGCCGAGGTCCCATCAATAGCTGTGGATGTGCAAACATGGGGATCTCCCCAACCCCCTCTGGACGCAATCTTACACAGCAGCAGTCAATACTCATCATCCTCAGGCAGCACCACAGCCCGAGGAGCAGAGATGAGGCTAAACTAGGCCCCACAGCTTGACATCACCCCGCAACTTGGTTCAGGGGAGCCCCCTCTCCTTCCCTGCCCCAACTCCCCTTCACCCTTACACTTGACTGCATCAGAAAGAAAGCCTATCTAGAAGAAGAGTCATCCGACAGGTTGAGCAAAGAGCCTCGCCCATTTCCTTGTAAAATAAAATAAAACACACACACATATATACAAACTACATCCCTATGGTGACCGCTGGCCGTAAATCATTGGTAAAGGAATGGAATTGTGTTCTTGGCATGAGCTGCTTCACACAATGGCAGGGGTGGGTGAACTGACTGAAATCTCTCATCAGTTCAACATTCCACTCTAAATCTGTGAATACACACACACAATAATGGAGGCATTGCTCATAGGAAGAGAGCCATGTACGAGTCACCATCTCTGTGCTGACTGCAACACACTCCCCCTACTAATCTCTCCCAACCAAATTACTGGCTGTCAAAACGGTTGAGGGGAGGAAAATGTCTTAAACAGACACAGCAGTGGTAATTTAATCATATTCAAGGTTGTCTGTGGGCTAGGCATACCGCAAGACCTTTGAGATAGTCTTGGATCTGGGCTAAAAGCATGTATGTTGTATGCCAAGATGAAACAATTTCTGCTTTTCCATTTGAACACATAACAATTGCATTTTACAAAAACATTATAAAATGTTGCTTTCTTCCACAAAAACAAACAAAAAAAGGAAAGGGTTTAGGATCACACAACCTATGCGAAAGAAGGATTTTCTGTTTATGATTAAAAAAAAACTAATTTTTGAACTTTAAAATGTTATTTATCTTGTGCCTTCCCTCTCCCACAAGTGTATCGGGATCCGTGCGAAAGAAAAAGTGAAAAAGAAAATACAGAAAAATTAACTTTCATTGTACGCATTTCATTGTAATCTACCCAATTATCCAGTGGGACCTGGCGTAGCCTAGGATTAAATGAGATTACATCTACAGTAAGCACCCGCTGCTTCAAGCTGGGTCTTTGTCCTGCTACAGATGAAAAGCCCTCTGGCCTCCCATACAGTGGAAATGCCCGCTCAGCACGCTTGTACAAACAGGCCTTGCAGGGGGCTGCAATCTGTAATCCAAATCAAATAATTGGGGGCTTTATCCCTCCACGGGACTCATCAAATCATTCGTACAGGCCGTGGCTGTGATGGGGGTTGGGGGACGGAATGGGCGGAGGAAGTGGATGGGGCTCCTTATCCGATACCCGCTGTGTAAAGGATCTGATGGTGAGCTAGCACAAAAGGCTCCGGCTAATCACGACTACATTTGCACAGGAAAGAAAACCTCACTGGCCCCTGGCAACATATGGTGGAATTCCTACAGTCCCAAACACACGTCCTGGTTCTCTGCTCACAATGAGAGTTACTACGATGCATAAAAAAGCTCATATATCACACGAGGACGGCCTTGGAGAGTGAGGCCAGACCTCCTGAGGCCTGTATGTCCAGTCTTGTTGGAGACATCTTATTCTGGGCTGGGAGGGAGCGGAGAAGCAGACAGGATGGCGGGGATGTGGGGGCCATGCGTCGAGGGGGGAGGAGGGGGCCGAGCGTGTCTCTGCCTGCCCATCCTACACCATGCACCTCTAAAAAGGGGTTTAGAGGTTGTGAAAGGCTGTGCACCCCTCCAACCCCCACCCCTCCAGGCCCTATGCCAGACCACCACTCCCACTATGAATCACTCCAATTACAGAGCAAAGAGAATAAAGACACAAATACTACAGCGCGTGTGTGTGTGTGTGTGGGGGGGGGGGTAACTACAAGCAGAGTTGACCAACTAACTGTTTCCTTTCATCTCACAACAGGCAGGTATCCCATAAGAGAAGTCGCAAAGAGCGACTGGGTTCAGGGTTCCAAAATACAAATCTGACAAAAATTAACACAGTTCTGAAGAAAATGATCTGTATCATTTGTTCTATAGTTCCTATCTGTTGGTGACAGGCTAGTCTGGTTGGCCAAATAAATGACTTGGATTTGTTCAGCTCTGCACCCTTCCACCAAGACACCACATTCCACAGACTGAGGGGCCCCTCCCCCATTCCCTGGCTGACTAGGCTAGGCTATGCTAGGCCCCTTTCCCCGCCTCACGTGAATGCAACGTTTACAGGCTGCTGTGGACAGGAGTTCACACTCATTGGTTCAAAGACCCTTTCAGAGGCCAGAGCAAACAGTTTAGCAAATCTCATCTACAGCCCTCGTGCTTACGGGAGAATGAAACTTGACTTAATCCCAGAGAATCAACCCAAGAAAATACCAATTTAATGTTGGATTTTCCATCCAGATTGTACAAATTATCTTGAGGCCCACTCCCCTGTCCCACAACCAGGGCCCCAATCCCCATGCCCTCCCCCTCCTCGTATAATTTGATTTGGAGCTATTAGTTTTGTTCTCTGATGTGTAGGCCTACAGTGAGGGCTCTCCAGACCCGAGGAACATATAGAAGGATCATTATTGATGACAACAACAAGAATCACACAAGAGGAACAAAGAACAGAAAGGGTTTGTGATTAAAATATATACGAACACACAATTCAAATGAAGGTTTACTGATTTGAGGCCTTTTAAAATCCAAGGTTGCTTGTTTCCAGTGAAAACTCGTCTTCACTTTTTTCTACTGGGTTAAAAGCTTTGGCTAAAAATACCTCACATCGTTTAAAGAGCAAGCATCCACTTCACCCCCACGCTAATGGTTGCTGAAAAAATGGCATGGCTCAGATAGGCACATGTATACACATTCTTCTGATCCTCATCAGCCTAAAGGAATTCAGAGCGCAGAGAGTTTCAAGCCCCTCTTCTGCTATTAAGACACATCACATCTAATCCTACATGAACTGGTGTAGGGTCACAACGCCTTCAATGAGAAAAGGACGTCATTGTCTGGGGATGGAGTCATCAAACACAATGCCTCATTCAGAGCTCGTCATGAAGACCTCTGTTGTGACTATCTTTCCAGAATCTTACCCAGTATCAAATGTTCAAGCCATAAGCACAATTCACAGCTTTCACCCGGCTGATCAATACAGACTGATCTTGTTGGGTAGAGGGAGTATCTGGTTCCCCTCAGCAAGCGTTAAGTGTGTGAGGGCATTCCACCTCTGACAGGTCGCCAGGCTCCCTGGGGGTGGGTGGGTTCAGTCCCCCACCCCCTCACCCTGGATGGTCTGACCTGCCCGCCACGCATCTGGAGCTCATCTCCATGGAGCAGCGGCTCTCACCTGCTCACCGCTACAGCTTTATCGGACATTCCCATAAAGTTCACATGGCGGTCTATGTCTACAGTTATGTGTTTGTTTACGAACGGACTTTGCCATGACAGTCCTTGATAGCAGCCTGCCCATGATATCATCCTAGAAAGTCTAGCATTGCTTCTTAATATCGAATCCCGCTGTGAAAGTGGGGGTGTCATGTGAATGCACATGATAGGATAACATATGTGGGCCTGATCTGGATTGTGGAAGCAGGACATGAACATGCCGGAGTGAGTTGTTTAAGAGGAGTGTCACATACAGTAGGCGATCATTATTGTAAGCTGCTCTTACAGATATTTACAAATATCCTTCTTTACGAAAGATTTATTCCATTACTATACGATACAATTATCTATCTATCAAGATATTTACAATTATACTATGACAGACTCAACAGACAAAAGACCAACAGTCGCAACATTAAACATTCAGATATAAAGAAGATAAAGAATCCGTTTAAACTCAAATTATTTCTTATATCAATTTATTTAATTAAATCACAGTAAAATACTTCAATAAACCTATTTGGGGTAACATATTGATGAAACTAAATATTGGTTTATGGATGTTGAGGTTGAATCTTTGCATAACTACTTTGGTAACTAAGTGCATCTGAAAATATTTCAATTGAACTCCTCCATACCCAAAAGAAGTAGCTGTTTATAAGGGTCATTATCTACCAAACCAAAATCTTAGTTTTATGAAATATTAGCTAACAAACTGTTATTTATTCCACATAAAGCACAACTTCAATCCTTTGACTGCATTTTCTTAATGATTTGTGTCTGTATCTAAACAGAATCTGGAGCTTGAAACCATATTAACAACCATTTCCTAAACACCTATATGTTTTCCAATCACTATCCAATTGCAGTTGCCAGATTTGACTAGATGTCTTTTGTTTGACCAGATGGTTGACCAATCAAGGCTAATTCCATTGGGGGTTGGAGGTGCCAGATTTGCGACTCATTTTATTGAACCGGATCTCAAGTGACAATCTTAGAAGAAAAACAGTTTGGCAAAAACAATGAACATCTCACATATTGCAGGCTTGCTCCTTATTACTCTTGAAGGGCCTGCTTTTAATAACTACATTTATGTTCAGCCTTTAAATCATTTACCAACTCAGCTTTAGAAATGACCAACCAATGTTGACATGGTTCATAGTTCTATTGAGAATGTGATTGTCTATTAACTAGTCCAGCCAAAAAAAAGGAAAAAGGAAAAAGATGTATTACTATATTATTACAATAATCTACTGTAACAGATTGTCATTTGTATAGGTGTGTTTGAACCATGCTAACTAAAAATCCAACACACCCTGATAGATATGAGTATTAGTTTAAAGTAAGATGAGTGGTGGGCGTAAAAAACACTGCACACATTACCATAGCCCTTCTGATTCAGAAATAAAGTTGTTACAGGCATTTAGCAAAAGTTGCTCTCTATAAGAAACACCTTAAACCCACCTTTAATGATTTATTTTGTTTCATGTGTGAGTATTACATTTCCAATTTATACATAGATAATACTTAACTCCCAGCCGGAGGAATGTGGGCGTTACAGCTGCAAAAAAAACAGATATAACTATGTAATGAACACAAAATAAAACAAATGTATAAAGTGATTATATATAATATGAATCAATTAAACATAAACACACACTAGATTAAAATAGTGCATTGTTCATTACAAATGAGGCACTCTTTGCAAACAATTCACTAAGAGGAGCATGACCCACAAACCCACTCACAGTATGTTGTAGAACATACTGGTCTGCCCCCTGGTAGTAATCAGCCAGGTTGTTTTCCTGTTGTGCAGAGGAATGGTACCGACAGGCAGATGATTACTGTACACAGCGGCCTATATGTGTGTACTCGGCAGACAAACCATCTGGCTGTGTGCAAGTGTTCACAATACTACACTACACAGGATTTTGGCACTTGGTGTACAGGAGCTGAGGCTAGTGAGCTATCCGGACAGCCAGCCTGGCAGACAGATAGCCAGGCAGGCTATAGTGTAAGCAAAGCCTCTCTACTCCATCCAGCTCCTACATGGACAGGTGCCAGCAGGCCCCAAGTCAACCGCTGTGTTTACCCAGGGCCTCTGACACACCAGGCCAGTTATCACCTCTGGGCCTGGACCCAAGCCAAGCCTCCAGCAGGCTAGGAGACGGCCCAGACAGACACTAACAATAGCCAAACACCTTTCACTCCTCACCTCCACGCCTCCTTGCCCCCCACCGCTCCAGCCCTTTCAACAAGGGAGCAAGCCTAGGGTCGCTACGCTCTGGGAGAAAACACAGGCTAACCTCCCCCCCCTGCCCCACGACCACCATAACACTGTTCTGGAAACCTACTAGCTACTACCTTGCTGCCGTGGTCGGAAGAGGGGGTTGTAACTGAGAATTGGCTCTTAATTGACAGGAGACAGAGGAGAGGCAGCTCAGCTGTGTCACACAAGCCCAGCTCTGCCTATCTGCAGCTGGCTGGCTGAGAGGGGCGTATTGGTGGATGTCTTTGTTTCATCTTCCCCATTTCCTCCTCTGTGTGGCCTCATTAAACAGCAGGTGTTGAGATATGCCATGTGGGAGTGGTCACAGAGATGAGATGGAGCCAATGACGAAGAAGGAAAAGGAAGGTGGGGGAAGGGGGCTGGTTTGTGGTGGTTCTTGATGACGTATCAAATTACAGCAGGCATTACTGTCTCCGTTTCCATCAAAGACGATGGAAGTCTATCCTCTGGGGGAGATTTGAAACAATAAAAAAAAATATATATATATATATGACACCCTAATGGTCATTCACTATTTGCATTTCAGTGAGAGATGTCTGTGGCTTGCAGTTCAATGTGAGTGCCTTCGTCCTAGGCAGAAATATGCATCAGGGGTGATTCAAACCGTTATTTGCATTAACTCCTGGAAGAGCCTTTGCTTCATGTTCATGGCCCACTTCACTCCCTGGACGAATAAGGAGGATGGTAACCACAAACTAACAAAAACATGGCAGCTATCTAATCCATGTGATGGAAATAGACATAAATGATCAAAGGATGAAATAAATTAAAAAAATACTTATTTGAAAGAAGAAATGTGAAAAACACGCAATACAAATATGCACAACCTTTATAGACATAACAGTCTATCAAATAAGTCAAATGATTGATGACATACTAAATTAGGTTAGCATAAACGTGGTTGGGGCAAAAGCCAACTGGAGGGTAGCTCTCCAAGAACAGGGTTATGCTGCCCCAGACTCCCCTAGGGGGTCTTCTGTCAGTGGTGGCAGATGTGCTGTTTGGGCCAAATAAAAGAAGAAGTGTGTCTCTCACTGCTCCACAGAGCCTCCTCTTCCAGCCCGTCCCATTCAGAAGGACCCTTGAGGGTTTCCCCCCTCTCTTTTACAGCCCCTGTGACACTGAGTGAAATGAGTTGAGAGATCACCAATCCGAGGCCTTAGACTGACTGCAGAACAGACATGCTTGTCCTTCCATCCACCCCCCCACCCCCCCAACGCCCATCTTCTTGTCGAATCCCTCAATGGGAACGCTAACTGTTTGAAGAGTTAACTCTTTAATTCCGTCTGGAATGTTTCCTTTGGGTGCGGCATAGTGCAGTGTTGAGACAGACCAACCAACCAGCCACCCCCACCCCCCATCCCATCCCAACTCCTCCTTTTACAACATCTTCTTGCCCCTCCCCTCCCCCCTCCATCTCGTCACCAAATTCAATACCTCTATTTCTGGGCTTGAAGGAATCTCCCACACTAGGGTGTTAGGGGCAGGATAGCACAACCCAGCTAGATCAGATGATGCCAGGCCCACATGGTGAGCTATCTAGGCTTGGGCCTAGATTACTCTAGTTTGACCTCTGTAACATCTGCAGAGATCCAAGTGTATAACTGCTCCCCAACTTAATTCTTTATACAGACAAAAGCATTAGACAACGTTTTGTTTTCTGTACGTCTACACATGGCCTGCCAAACCTGTATTGAAACTTTGATTTTTTAGCTACCTTTAGAAATGGTAATAATATTAATGTGGGCTAAATGTAATCCCTCAGTGTCTCACAGATCTTTGGAGGGTAAAGTGAAAGGCATATACGCAAATGTTGTCATTATGTCTCGCGATTTGTTTAGTTGACACAGAGGTAGATCATGCAGACCTACCCTTCACCAAACGCAACTTGGCAACGCTCACAACACTTTGAAGAGGCGCTGAGACACAGCACATTAAGACTCAATGTTTGTTTCCATACCAATACAAACCAAGCATGTCCCAAGCAGTTTGCTTCCACGGGGGTAGAGCGTTTTTTAGTCTCTATCATGAAGCAGAACCATTAGGAAAGTGGACAAACCCAGTGCTAAAAGCCCCCCCCCCCCCCCCCTCTCCCACCACCACACCCTCTGTACACAGCCAGGCCTTCTAGTTAATGAGCCCAGACGAAGCCCCACAAACACACCAGACAGAACATCAAATGAGAAAATCCCAGTTAGTCACGTAACTAACCATAGACATTCACACGCAGTTACCGTCTGTTGACGGTAACACTATATTATCAAAACCTGTGGGTCAGGAGAATCCACAACTCAGTGAATTGGATTAATACAAACATTATTTAATATGTTAGTTGTGGAAGGCAAACACTTTCTATTTTGAATTACTACATACATTTACATATATGCATAAGAAAACAGAGCCTGGTACAAAGCTCTTCATTTATGGGATTTAAAACGTCCAAAGACATTCTGAAATAAAAGTATTAAGAAGTCCATAATCTTTACAGCCACAATCTAAAAACAAACCAGCAATCAGACACCTTGAGCATGTCTAATCTGCATTGAGACCAACGCTGAAATTAACAGGCTAAATTTGGAAACAACTTTAACCCCTCAGCCTATCAATCACTTAGTTTGCACATTAGCTTGGACTGTGGAGTTACAGTTTTTTCCCCAACGGAAGGCAAGGGTAATAAAGCCTCTTTGATAAAGTAATCAAATATAAAATAAATTACAATTAAAAAACTAAACAATACTAAGATTGATCACATTATAGGCTTTATTTGTCATGTCTAGAAATGATTGATAGGCTATATATAAAATAATTGGCAAGGAACAGTAATTTATTATTAACTATCAATGAATGGTTAATTACTATCAACTAACCCTAATCAGGTGTTGAACCTATGCAAAGCTGTGGTTGACATTTTGTTAATAGTAAATAAATGCTATAAACATCGACAGATGGTCTACAAAGGACTCGTATATAATCAAATAAAGTGTACATGATAACAGCTCCAAACCTCTAGAATTTTTTTTTTTTTTTAATCTGGTTTGCCTTTTTGTGCTTTCAACAATGCAAAATACTAGAGAAATATAGATCCTTATAGATGAAAATAACCATTTAGACCATTAGAAGTGCATTCTGGAATCTGACAACTGCTAAAACACAGATCTTGTCACAACAGGCAGAAAGAAAAAGACAACAAACTTGGATTGGCTGGGAATGTAAAAATCAGTCTATCCACCCTGGCCCCCTGAAGGCAACTGCCACGGGCCACAAAAAGACTGTTGGTTCGATAAACAAAGGAGATAAGATAGCTCTTAAAATAAGGTCAACAAAATCATTGAAAACAATATGATGAACAGGAGATGAGAGAGGTTTGGAAGACAGAAAGCAGGCCAGGCAGATCAGGCTACACCTGTTACGTATGGGCCTCCGAAGGCCCCACCATCCCCAACCACAACCAGAATAAAGGCTTGTCACGGTTGGAAGTGGAGATCTCTCCCACGCTGGCAGCAGCCTTCCCCGACACTGTGTGCATGCGCACCAGGGCAGCGTTTGTTCCACATTCCGTCGTCCCAAATGCATAGTTGAGTACATCTGCTAAATACAATGTCCAGCTCATTCATCATACATGAACCATAAATTAGGCCAAACATCCCCTCCCTCCCTCTCCTCCTCCTCCTCTTTTCTAAAAGCATACACAACCCCATCGATCCTCCGCTGCAGCTGTGCATCTCACTACTTCCTGACTGATGCGTTGCTGTGGCGACAGCTAAATTATGCAACAGCATTCATTCAAACAAACAGGTTTGGCCTGGGCAGAAGCAATGGGAGAGACAGAGCAGAGGCAGTGGAGGCAGTAGCAGATGTTGTATTGAGGTGGCAGGCAACAGTTGAGGCAGTCAGAGAGGCTGCAGCAAAGACAGAATACAAGCATTTGTTGGGACTGCAATGGTAGGCTCGATATTTAAGGATGAAGACCAGGTCCTCTCTTGCCAGACAACTCTTTCCCTTTCTAGTCACAATAATAACAATGCAAATGTAGCGCCTCGCCCACAGTTTTTTCTGGCCTCTTTTAACATGATAAACACCGTTGTTGAAGCTACAACAGAAAGTATATGGGAGAGGAAACTGACAGACCCAGCTAACCACATCCGCAACGTCTGAAATATATCAGGGTTCTCAAACTAAAACAGCAACACCAAATCTGTGGTAGAGGAGTTGGTCCGTGTCGGTGCACAGTCCACAGGCGTGATTACAACTCTATTAATCACAGACGATTAGTATGCTAAGGACAGGGAGGTGTGTGTGTGTGGGGGGGGGGTGCATAGGAGGAGATTACAGGGGTCAATCGGCCTGCGTGTCCTACTGCAGAGGAGGGCCACAGGGGGACGAGGCCTGGCCAGGCCCCAATGACCCTCCCTGAGTCTGCTCCACGCCACGCCTTTTGTCCAGCTCCTTGTTCGACAATTATTCACCCTGCTGTTTGGGGCTGGGCTGAGGTCACCACACATACATCACTGACAGGACAACATGGCCACTCACTTCACCCTCTACGTCCTCCTCTCCCCTGACACGCGTATGTATATGTACAGTAGAGTACTGTAGTGGAGGTATACACAGAAGCCCAAAAATGATTGGATAACCTGAGTTGACATTAGAACATGTAATCTAATACTGAAGTCATCGGTTTGACTTTCTTCATTTAACTTTAAGGCCTGTGTGGAGCACTTCAGGTTACAGTGAAGATCCTGTCTGTGCCATTGCTTTTAGATCATCATAAACACACATCTCTACCCCCACGACAGTGGTATTTGCCTATAACTTCTCTCTGGCCTCAACAAAACAATGCTACAGAGAAAAAAACGGCCCCTTGCCTCCCACTCTCCACTCCACTGTCCCCCTGCCTCCCCCCTCCAACAACGGCTGCAACCTGACACTGCCTGAGGAGATGAGCCGTCATTAAATACTGCAGAGCTGACATAATGACAGGAAAGATAAAAGAGAGGAAACAAAAAAAGGGCAGACCAATTCTGGCCTCACAAAGCCTCCCCCCTCCCCCTCCCCCCAGAGCTGTGGCTGAACCCACCCTCTCAACTAATAAAAGCCCCAGGCCACAGACAGGGCCTGTGCTAGGCTATACCACCAGTATCTGGGTCTCCCTGTCTGCTTGCCTGCCAGTCACCAGGCTTCACAAAGTTTAGCCACCTCTGAACAATACCAACTACAATACCACCACTGCCTGCCTCTGTTTGAAGTGACACAACAATAAACACCTGTTTAATTCCCTTACCACAGTGATCCTACAGTGGTGCGCTTTCAATGAGCCCCCCTCACAATTCTCTCTGCACCGGGTTATGATGGTGTTCCATCAAGGCTGAACCTCTGCTGCCTATCTGTCCGCCTGTCTTTCTGTCTGAATCTACATGCATGCCTGTCTGTCTGTTTCTTTCCACTACCATTTAATCTAGGGCTTACTCTGTTGTCATTTTAAACATCCGTTTTAAACATCGCCCCTAGGCCTAGTAGAAGAGGGGAGGGTCTATATTTGGAAATGTACAGAGTGACAACCCAAAGACATTTCCCCTTTAAATAGACAGTAATAAAAGACTGGAAAATGATAGTGCGGCACACTCAACCTAATGATCAGCATACATAAGATCTGCCTCTAACTCTGTCATCTCCTATGCAGCCAGGCTTTTTATACCAGCCAACTGGTTGCCCACAGAATCCCTCCCTGTAGGCGCTAACCCTGCTAGCGCTGCCGGTCCCACTGCCCAAGCATAGCTTGCCTTCCAGCTGGCATTCCAGCACGCCGTAACACAGCGGTGAGGAAATATTTACCTTCAATGAAAAGTGCCCTTGGCACAGAGCCCATCCCCTTGAGAGGGTTTAAAAAGTTTGCTACTGTGAGGCGGCACTCCTACTTACCTCCACACCCCCCTCGTGCCCCCACCCCCCGGTGAGCTGACTCGTGCCCGCCCGCCCGCCCACAAAAACCTCAAAGCTAAAACCCTGGCGGTGCTGTCTCTAACCTGGACCTGGGCCAAACCTTAAGAAAAAGAGAGAGAGAGAGAGAGAGAGAGAGAGAGAGAGAGAGAGAGAGAGAGAGAGAGAGAGAGAGAGAGAGAGAGAGAGAGAGAGAGAGAGAAGCACAGGGCTGGCTGAGACACACACACAGCACAGAAAGACAGAGTGTGAGAGAGCGCGCCAAGCAGTGTTGTGCTCCTGCCTGGCCTCACGCCAGGACACACTTCTAGGATTTTTTTGGCCACAAAAGCTGACGGACGGCTCAGCCCTCCCCCGGGATCTGAAAGTGGCTCACAAAGATGCCGTCTGAGGGACCCGCGGCCCAGCCTTGATTAAGACGGCTCTCACAGCAGGAGAAGGCTCAGCAATCACACAAAACACAAACATGTAGAGGGGGAATAATGGAGGGCTTTTCCACTCTGTCCTCTGTGATGGTGAGTTAGTGAAAGGACATCTGTGTTTTGATTACACAGCTCTGTGTTGACTCAGTGTTTAAGGAAAGACAGTTGAACCTTGATGCCAGATTAACAACGGAAACAAAAATTCTCTAGCAAAATGTGGCCATGGTTTTTTTTGTTGCAAGGGGCAAACCTACTCTTTGGTAAAACAAGTCTCTTCAAAACACGTATGGGAAAGGGATTTGTTTAGAAGACGTAACTACAAACAGACAAATACCAAGCCTGACATAATAGGGAGAGAGTGACGGCAGACAGACCTGTTTGAAGTGATCGTCGAAGCTCCAGTCAGCCTGTCCGTTGGGAGAGGTGGCAGAGTGGGGGCCAGCTGGGGAGAGACTTTCATCGGGCTCCTGCTTCACTCTGACGGGGGGCGAGGAGGTCTGCAGGGGGGCTGAGGCTGTGTAGCTGCCAAACTGCCGCGCCGGCAAGCGGGAGGCACCTTGCTGCAGGGCCATGGTCTGCTTGCGGAGGTACTCCAGCCCACCAGCACTCCCCTCGTCCTCCTCGCTCCCTTCATCTCCCTCCATCATCTCTTCCTCTTCCTCGTCGTCCCCAGAGTCTCGACCCCTGTCCTCTTCGTCCTCTCTCTCAGAGTCCACGCTACTCTGGTTGGAGACCCTGGACATCAGCCCGGCTCCAGGCCCCACTCCAGCCAGGCCCTTGGCCATGAAGCCTGCCCCTCCAGCCCGGGCTGCAGCCAGGATGGCCTGCTGGGCTGCTACCTGCTGGGCGTACATGATGTGGGCCTCACGCAGCCGTCGCTCCTTGCGCTCCATCTCCAGCCGGGCCTGCTGCTGGCGCTGCAGCTGCTCCATGACAGCCTCCAGCTTCATGCCCCCTGCCGTGGCCCCCTGAGGATAGCCCCCTACCAGACCTCCCTCCTGAGACATGCTGGGCTGAGGGAGGAAGTGAGAAAGACGTCAATAGCTACCCATAAACCTACCACTCTCAAATTACCCAAAGAGTTGTCTGGCTTGGCGGGTCCAAATATGCAGGCCACAAACTAACAGCAAACAAGAGAACACCTGGGTGGGGGCCAAGTGGATTTATTGATGTTACAGTCATATAGATAACATGTAATCACATCGTATGAACATCACATGTGGGGAACGAAGTACAGTATGGACAAGCATGCTATAAACAACAATGTGACATGCCTTCATGGAAATAAGGGAGTAATGTCATAATAAGAATAAATGCATGCGTCTTGACAGATGTTTCCTCAAGACATAAGGGTGTGATTTAAATATGTTTAAGATATGACCATTTTTTATGTAGAGTTGTGCCCAGAAGATTAATTAGGTAATTAATTCAGTAAAATTGTAGATGTGTTCCATTCGAGATGCAACAATCTTGCGCAACATTAACTACGCAGGAGAGGACTACTATGTTTCAAGTTACAATTAAGGTATCGTGTCAAACACATTTTAAAAGCTACGTACGTGATATGTATGCACTTTTTAAGTACTACCAAACTATAATAAAAAGTCTACACTACGACTGCACTTTCGACTGTGAAAATAAACTCTCCGGATGTATTGGCAAAGCTCCTTACATATTTCCAATACTAAATCTACGCGTTAAAACACATGAGTAGCTAAAAAGTAAAACACATGACATTATTTCTAAACTCTAAAGTAGTTAAGATTAAGGTCATTCGTGAATGCTGTAGCCTACATTACCAATTGCTTTACCAATTGATCAAATATTCAGTATATGAATGAAATGCGGGCTGCTGTTTACGCACGGCGTGGTTTGAATTCAATCATTTACATTACGGACCCCAAAAAAGAAGGAACACAGAAAATGTGAATAATGTTTTTGTAACCTTTCATAAACTTAGTACTAATAACGTTAAGGCTTTATACAGTGACTGTAGTTTTAGTCTCGTGCAACATTTGCTTAACAGCAAAAAAAATGATATGACACAACGACTGCTCGGGCAGGGCATAGCGCCAAACGGAGGGACAACTCACCATTTGTGCCTTGCTGCTACCGGAATTGTCCACCATCCCTCCTTCCTTGCTTATGCTATTCCCTCTTCGCTGGCACGCTTTCAATCACTTGTAAACACACTGAGAAATAGTGCATGCACAACGGTGTTGAATTTGTCCACCAGCAGATGAGCGAATGAAGGTCGTTACTCTCAAATGTTGTTGTTTTTTACTTTTCTTTTTTCAATTGTAGAAAAGAACGGACACGAAAATAGCCCGATCTCATATCTCGAAAAGCTTGGCATAGAGGTAACTCCTTTGACTCGATTTTCCTTCCCCCAGAATGACACCCCCCGCTTAGGCGCACAACATCATTAGGGCCCGCCCAGTGACAGCAACAAGTTACAGAGTTGCAGCGCTACGTTGGTTGAATAGTTACAGCACGTATGCAAATCCCATTGGAATGGCACCGCTGTCACAGTCTAATCTTGCGAACAGGGGCTTTTTTTATAGAGTACAATAGACTCGTGTGTTGTAACTGTGTTGAAAATCCATAGCGATTACATTGGACATGGATATGAAACAATTAGAATGTAATACCCTACTCAATGAATGTTTATGCTTTTAGTATTCAGAGGCAAACACGAGTCTACGTTCCTTGTTGTTTCTTGTCCAACGTTATTTAAACTGTGGAGTGTCAAATAATCTAAACATTTTACTGTATGTCTTTTTTATAGTTGTAATTTAGATATAGGCATACGTTCTAGATTTAGCGTTGAAGATTGTTTTAGCTCAATGCTTCCCCCTTGTGGATGAAATATGTTCTGAAGACAACCATACAGTTTCATTACTTTATACAGCCTTGCTCACATTCAAGTTATTCAACATGTATGTGTAATGTATTTGTACTGAATCAACCTAGTTCTCAATTGAAACATATAACAAAGCCAAGACATGGTGTATAGTTTTTATTAATTGAATATAGCAAAATAATATTTATAATCATATACAAATAATAGTGTTTTCTGTGACATAATAATTCAAGTTATTGCATTTAGCACTCAGTAACACTTGGTATCTTGTAGCACTGGAGGATTAAGAAGCAGATTGTCCTGTGAGTTGCATAGTACAGGCAAGTGCAGTGTTGTGACTACTGACTGCACCTGATGCAGAGTGCAGTAATTAGCCTAATGTACGTGGAACTACAAAGCTGACAAGACACATTTCCTCCCCATTAAGTCTCCAGAAATAAACATAAATACTCTTAAATTGGGTGAACACCTCCTCAAAAAGTGCCAGAAATCACTCCTTATGTCCAACAATGACAACATATATTTTACAGTATATGTATTTAACACTCACAATGCACTGCTTTAAAAACCAAACCAAGAAAACACTGTAACATGATAGACAGCTGGGAAACGGTAACATCTGCAGAGTGAAATAAAGAAGATGAGAGAAATGAATGTCAAAATGGTAGTGACAGGTTCAAGGTGGCCTCTGGTCAGTTCCCTTACATAGGGAGAACATTACAATGAGCTTCCTCATTGGGAAGCCTGGTAGGAGGTTGAGGAACAGGGGAGTCATTTATGTAGTGGTTGACATCAGTGACTGGGTGACCAGCTCAAACACACAGTACACACAGTAACTGACCCGAGCACCCCTGGCCAAGTTACTACCAAACAGTGCCATTTTGTGGGAGGGGAACATGCCAAACATTTTCATATCAAGAATGTCATTGTTTTTGGAACACAGCATTGAAAGAGTCAGTCTGACTAAGTGCTGGACTGCACACGTAACAACCAAGCACCATTTACATCACATTGAAGCATTCATTCACATCCAAAACAACTTTGTAACAACATCAGAGCCATGGACCAAAGGACTTAGCTTTTTAGAGTATAGATCCTACTGAATTACAAAGAAACAAATACACATTTAGAAGAAGGTTCTAGAAGGAAATGGTAAGGGAATGTTCATGTTCTGGTAGGATTTCCAAATAGCTCACTTTGGAAAAAAGGCGATAACACCAGACAGCTACAGAGCATTAGCACTTTGGACCGCTATGCTTACTATGCTGCATCTCCCTTTATAATGTATAAATGGCCTTAAAGCGATTGACCGTACAAGCATACAGAACACAGTACCCTATCTATGTCCGATGAGCGGGTACAACACCAGAGGAAAGAATCCCCCTGCTCTACCATACAGAACCTCTGAAGGGTTTGCATTTCATCCAGTTCCATAAAAAGACCAGGGTCAGCCTTCAGGGCGACAGATCTCTGACAGCGGCTAAGGCTTGGGACGGCCATCTATCCATTCACGTGTATGTGTTGGGTTTGTGCAGAGCACGGTGGGAGCATAGCCCTGAACAAGCAAAGGGGGCTTAGAGTCTAGAGGGATGGGGGGTCCATGCTTAGTTAGACGGTTGGCAGATGGGCCTGGCTTTAGACTCTGGCTAAGGCCACGGTAATTGAGAGGTCAGGTGATCTGGGTTATCAGGTCCAGGTCATGTGATCCGGGACATCAGGTCCAGGTCATGTGATCCGGGACATCAGGTCCAGGTCATGTGATCCGGGACATCAGGTCCAGGTCAGGTGATCTGGGTTATCAGGTCCAGGTCAGGTGATCTGGGTTATCAGGTCCAGGTCAGGTGATCTGGGTTATCAGGTCCAGGTCAGGGACCTGGATAGCTCACTGCATAGAGCAAGACGAGACCTCCGAACAGCAGCAGCCTGAGGGGCCCATGGCTTTAGGAGGAATGAGGTCCAGGTCCTCGTCATCAGGGATCTCGTCCAGACGGTAGCCGTCCTGCAGCAGCTGTCTGCTCAGGTCAGGGTGGACCTGCAAACACGGATCAGGGGACAGTCAAAGAGAAACTGGCGGGAATTCCAAGAGATGTGTAGGTAGGCAGTGGCAGTTCACATGAGGTGTGTGCATGTGTGTGAGAGTTAAATAGAGAATAATGACTAAGGGGACACCAAAGAACTAAGATGTAGGACAGCATGTCACCACAGTCCTCACCTCAGCTGAAGAGTAACCTGAGGAGTACTGCTCCACATCCTGTTCTTCATCACTGCAAGGACAAAACACAAGACCATTCGAGATGAGGTCGAAAAGTTTCTAAGCCTGTCTGAATGAGCTCTCCCTAAATGTGCATGACACACTGCGCAGGACACAGTAACTTACATGTTATGTAGAAAATCAATACCAATACAATACCATCATCGGCTGCTAGTCTTACCTGTCAGAGTCTAGTGCTACCAGGGTGTCTTCGGCGTGTTGACTCAAGGAAGCATAGCCCTTGTTAAACTTCACACTTCTGGAAAACAAAAACCAGAATAACTTGAAAATGCATGGTTTGAATATCTTATACCATTCCTCCAGAGTGAATCACAAAACAACACCTACGTCATGTGTTTAACATAACCAGACATTATCTTACCTGTTTCCACCTTGTCTGGGCTGTTGCAGGACTGGCCCCCCTGATGTAAGGCCTTTTTTCTTCAATGCTTTCCTGGCCATCTCTCTATGCTTCTCTGCAAACACAATCACAGCGACATTGAGTTAATTAGATACATTTGTATAACAGCCCTCTATCTTAAGGAATTATTCACTGGGAAATCATTTTCTTTGTTGGAATGTAGACCCGTAAACCAGAATGAATGACACAAAAAACATGCCAGACGATATACTATGTAAAATACAAGTGGACAAATGGACCCACGTAGTTTCATATGAATCGCCGGAGCTTTAGACATGATGTAAGGCCCCCTCTTCTCCAGTGGTCGGATGCCCCCATCAGCTGTCTTGCTTCTTGCGCTGGTGCCAGGACACTAGTGTCCAAAGAAAGGAAGCGTGTTGGTGAATAGTCAGTAAAAAAGGCCTACATAGATTTAGACCTAAACTATAATTGGTGTATTTTTCATTTACGCTTGTGTTGCTGAGCTGAATAGCTATAAGCACATAACAACAGTAGCTAGGTTCGTTGCATTTATGATGTTAGCTGACTTTATTCGGATTTTTCATATGATACAAAATCAAGTACTGGGTGCCATTCGCAAGAAGACCGACCAATAAATCTGTTCCCGTTCGTTCGTCAACAACCAGGCTAGCTGGTTAGCCAGCTCTTCAATCCCTTATGAAAACTTACCGTCAAAACTTTGGATTCGGGTAGGTCAGCAAGAAGAGTATCCCTCTCCTCCTCAATATCATTCATGTTGATGAAGATTGTCACGCTATACACCACAAGACAGGCATTCTCACTATCTCGACTTCCCTAGACACCCAAGAGGAACGTTTGTTATTGGATAGCTAATGCTAACGCTGTTAGCCAGGCAGTAATCAGCCTAGCTCGCTCGCTATTACAGTTGTTGCAAAAAGACTTCCGTTTCCTGTCCAACCACATGATGAACCCATAAGGATGGAAACTGCTCAAGCTTACTTAGTGAAGTTAAGAGTTATTTATCTCTGATCAAATGTGAATAAATACTTAAAATTAGGATGACATCCATGCAGTCTTTTCATATCGGTTTGGTTCATGTATGTGGTATTCATTCTTAGGACCGTTTTCAGGGCATACATGTTAAAGTTCTCATTTAACGATTTTCATCAACGTCAAAATCAATGTGATTTAAAATGCGTGTATCCAGCAACACACAAGATATTCTAACACATTTTAGCACACAGTTGATGTATCAAGAAAAGTGTTTTATAATTTTTAACCACAGAAGGAAAGGTATCAGTTTACTTCACTGAAAAAGACACTAAGAATTTGTGAACAAAACTGAGAAAAATCATTTGATTCAATAGTATATTGCTTTTTCTTTATTAGGTCCATTTATTTATTCACAACCGGATAAGAAGTTTCAGTCAACATCATAGACATTGGAACTGGGACATAACTTTGAAGAACAGTGATTCTGTTTGAACATCAATGACCTGAAGATAAAACAATGACAGTTTATTAGTTTTTTTCTGCCCAAAAATTAAACATTGTTGTTTTTTAATAAGCTACAATACAGAACAACAATCTTGTGCAGGTAGACATCAGGACAATTTCCATGCTCTGGCCTAAGGTTTAGTGCACATGTTGTACTAGTGTAAACTCAGGAAAAAAAACACAATAATGGCAAATGCTACATTCCTTGATTTAAAAAATGAATGCACAACATGGTCCCAGAAGATATGAGAGCATAACACATCTAGCACTCACCCAGGTATGGGGTCTATAACCTGTCAATACCAAGCTCCTCTGGTGTCGAGATGCCTAGCTCAGCCAGAGTAGGAGTCAGTTCCTGAATCAGGTATGGGTAGATGTCTTTGTGTGGGCCTGATTTGTCCTGTATCAACACAAAATGTTTATTAATGTGTGCAAGAAAAAAAAATAATAATTAAGAAATCAAAACCATTCCAACATATAAGCTTAACGCATAGCACCTGAAACATCTCATACCAGTAACAATGCAGTAACATTGCCAACATTAGAGAGGAAGACAATGGCATTTTGATAAACTAATCTCACAGATAATATATGCAGTTTGAGAATAATAATCAAATGATAATGGCAAGAATCAAATAAAGATAGGTTCATGTTTTGATAGCATGTTTTGGCAGCTGACCTTGACTGCCTCGAGGATGCGGATGGCGCTGGCCAGGTCGTTTAGCCTTCGGCAGGCTCGGAGAGCTGAGTCCAGGATCTTAGCTTCGGGTACCAGGTCATAACCGATGAGGGTATTCATGCCTGCAAGCCAAGATAGACAGACAGACAGTATTGGCAGTAACTTTACTGATTCTCTAGGGGGAAATTGGATCGTTACAGCAGTGAAAAGCAACACATGAGACATGTCAACAACAAAAATCAGACAAAAGCTAATATGGATCCTAAACTACGATACAAAACAATATTTAAAAAAATATTTTGATCCTAAATGTTACAAATACAATCCAATGAGTCCATAAAGTAACCATAAACAAAAAATGAAACTTCTCAGGAGAGGTAATGTGTTAAAGCAGATCTCTACACAAACTAAAGAGGGAAGCATAGATAACTAAATCCTTATATCCCTGTTAAATATTTGCTCAGTTACCCAAATTGCTTTAGCTAACCTATTAACATTTTTACAGGGCCCAGACTTAAAAGTCACTTTGAGTTTCCTATGTTTGGAAGTTACCTTTCTTTAGCTCCCATGCATCAATGTCTGGCTTGCTGAAGTACGTGACCCAGCGGGCATCAAACTCCTCATCTGTCTCCACCTTGCCATGGGAGTATCCTCGGCATAGCAGTGGAGCTGTGAAACAGAAAGTGGTTGTGATGTGGTCTGTGTTGCTTTAAGGACGAGATTTGTGGCATTGTCAAATAAGTCTAGCTAAAATAACTTATTCTGTAATCTCATAACCCACCCAATCAACCTGGCCTCCTTCCTCCAATGTCAATCATTATTTTCGAGATCAGTCCAGATTTAAAAAAAAATAGCAGCATGAAATAGATTGTTGTCGACCTAAAGTCGAAAGACCAAACAGTCGACATGCTGTAATCCGCATACTGTTGTTTACATATAACATTGCAATAACTAAAGTGCTTTCTCCCTACTGTCGATGTAAGGTCTGTATTCAGGTTATTATTAGGTCATGTGAGGACAGCAATCACCATCGGCCTACCACAAGCTCCGTTTGATTCAGGAATGAAAATATGTAGCTTAAATATTGCACATCTCTATTGTAGTCTAAACTGTCGCTGAAAACACAACGGCTGCGCTTAGTTTAGTGAACGTGTGATGATGTCCTGGTCAAACATGGGTCATCGCAAGACAAGGTCACATTCTAAAGTACCTTTTCGATGGCTAGCTTGTTAGCTAGCTCGATATCTGTGTGATATGGATACCTACTTTTACAAACACGCTCACTATAAATGGCCGAAAATGAAGACAGAAATGCAACATTTGTAACTATTAATCTAACATGCTAACCAATGTCACCCTGACAGAATTACAGGCTAGCAAGCTAACGTTAGCTTAATGTAGCCAGCCAGTCAGTCAGAGTCGCTAACGCTAGCATGAGGACCTCATTGAGGTACTACGGTAGCAAGATACAGTAGCTAGCTTGATCTCTTGGCAAATATCTTAATCAACCTATACAATACTGTAAACTTGGGTGTCAATCTTACCCGAATGACAGGGTTGTGGCCGCGCTAAACTCCGTATTCCAGAAGTTGAGAGTCGAACTACGGCTCTGAACATTATGCAGACCTGCTTGAATCAGTGGCTTATGTTGCCTTACGGTACACTGACTAGGAACCGTTTCAGACCGACATTAGAGAGGAGGCCTTGTGCGCATGCGCATGCTATAGCCATACTCAGTGAAGGGCTACGTGCTGGGCCATAGCCATCATTCGCAAGGAAACTGCTTTAACCAATTTTCAGTATGGCGTAGAGAGAACGATCAGATAGTCTGTATGAAATTTTCCAGTTTAAAGACTAGTTGAACGTATATAAAGTTATTTGAACGATGTCCTCTTTTCACAAACTGACCTTGGCAGTGATAGTTGTTTTTTTCCACTAGATGGCAACATATTGAAATAGTGAGAGGCATGAACCTAGATCCTTCAGAGTTTGTCAGAAGAACTACATCCTGATCGTCCAAAGTGAAATTGCAAATCTCAGAGAGATGTAATAGCCTACATTTTGTGACCCAGCATATTTTCAGAATTAAAGTTTTGAAGAGGTTATTACACATTTATCTACGCACTGAGTAACCATCTTTTCCCTAAACATTATTCTCCCATATGAAAGTTTGCATTATGATGTTCAATGGTGTTGTGGTCCAACAATTTAAGATAGCTTTTCAAGTCATGATTGGTCTCTCTATTCTCATCTTTTTCCCTCAGAGTTCTGGCAGCCATGTATTCAGTCTTTATTATCTGCACTTGCAGCTTTGACTTCAGCACTGCAATTACATCCTCAGCTGCACTGATTAATCCAACATAGAAGAATTTCAGAGAAGCGTTTTGAAAAGACATTCCCACTTACCCGGGGGGAGTTGTGCCATGTTTGTTTATGTAGATATCCCCCTAGTCAGTTAAATTGCAATAAGATGTTTTCAATGGCTGCTTAAGTGTGCTTGTAACCCCTTGTGAGCAGAGGGGACACGGAAACAATGGTGTGCGAGAAAAGTGATTAATTCCCTCTATTTCACTTGTGACACAAGATGGAGGATGTCTGGCTCCTGTCATTTTGAGTACATACTTCTCTCTATTGTTGAACATGTTCCCTTTAGGGTTGTCCATTAATATCTGTATGCGGTGCCCAGCTTAACCCTCCATTCTTTTCTGGAGATCACACAATCAATCATTGTCCTTTCCCCTGACAAGGCAGAGTGAAAGTGTGCGAGAGAGAGAGAGAAAAAAACCTTTTGGCCTGTCTCAACAAGAAAGAGGAATGGGGTCTTCTATACACTAACTCTGGCAGAAAACATAGCCCCAGTAAATATTCAATTTAAAGGATTTCTAGATAAGGGGGGGTGAAAAATGGAGGCTGCGCCCATTCTTCTAGATAAGGGGAGACGGAACCATCTGGAGGCTGGGAGATAGTGAACTCCCACGCCATTCCACAGACCTCGCTCTCATCTGACGGAGAGAGAGGGGAGAAGAAATAGAGTGCATACACTTTTATCACAAGTTCAAAATGAATTCTCTCCTTCTCCTTCTCTCTCCCTCTATCCTTTCTCTCTGTTCAAATTCTATGCAGTTGGCAAGCTTTCCCTCAAAATGTGCAACAAAGCTAATAGATCCTAACTTTGTTGTGATGATCAATAAAATATGAATAAGATGTACTCTCAGCATTGTTACAATTATATATATTATTGGGTACATTGGAACATTATTTTCAGAGAACAGTGTAGAGAACTCAATAACCACCTCCATGATTACCTCGGAATAAAACGGTATAAATAGACTCAGCTGGTGAATAACCTTGTCCCCACTCTCATGCTGAGTTTTGACTACTTCACAGTACTACCCTATTTGTTACAATGCCACATTGGATTTAACACTGGGATAATGCTTTTGTCACTGTGTTTTATCAGGGCTCTCACTCAAGTGTGCTATCAAGTTCTATATAATTACCCCCCTCTGCATTTTACTCTTGGCCTAGAATTTGTAATGCTTGATAACAGGATTCGGGTCGATATGAGATTTAGTTATATCCTCGCTATCTATGTGACCTGCATCACTGGCTGGCTGTCCCAGAGCCTCCACTGTGAAAGCTGTTAACTGTGTGATAACAATGACCTGAAGCGATAACCTTCCTGCGGTCTTAAGGACACACAGTTTGTTCCATATGGGGTTTATTGCAGTGGCAGCGTTTTTTCCCTACTCAACCTTGGCTTCTCTGCTTTGCTCTGATTCATTTAATGGGTTCGTGAAGGAGGTTAATCGGTGTGTCTGCCATAGAGAGAGAAGAGCTGGCCAACCACTGTACTCTTGTCCAACTCCACACAATAGGATTGTGCCATTTCTAGCTTATCCTTTCCAAGACAGGTTCACCCTAACACTGGGTGTAGACTCAAAAATTCATCATTTGCAAGAGAACTCCAGTGGTCCAATGCATAAGCCACTGAAGGCTTTTTGATCATTAGCGATATTAAGCCGTGCGGCCCTGACTTTGAAGATTTTCATTATGATCAAGGGAAAAACTCCCATTACATTAGTAAAGTTTTATTATTATGCCTAAAGCAGACATGGTTTGTAAAGAGCAAATGCAAGAGTGTCAGATTTGAAAAGCTCTCATTGGGCTGTTTGAGAAGGAGAGCAACATACATCATTTTTTCTTTTATATCTTGAACAATTCATTCAGGGTTTGATGAGTGTATGCACACTGCACACACCATAGAATTGTACAGTAGTGTATACTGCACATATAATGGAACACACTACGTATGGCTAATCTGATGACCACAACAATCTTTTGAAGAGATTAACCATTAATTTGTTTTGGTTGAACCACCTCATAAGAAATCAAACAATAACAAAAAACCTACAGAACTGAAGGCTGAGGTAGAACTAACATTGCATGAATAAAACTTACAAATGTAAGCAGACTGTTGCCCTGGTTTCACATTCTAAGGGGACAACGTGAAGTTCTGTCAGCCACAGTTTTAATCCATCTCCCCTGCCTGTTGTGATGTGGTGTTACAATCATAATGATAATCTGTGCCTGTATTTTTGCCTGCAGGCTGCTCTGTCAAACAGGCAGGCTGGGGAGCTGTGTGTCTTATCAGCAGCTATGTCATTAAATCAGCTGTCTTTTAGACAAATTTCACTCCTGCTAAGCTTATCAAATGATCAGCACCCAGGGATTACCTTTCCAGACACAGTGTTTTACCGTTGTAGGCTGCTATGAGTGGTGAGCACAGAGAAAGACAAACGATTATTTTTCAAATAATTTATTAGATTTTTGAATATGATTAATGTTCCAGACAAAACAAAACTCGATGGATATACTGTGTTACATTTGTAATTGTCGATGTCTTTGAACAAACATAGGCATATTCATCAATAATCATTTAAATGTTGAGCACCCACCTTTTGCGTTTTGATTATACACTATACAGATAAAACAAGACAAAAAATAAAATAAGCAACATCTTATAAAGAAAGAGAAAGACGACTAAAATTGAATTTAGTCCTTTCTTGTGTTTTGTGGTGCTGAAATTGTGTAAGAGAAAGAAAGATATTCAAGCTCTTTCGGCATGACAGCCGTCATTTAAAATTATGTTGGCATGACGACGAAAAAAACATTTCACGGGGCTTACAGTGTAGTTGCATTCCATAAGCCCCCAAAAGTACAGAACTTCCGGCCCCATTTCAGGCTGACTTGTGCAGTCAGGGGCCTGTGTGCTCAGTTCTGCTCAGAGAGCTCGGTTCCGTCTGAGTGAGTGCTCTGATTGTCTGGGCTACTTTGTGCTGGGGCGGAGGGCAGGACTGAGTGAGCTTCCCTGATCCATTCCCCTCTACTTTCATTCCCCTCTACTGCCCCTCGACAGTCCAGCCAAGTCAGTCAGCGAGGGGTAAGACCAGACCCCCCTCCTACTCCTCCTCCCTCCCCTAGACACACTCGCTTGCTGTCAGGGTGGCTGCTACGGGGAGACACACCTAGTGTTCTCTTGCTGGCTGCCTGTGGGGCACCCTCCCCGGCCCTGTCTCTCTCCTCCCAGAGAGCGCTGAGGGTCTCTGGGGGTTGGTAACCGGCTTCCTGGGGGTCCAAGGGGTCTTTGGAGAGAAGGATGCTGATGGAGGGCACGGTCCTGTGCACCGTCATCTCCGAGGCGCCCCCTTCCTGACTCTCCCACACCTCCCTCACGCCCTTGTAGCGCAGCTTGGTCATCTGGTGCAGGCCCCCCACCTTTCTCTTCATGATCTCCGCGCACGTGATCGTCTTGGTAACTGCGCGCCCCGAGCCGGTGAACACCACCTGCCTCAGACCACCCCCAACCCCGCCTCCCCTGGCGCTGACCCCCATGGCTGCACCGCCAGGCACCTCCCCCCTCTCCCCCTGCATGCGGGACATGGCAAAGCCCATCAGATTGCGGATCTTACTGCCCTCCTTGACGCGCATCTCTAAAACCCCTGCTGGCAGCCCTGGGAATGGGCAGGGACCATCCTCTTCAGTGCGACACATCTTCTTGAACCCCCCTTGCCCCAGTTTGAGGGCGGCGGGAGGAGGAATGGGGAGTGAGGTCTGCGACGACGTAGAGATGCTGTTTGGTGCGGTGGAGGGGGATGTGGAGGGAGGGTGTCCACAGTACGCCTGACCCTGGAAGGGAGGATACATCTGCGGGGTCACCGCAACCTCCACCTGGACCTGCCTGTTCACCTCCAGGGCTGTATGGGGTCCAACAGGGGCTGGGATCTGGTACTGGGTCTGGAAACCGGCAACTCCGCAACCTGTGAACATGGCTTCTGTCCTCGGTTCTTTCCTGCACAACCAAGTCCAGTCAGAAAATTTCCCCGCATAGACGCCGGGCTAGCATCATTTTCTGTTTCTTCTAACAGTCTTTTTATTCAGTCAGCGGTTACAAAGTTTTAGGGCTTCAGACGAAAAACATGATCCTGCTCTGTGAGAGTTCTTTCCACCCAGCTACTCAGACAGAGCTGGGAAAACAAGATAAACGCCAGCTGGTGTATGAAGAATACTGATGGGACAATTCAAGACGCTGCTGTAAAAGAGTATCTCAATTTCACGCCATGAATGACAATCTTGAAAGTTCAGGAAAGACGAGGAGAAAATCTTTCAGCTGCAGCGTCCCTGTCTTCATTCCAGGAACAGCTCATTTTTTCAGTGTAACTTTTCAGAAGAAAACTGAGTTCCCCTCTCCCGCAGTAAATTGCTGTCTCAGCTGGTCAGCTTGATCCAGTGATCCATATCGCTCTCAACTCCTAGATACACTTCTTGGGACGGTCCAGCATCTTCTTGTGGCCCTCTCGGTCAAGGTTTTCCAGGAAGGTAGTGGATGTGGAGTGGCCGGGTCCCTATCCTCTCTTGTCCCCTTTCACCTCACTCTCAGATCAGGAGCAAACCCCCCTGGTCTGGTCGTCCGTGGACCTGTGTGTGTGATGTCTCAGTAATGCACTGGGTGGTGCGCTCTGTTTCTCCCTACAAAGAGCTGTGAATGGACAGGAGCTGGCTCGCAGGCGGAGTGTCTGCCTGGATGAGGGGAGCGTGAGAGAGAGAGGGGAGACAGCCCTCTTAAAGGGGCAGGCCTTTCATGTCTCTGATGAACCACTCCCTCTCTCTCTTTTCATAATTGAAACGTGGCTTGGAAGCCAGGGAGGAGGGGGAGGGAAAGAAAGAGTGGGGGGTACGTCCCTTTAAGAGCCTGGCGGAGCACAGAATCCTGGGCAACTTTGTCAATCTCTTTAGAGGACGTTCCGGCGCCTGTGTTCAATGTAGATGACTGATTAAACCTGAAGTTCTGAAATAGAGAGTCAGTCAACCTTTAAAAATGCATTTTCAGTCACGAAACAATGAATTAAATTAGCTCTCTGCGTATAATTGAAAACATCCTTCAAAGAGCCACTGAAAGTCAGCGGCATTAAATTGCACCATACTTAGCCTTTATCCTATTAGATGTTTTTGACCATTACATTTTCCATAATGTGCTGTTAATAGCTTCACTGTTGAAGCAATCAAGTGGGCCAGTGAGAACGGCATGTCTCTTATGGTTCAATAGATATACTGTTATGAGGTTGGGAACACACTTGCGATCAAGGACAGGAGGCCCACAAAGGCATGCCATTCGGTCACGCCATTGAGGTTCTAATGGTATGACCGTCTTCATTAGTGGGCCAGGGCTGTCATTGCAGGTGAGGCAGTGGAGGGGACAGATGTGGAGCTGCTTGACAGGTGGGGGTAATAAGTAGGTTAATAGGTTCTCCATCACCAGGGGAGGGCGCTGTCACACTCAATCCTGCATTTGCCCAGCTGCCACCAGCTGTAGCCCAGTCCAGCCCAGTCAGACCTTCTAGTCCATTCCAGAAACTAAACCAATCCTATCCCCGCCAAGCCAAGCCCCACCCCACCTTCATGTCCTTCCATCCCATGCCAGCTCACCCCATTCTAACCTCCATCCTATAGCAGCCCCGTGCCAATCCAATCCTATACCATTTCAGTCCACTCTTCATCCTGTTTCAGTCTAGCCCAGCCACCCATCACAGCCCAGCCCAGTCTCCTGGCAGACAGGTGGGTTTGTTTAGCAGTGTGATGGACAGCTGTGAGAATGGGTGAAGACAGAGCAGTGAGGCTGAACCTATGAGTCCAGCAGGGAGGCAGACAAGCCCTAACTATTCTAACTCCCATCAGCCTCCCTCAGGAGAAACACACATGGAGAATAAGAACCAGTATATCTACCCTTAGTTGTTACTGTGAAGGTAACTCACACTGGCATATTATTATACTGGATCTCTATGGTAATGAAAGAAAATAAGAAAAGTAGTTTTACAGCAAATGGCTTTTGTTTTACCAAAACACTTGCAGAAAATGTTACTGTTGGCTTTGTTTGATTTAGGATCAATAGCAATGATGATGAAATATTTTCAACACTCGCAAATTAACCCTAACCCTATCATAATTTTCTGTTTGATGTTAATTTCTGTCTCCATTTTTGTGTGTGTGTGAGTGCCTTTGTTTGTCCCAAACCCACAAACACACCAACCATACAGCTCCTGAACCCATTCAATCCACTGCAGGGAAACAGCAACAAACATCTTTGTTTTCCTTCTTTTCTCCAGCGATGGAGAAAAGAAAAGAGAGGAAGAGTGGGAAGGGAGGGGAAAGGGGCGGAGGAGAGAGCAGAGGGTTTGGGGCTCTCACCAAAGTGATCATTCTGCTGTTTGGGGAGAAATTACCCTCATCAGTCATAAGGAGATGCACAGCTGCCTAAGGGGATGTAGCGATGTTACTGCATAATAAACTGATGGAGAAAGAGAGGGAAAAGGAGAAAGAACTAGACAGACAGAAAGAGGAAGAGCAAAAAAGAGAAGGAGAGGGAGGGAGAGAGAGAGAGTAAGAGAGGGGTAGAGAAGAGAGGCTGATTTTAAGTGCACAGAGGTAAAAGGCTGGCTGTAATCACGGTCTCTTCACAGCTTATGTTAGCATCACATTCAAACCTCCATTTAACCTTCCAAACACATCAGCTTGGAGAAAAATATAGATTTAGCAATCTTGTGTCGTAACAAAATGTGTTGTTCTGACAATGTTCAATACCTAAATGCAACGTGTGACTCGAGGGTTTCATCTCCGCCTTTGTTTTCAGCTAGGGTGATGAAAACATCAGAGAGTTGTTGAATAAGGGCTGTTTTCCAACCTTTTGAAGAGAAGCTTTTTTTCGAACGGTTCCCATGTTTAATGGCGTGTCGAAAGGAGAGGCAGCAGGGTCGGCCCTCACGCTTGGTCACTCAACCTCCAACACCTCCTCCTCTAGTGCCCTCTGCTCCTACACACCTCTCAAAACACTTACTCCTCACTTTATCAGGGCTGCGTCGGCACCTCTGACAACCCCCAGGCATTGAAACACGGCAGCTTGAACAGTGTTACTGGCTGGGCAACACCTCCTCCTCCCGTCAGCCCAGTCTCCTCTGCTTTCAGCTGCAAAAAACGCAATTTGTACCTTGAGACTGTGACAGATAGTGATGGCTATCTCCAGCTGCTCTATGTTTAGCTAGAGTGCTACAGTAGCTGCTCGTTGGTGGTCGTACAGATTGAGAGGTGTCCTTGAATTGCAGCATTGCAGAGCAGTAGGGGGAACAAAGTGAGGTTTGTGTTTTCTGTTTGCTGGCAGAACAGCACACAACGGCAGCCTCTCTCTGTGCCAGCCGGTTGCTCGCTTTACGTTAACAGCAAGAGTTTCACGGTCATCAACCAATGCTGGCCTGGAGGCTGTCATTTTGCTCTGTGTGGAGCTCGCCTGCAGCTCAGCAGTTCTGGACCACAAACTCCCAGCCGGCTTCGATGGAGGACAAACATGCAAGGAGACACTCAAACACGCACACACACACACGTATACAAGCAGATGCATGCACACTCAGACACAACCATGCATGCACACATTCAGTACACACACACACACACAGATGCACTTACACACAAACATGCACGCACACACACGTGCATGCTCAGCATAAGGCAGGCAGTTGGGGCAATTACAGAAACATGGGAGAACATGGAGCGACAGGGCCGTCATCATAGGGGAAATAGAGTGAGCCGGGAAAAATGACGACGCCATTAATAACCCGGAGGCCGAGGGAGATGGGGAGCGAGTGACCCTGTCTCTGTTTTCTGTGCGACAGCACTTTGAGGTGCAATTGGTTTTGTTTATATTTGTTTTGGGTAGACCTAAATGGCTGCCTTCATGTGTCTGTCAAAGGCAGGTTGAAATATGACAAATGATGCACAGTGAGGTATATGGTGCTGTCACTCATAACTCCATTATTCTGCTAAATTACACATTTTATCTCTCCTCTCCTCTCCACTTCTCTCCTCTCCTAACCTATCCTCTCTCCTCTCTGTTTTCCCCCCTTGGCACTGCAATGCAGATGTGAGCCTCACACAACGAGGATGGCAGTAACTTTCATCCACAGAGAGAGAATGAAGTAGAGGGAGAGAAAACAGGATTGGGAACTGAAAAGAAGGGATCTGCATAGAGATAACAGCGGGTAGGGATTACAATGAATGCCCCCCTCTCCATTCTCAGCACCCAAATGTTTAAGCACTTACAATAGAAACAGGAGTGAACGACTGTGGAAGCATATGGGAGCAAACCACTGATTAATGACGCTTGTCTACTAAAGTGACGTTCAACATCTTCCACCGAACAAACTGTAATGCAAAGAAGCTGTGGTCTTCCTTTCAACAAGAGTGCACTTTTTTAAAGTGTCCCCCCCGAGTATTTTAGAATGACATTTTGAGTTTGACATTTGAAGGGACGAGGGAGGAGCAGAGTACTGTTGTTCTCTGAGGTATATGCGCATGCTCTCTCCCTTTCATTAACTCCAGTGACTTGCTCTTAATTGCCATTGGCTGAAGATAGCGAACACGCACACCATTCTGTCCAGCCCTCGGCACACTTGAATGGTTATTATTGGAAAATGTTGATCAATTTAATTAAGGGGAAATTAGCGTTCCATGTGAAACAAATGCAAATAGCAAATAAATGGCTTCCAGCAACTATTAGCTAATACCACAATTTCCATTTAGCAAAGTGCTACCACCCAAAATATTCTTTTAACGGGAAGTCAGACAACTGGTTTTGTCGGAGTACTTAGCAAAAGAACAGCATGTCCAAAGGGTAGTCACTAACACGCACAAACACACTCAAACCATCACCCACTAGGCTCTCAGAGTAGTTTCTGATTGCTGGACTTCAGGTGTGACATGAAAGCTGTAGGTGTGTTGCGTGCCCCCTGGAGACCCCATGGTAAACAAACTCCCGTCCGTGTGTGTCAAGGTGGCCCTGCATCCCAGACCAGTCAGTGTTCCCTGCATGTCTTCCATTCACACCAGGTTCCTGCCTCCTGCAACACGCCAGGAAGTGGACTAGGAGGAGGGAAAGGAGGAGGGTCAATCCAATACATCCATGGCATGGAGGAGGTAATACCTTCAGGTAACACCTGAAAAGTGTGTGTATGTAGTTGTGTGTGTGCCTTAAGTGTGTAACCCATGCATTAGTATGGCGTGACTGCAGGGGCACAGTGTGTCTGTGTGTGTCTTGCTGTGCCCATTGTCAGCGCCAGGCGTACAGCTGTCTGCCAGCCTCAGCAGGTCGGACGGCATTCGCCTGCCCTGCACTGACCTCCCTCACACACAAACACACCCCTGCTTGTTCTCCTCCAACCGTCATCGAGCCAGGCAGTGAGCTCCTAAACACCCGTCATGTTCAAAAACACGTCTGCAGGTCCAGAACCAGATTTGTCCCATTTTTAATTGCGTCGGAGAGCAATCACTCCGCGCCCTGCAAATCCCCCCGTAAAACCGCGCTGCTTTACAATGGAAGCGTAATTGCAGGAGTTTAATTGCCTGCCAATGTTCTGCTCCCAGCCGCCCGCTCGCACTGGAGAGGCCAATAATTAGAAACACGAGAGAAAAAAAAAGAGGTGGCAATTTTGCGTCAGCAATTATCATAATGCAAAAGAAGTGCCATTAGGGTTGTTGGACCCGCGGTGTGCTGTCCTCTGACTCTTGCCCCTGTACCCCTCTCAGCTGCGGGGGGCAGGGGGAGGGAGAGACAACAAAATAGGTTTTCCTTCCCTCCCTCCACCCCCAGTCTCTTATCCTCTTTCCACTTATTGTCAGCGCTGATTTAGTCATCTGCACCTCAACGGCTGAGGAAATAGCAACTGAACCGGGATTGTCGGTGGTCTTGAAGACTGGGGCACCATAAAGGGAAGGTGGGGGGGTTTAAGCACATCCGTTCCGTTTGAGCTCTCTGTTTTCAACGACAGGTAGAAACGTCATTCGTTAATCCTCTTATTGGCGCTGTGAAATTGTGTGTGACTTAAGCGAGCTATTACATAGTCAACTGACATTATCCTGATAATGTACCATTGTGTTTGTTGGATTCCCAACTATCGTTTTCCTTCACAGGTTAATATGAGGGGCCGTTTAGGAAATTATTCAGACAGTCCTTACACAAACACATATGAAACATTCACACACATTCATAGTAAATGTGAGTTTTCAGTAGTATAAATGTGTGTGAACGTTTCATATGTGAATGTGTGTTTCATATGTGTTGGTTTAAAGATAGTCTGAATTATTTCCTAAACGGTCCCTCATCGGTTACTGCAAATTTGCATTAGTTTAATACTGTCTCATTTTGTGGCTGTACTATAGTGTAAGACTGTAGTGAATAATACAAAATAGGCCTTCTCAAGGATAAGTGAAGATAGCTCTGTTGTATGCAGTACTGTGGAGGAAGGGAAGTGTCCCTGGATACAGAGCAACTTAATACATGGATACATAATCAACAAAAAATGACTTTGGGATTCACAAAGTCCTTCACCATTAAGGCTGAACAACTCTCCCAGGCTCTCAAGCAATCAAGCCACGGGATTTACACAAGATTTTAATTTGGATGCATTAACTAACTCCTCTCGGACTGAAAGGCTGGCAATTGCTTAGACAAAAGATATGCACTGATAAGTTTGGAGGTCAACAAGCTGGTAGAGTGAAGATATCAGCGGTGGGTAGCATGCACACACACACACACACACACACACACGCACACCCACGTACAAACAACAGCAGAACAACAGATACAAAGACTTCACTCAGTCAACTCAGTTCTGCTCTCCAATCAAAGTCTGAGATCAGCCCAGCGTTTTGTTTTTACAGCATGTTTGAAATCCTCCAGGCTCGGGACTCACTCTTCACATACAGATGAGGTGCAGCCCCAAACACGGGCCTGTTAAGAAGAAAAGACGGATAAATCAAGAAGACCGACAGACTCCTTTCTTGGAGAATTCCCTTTTAGCATATTCATATTGCTAGGTGAGAATATTCCTCTGCGGTATTGAATGGGCGGGTGCTTCTCCTCCAAGAGCATTTTGCTGATGAAATCAAAAGTCCTTTCACACATTCAAATGAGGTGTGCCTGGGCTGTGATTGGTATTGGAAAAGCATTTGTCGGAACAGAGGCTGACTGTAGACGCCTTAAATACAAGGTAATCACAGAGTTGAAGGCTGAGTAGGGCTTGAGGTGTGCTCTGACTGCATAGTGAGGAGAGAAGGACAAAGCATTATGATGGTAATAAGCAATAAACAAAACAAAGTCATCCTTGGATCAGTCTTCTGTCTCTCTCTTGCTTTCTGTCTCTCCCTTTTTCCCTTTTTCTCTTTTCTCTTTTCTCTTTTCTCTTTTCTTTTCTCTTTCTCTTTTCTTCTCTCTCTCTCTCTCTCTCTCTCTCTCTCTCTCTCTCTCTCTCTCTCTCTCTCTCTCTCTCTCTCTCTCTCTCTCTCTCTCTCTCTCTCTCTCTCCTCTCTCTGTCTCTGTGTCTCTCTCTGTCTCTGTATCTGTCTCTGTCTCTGTCTCTGTCTCTGTCTCTCTCTCTGTCTCTCTCTCTCTCCTCTCTCTCTCTCTCTCTCTCTCTCTCTCTCTCTCTCTCTCTCTCTCTCTCTCTCTCTCTCTCTCTCTCTCTCTCTCTCTCTCTCTCTCTCTCTTCCCCTCCACACCTCCCTGCAGCCCAACATTATAGACAGGCACTTTTTCACTCGCAGCTAAGCTAAAATGTAAAACTCAATTCTCATTATTTTGCGGTGAATACACGCAATTTCTAATCTGTCATGAAGCTGAGATGCGTGCATCCAGCATGCCTGAAGGTAGGAAAGCAGGCATGCTGACAGACCGGCAGGCAGGCAGACAGCCAGGAAGGCAGGCAGGCAGGCAGGCACACAGCCAGGAAGGCAGGCAGGCAGGCAGGCAGGCAGACAAACAGGCAGACAGGCAAACAGACAGGCAAGCAAGCAGGCAGGCAGGCAGACAGCCAGGAAGGCAGGCAGGCAGACAAACAGGCAGACAGGAAAGCAGACAGGAAGACAAGCAGACAGGCAGACAGGAAAGCAGACAGGCAGACAGGAAAGCAGACAGGCAGACAGGAAAGCAGACAGGCAAGCAAGCAGAGAAGCAGGTAGATAAACACGCTGGCCTCATCTGTAGCCTGGTCTGAGGCTTGATGCAAGGTGATCACCTTGGGATGATCACCTCGGGATGTGACCACTGTCTCTGCTTTACTGCAGGGAGAAAGGGTGTACTGGCTGCTGGCACCAAGAGAGCCCAACTATGCAGTGTGTGTGCCACCCCCTGGGGGCAGGGTAAGGGTGTGTGTGTGTGTGTGCATGTTGAGGGGGGGCAGCCCTCTAATTTTGTACCCCCGGGTTTAATGAGACCCTGTCAGGGCACCCCTACCTCAGAAAAGTGCCTCCTCAAATTTGCTGCTATTGTGGAGGCTCTGGCAGTAAAGGGGTGTGTGTGTGTGTGTGCGCGTGTGTGTGTGTGTAAGGAGGCAGGGGCGCTGAGACAGCCGTTATTATGCCTGTGAGAACAGACTTTGGCAGGGGAAGGAGGACAGAGAAGAAAAGAGAGGAGAAGATTGCGTCTAGAATTGTGGAAGTGAGGCAGTAGTGGGCTTCAGTCACTTTATCAGTGCCACAGCAGTGCTCTCTCTCCGCCATCCATCTACACAGAGCATTCTTCTCCCCCTCAACCCAGGAAAACACACTCTTTCACCCTGAAAGCTAAAAGCAATCACCCCCCCCCCTTTTCCTCTCTTCCTCTCCTTCCCTTCTCTCTCTTTCTACCCACACGCTATCTCCCCTCTCAGCATCTCCCTCTCCCAAACATTTGTCTTTTTCTCCCTCTTTTTCACTCCACCTCTCAATCCCTTTTGTGTGTTTGTATTGTAAACAACAGTACGGCAAACAAAGGCGCAAGTGTGAGAGCATGATTACACTGAGAGAATAATTGATCCGGACGAAATAACCAATGGATTTCTTCTGTGCTCTGTGCATGGAAATCTACTGTGCTTCAGGTCATCTATTGGGAATCAGGGAGGTATGTAATACAATGAGTTTGCCCCAGTACACACTGTTAATAATCTCTTTACACTCCAGCCCCCTTTCCATTGATTTTCAATTCCAACACAAAATATCAAATCCCAACAGATTTCAGATAGTTTTATAAATATATGAGTATTCGATGTGTGTGTGTGTGCTGCATATTAAGGTGTGTGTGTGTGTGTGTGTGTGTGTGTGCATGCATGCACTGTTTTATGTGTGTGTTTGGGGGTAAGGTGAGGTTAAGTACACCTGGAACAGAATCAGTGATTGTGTGGATTTCAGCTCGTTTATAAGTCAATCATCAATACTTTGATGACTTGACGTGCTGTCTTGGTGATGCTTGGTGTGTGTGTGTGTGTGTATGCTTGTATGAAAAGGGGTCAGTATAGTCACCTGACCAGTAAGTACACACAGTGTACTTTGGATTGCCATGCTGGTGCGCCGCAGAGTGACCAAGATCAGTGAAGAGAGAGAGAGAGAGAGAGAGAGAGAGAGAGATGATCTGTCTCTCTCTCTGCTTCCTTGCCTGTGTGTTTGAGCAGAGGGCTGGACAGTGTCTGAGGGTCTGCCTCTAAAGAGGCTGTGAATGATGTTATTTAGAGAGCGCTGATTGCTGGTTTAACCTGGCGGCCACGCTGCCTGCTGCTGCATTAATAATCGCAGGGAGGCAGGAGGGCTGGCGCGGCCCGTCGCCTTGTTCAGTGCTTGCCGCTATCTCCGCACCCGGCCCGGGAAAAAGCCAGCAAACAGCAGGGGAAGTGTGGCGGAAAATTACAGCGTCTTCACATGCCAGCCAGGCACCCATGGAGGGAGGTTGGATGGGGTGGGGGGGGCAGGGGGGGGGGGATTGAGGGTGTGTGTGTCAGTGTGTGCGTGCATGTGTGCTTCTGTGCGTACGTGAGTGTGTGTGTGCTGTATGTGGATGTGGTATGTGTGTGGATGCCTGTGTTGGTGAACGTGGGTTTACGTGACAGTGTGTGTGTACGTGCATGTGTGCCCAGCATCTTGAGCAGTCATAGAGACCCTGCACCAGCACGATACCCAGCAGCCCCTGTGCGTCGATATTAACTATGCTGAGTGAAACTACTTCCCTCTGACTCCGACTCACGGTTCCAGCGCCAACCCGTCCAGTCAGGCAGACGTTTTGATTGGTTGTGCGAAGATTAAAGCTACACACTGTCTGCAGGGGGAAAACAGTATAATTGATATTTCAGCTCAGGGCAAACTTGCTCTCCCAGTCGCAGGCCACTGGCTGCTTCAGCAGAAAATGAATGTTAGCTGAGCTTAGCACCAGAACAGCACCCACGCTGCTGGGAAATATAGAGAGTCTCTATGGTCCAGTGGATGGCTGCTGTGACTCGCTCTCTGTGAAATGAACACGTAACTGGTGGATGATGTGTCCAGCATCAATCGTCTGTACTAATACACTTGTAAAAAAAGAGTTTTATGTATATAAATGTATATAAAATTATGTATATATCCAACCTTAAGGATGCTGTAAGAAGAAACTGACTAGAATATTTGTGGCACTTTTGAGGGTAGCTAGCCAGTAAACCAATATGAATGTTTCAGAGTTATGTACAACAGTGTGCTTGTGTTTTGAAAATGGGTCTACAGTGTACCCTGGTCACCCCGTGATTGAAGCCATCTCTGTGAGCTATATATTGAGAGGGGACCATGGGGCCTTTGGACTCCAATTGAATTAGACATTGTAGCAGTTCACACCAGTCTACACAGGTTGGAAGTGGTCATTTAGGAATTTGACATCCGTAACATTTTTGCCATCCTGTTCCAATCCCAAATACAGTGCATGTTCTGGCCAAAGCAGTTGAAAACATCTAGAAACAACATCACACTTTCACACATTTGAGCATAGTGTACAAAATATAAATAGAAAGATGCACATACCAAACAGGCTATTGAAATGACTGATTGAGAGTTAAATAACTATATACTCCTCATTCTGTTCAGTCAAGTTACCTCTCCTGAGTTCACAGTTCTATGGAAACTGCAGCCATGTATTTTGAAACTCATTGTTAATGTATCTCTGTTGAGACTCTGTGTGAGTCCTGAGTCTGTGACCACATTAACCACATTACAGCTCATTTCCATTCCAGTAGTGTGCTTTCTCAGAACACTGGAGAGCAGGACCACATTGCCGTGACCCTTCGCTCGCTCGCTTTTTATTTCCTGCCTCCATTCAAGACCTCCTTTTACACACGCATACACACTCTCTCTCATCCTCTCTCTCTCTTCCTTCCCCCCTCTCTCTCACAGCACGTCCTCTTTCTCTCTCTCTGTCCGCTATGCTTGGCCGCCCTCTCCTTAATTACCCTGTATTCTTCTTTAGCTAATAGAAACGCTGATGAAACTGATTACACACGCCGGCGCCACCGTGGATGGGCCTGTGTCGAGCCAAGAGCGGAGAGCGGGAGGAGAAAGGAGAGGGGGGATGAAAGACAGAAGGAAAGGTCAGGGGGAAAGATAAAGCATAGAGGGATGGAAGGGATAATATGAATTTAGGGCCAGAATCCAGAGAGAGAGAGAGACAGGAAATAATTTCAAGGAAAGAGAAAAAGGGCCAGACACACTTGTATTGACCTGAATTAAGTCGAAAACAGCGAGTGATTACAAGAAAGGAGCGAGAGTTGGAGAGCAAGAAGAGAAGGATAAGAGATCAAGATAGGGATGGAGGAGCAAAGTGATAGCTGGAGCAGCGAGGGACGGAGAGGGGTGATTGTGGCGGCGTCCACGGCGGCCAGTGTCCTCGGGGAAAGGACTCGTCTTATCACGGTGGGCAGACAGCAGCCTGCGTTTCTCTCATTACGTTGTGTTACAGTTCCAGATTACCACAGCCTCACTCCTATCATCACACGCCAAAGGCTACCGCTGGATTCGGTTTCGTTAGAATCCACACACACGAGCTTCAAGTTCTGAATGTAGATGAATATACTTCTCTTTCCCTGTCTCTGTCTCCCTCATGAGCGTTAAATCAATCCTTCACTTCAGTAATTGAGGTTCCAGTGCTGCAGAGAAATTGAAAGTGAATGAGGGTTCTTCTTCTTTCTCCTGATTGAAATGGCGTCTGAGAGGACGGTTGCGGTGATTAGCTTGTTACTATGTGATTGTACTCTCTTTCTCACTGAATCAGATCTTATTCTGCCCAAACTGGGATGCACCAAGATGCTGCACACTTACACAAGGCCACAAAGTACCATGTAATAGCAGAACCATTCGAGGTAATGCCCAATAATCTGTGTGAATTCAAGAAAATGTGATATTCAGAATGTCTTTTATACTGGAATAAAGTTTCCCAAACTGTTAACAAGCAATTCTGTGCTAGATTCATTCTGAAGGCTTGTGAGACAGGTGACACAGTTTTGGGAGCCGTCTGTGTCATTCCCCATGTGGGTTTCCTGTTTCACGAGTCTCTTTCCTGAATACAGAATGCCTGCGAGGCTTCCGACCATTTACATGTTAATGTCTGCAATTTGTAAACATAAATTGAAAATGTCACCCGCTCAATAGCCTCGCCTAGATAAGTAAACACATTAACCAAACAAGTAAGGCCACTTACTGTCCCCTGCTAGTTCCACCCAGTATTGAAAATGGGTAAGAGGAGGAGGAGGAAGAGGAGGAGAAAGAGCAGGAAAAGGAGGAGAAAGAGAGGAGGAAGACAACGAGGAATAAAGCGAACTAGAGAAAAGGGGTAGAGCCGCTTTAATTCGCGCTGCACGTACTTGCCGTGGGGGCGAGACGATTAGGTTTGTGATGAGAGGCAGGACTGTGACGGAGAGGGCATGGGGGGTGTCAGGATGAGCGAGGATGAGGGAGATGAGAAAGAGAGAAGCATTATCTCCTTGCGCTTTCAGGCACACACACACTCTCTCTGTCTCACACACGCAAAGGAAGAGCTAATGCAGGGGTTGCTGCGGTTCCCCGTCCTGCACACACACATTCATCACTCACTCATGGGTCTGACACAGGCCTCTGCCCCACAGGCCAAAGACACACACACACACACACAAACACACTTCTCCCAACGTGCTGTATGTTTACTAGACTCCTTCATCTTCTTAGCTGTAGTGACAGTAGGCATTTCCGAATGACAGCAGCCGGTAGATGAATAATGACCAGCAGAGAGCAGGATATGGGTAGTCAGATACATCTGCGCCTGAGCCTCAAACAATGGCAGTCTGACTGTCCTGTTCTAGAAACATCACTGACTGCATTAGGGTCTTTTGTTAGCACACAAAAGAAATCACTGATGATTCAACATCATCACACTCAATGAATGGGATTTCCCAGCCAATGTATATACATGGCATGGAAAAGCTGTCAACAAAACATGGAAATCCGGAAAAAAATAGCTGGTTGAATGTGTGTGTGGCAGGATGTGTGTGTGTGTTAATCTCTGTCCGAGCACTTGTGTGTGACCTGTATTAATGGACGTTCCAGTACATTTGATACGACGCCAGCGTGCTCCAATTGCCTGCGATGCCTGTAGGACATTAATTGATAGCTGGGTTACGCTGTCTAATAAGTGTCATAAATAATAGTTTAGAGGGACGAGAGGAGGAATCACGACTACATTAAGCACAGCTCTGACATCTTAATGAGGATTCAACTGAGATGTGATCAAGCTGAATCCCTCAGAAGGGATACATTAACGGCGGTGGCGAGTAAGTGTGTGAGTGTGTGTCTGTGGCAAAACCTCTGTGGAGTCCCAAGAGATGATGATGATGATGATAGGACAGACTGATACTGGTGGTCAGTCATGTGTCATCCAAGCTCTAATGTCTCTCTCTCGCTCTTGCTCACACACACACACACAAACACGCACACACATGCACACACACACACACACACATACCCTCACCACAGCTGTTGAGGATCTGTCAAACCTCTGTTTGCATCCCCACAATGCACTTCTGTCTGCCCAGCAGCTCCTCTGATTGGTGGAGCCATTTGCACCCAGAGGCTGCTCCACTGACAGGCTCATTGATTTTATTCTCCCATTATTGTTGGTACACAGTGCTCCATGCATACCAATGCTGATATCCAACAGACAGTCAGCTAGGCAGGGGGTAGAATGACACCCAAATTGCAATAGTTTAGTTATGGGGGGGTGGGACCTGGAACTGGAAGATTGGGCAAACTCTGCTCTCTGATTGGGTGAGTAGCTGCTTTACACACATGTACACACACACGCTTCGCAGTATCACCTTGGTTCAGATAGCGGGTGCCCAGCCAAGACAGTCATCAGTGGAATTGCAGGTTTGGCCATGAGAGGATTCTCTGTGTAACCAAGCCTCAAATGAACAGGATGAAACTCCTTAGCTGCTTTGAAGAACAGAGTTGGCAACAAAAGGGTGTGTTTATGTGTGTGTGTTTGTGCTGTGTGTGTGAGAGAGAGAGAGAGAGAGAGAGACAGTGTAAGTGTGTGTGCATGTTGTGATCTGCCATGCTTGCGTGTAGGTGTGTTTGTTAAAACACACTCGTCGGAGGACACCCAATGTCTTCACTGTCAATCCAGAGAAGTGAGGAGAGCAGCTGAATCCACCCTACAATAGAAGTGTCATGCTCAGCTCCTGCAGCACAGCCAGCCTAAGGCTCTGTCATTAGCCTACACTCTCACTTGACAGGCGGCTTTTGTCAGCCCCAAGTTTATCAAACAGCACCAACCAAGTTTTCATTGTGAGGGCGCTGATGTGCGTGAGAGGTGAGGGGTTTCTCCGAGACAGTGTGTGCGGGCGCGTGGGTGTGTGTGTGTGAGGTTTTCTACATGGGCCCGCAGGCTGACAGTCCTGCTCGCGGTAAGTAGGTAATTAGCATGAATTATTCAAATGAAAGATGGAGGGAATGGGGGCGTAGACCTGTCCACCTGGCTGTCAGCACACAAACGCACACACACACACACACTCGCACACACACGCGCACACCCACGCACGCACACACGCACACACTCGAATCCACACACACACACACACACTGAGCCACTGACATGAAGCCACAGAGAAGTATAGGGATGGGTTGGTATTTAACGTTAACTTCTTGACACACACGCCAGCCACGCACTAAACAACAAAAGGGGTCAAAAGACAAAGACAAACAGTTAGAGAGACGGACAGACAGAAAGATGGTGGTGACACACACAAACACACACGCACACAAAACACACACACACGCCCTGGTCCCAGAAGCCTGTTGTCCTGGATTCGAATCTCCAGCCGCCTGTCAAAGCACCCACTGAGTCATTACTGCCAAGGCTTATCACTCCCCAGCCCCTCAGCTCTGACTCTGTTTACCTAATTGATCAATTAGCTGCTTCAGAAGACTCCCTCCTCACCACACGTTTCATTCAGCCAGCGTTTACATTTGTTGCTTTAATTGCATTGCTGTCTCCTTTCCCAAAATATTTACAGACTCGGGAGCCCTACTCAGCTCTCACTGTCCCCTGCTGACTGCCAGAGAACACGTCTGGAACGGGGATGTGTTTTGAAGGGCCATGTTGTTGTGAATGCTGGGAGTGGCTGAAATGGTTGGTTGAAAGGGGGTGCCGAACTGCCAAACTACTTCAAGCAACGTCACGTCATGACATGCAAGAGTGTTGGTTAGAAGTTCAGTTGATTCGGGAATGTTCGCCCGCTACTCTTGCTCTCTCTCTCTCTCTCTCTCTCTCTCTCTCTCTCTCTCTCTCTCTCTCTCTCTCTCTCTCTCTCTGACTGTTGACTGTGACTCTGCTAAGGTGTGAAATCAGACTGACATATCCTCCTGGACTTACACAAAGTGGCCGTTTCTCTCTGACGGACATCCAGCTTATCCTCAGCTCCCTGGAGGGCTGAGCTCTGAGCTCCTGTCTGGGTACTGATGGACACTGTTATGCTGCCCTCCTGAGGACCCCTGACATATTGCAGCTCAGTCAGGAAACTGATGATGATGAGATTGATGTAGTATTCTGAAAAAGATTGGAAGGGTTCTATATTGTTCTTTCTTCTATTGTTGCTTGACATCAGCCTCTGCATGATGTGATTTGTGTTTAGATCTATGAGCTGTCTTGGTAACAGTGTAATCCTTCCAGAAAAATACTGAAGATTTTTCTGTTGGGCACATTATTAACAATGTTATGGACCACAACATTAATCATACTGTCAAAGTATCAACGTAAATATGCTGTGATGTATTGGGTCTCATGCAGTGATCTCATAATTGATACATTTTCATCTCAAATTCAACATTAAGATGCTATTTACTTTATATCCACCAGATGGCATTACTTGATCACAATTGGTTTTCCAGTTGCTGGAGTGACCATTCCTCTGTGCTTGCTGACAGCTTCACTCAGGCATCATCAGTCTGATTGTAAGAAGTCTGACCATGCTGAGGTAATGTCAGTGTGCACACTGTGTTTGTGTGTGTGTTTTGGTTTTGTAATCATGGCTGCAGTCTCAACATATCTCTCATCCGTTCCCCACTTTTACAGTCTGATCTCACAAATGTATGCTACTGCGGATGGAGACATTAACACATTGTCACAAACACACAAAATATTTGACCTTATTTGGTAAAGGATTTATTTATATTTGTTATAACTGAGTACATAAAAAACAAAAATTGTGTGTGTGTGTGTGTAAGAGAACACACTTTAAAGTGTGTGTGATTGTGTTACGTAGCGGCTAACAGCAGTCGGCTAACGACCACAACCTCTGTCAGCCTTCCTCCTCCCTCCAGAGTCCTCCAGCCACCAGGCCTGGCCGCGGCGGACCCAGCCTCTACCCATTAACACCCAGATTGGTAGCTAGCGCGCAGGGACGGAGAGTGACACGGACCAGGGCGCCTGGCTCCGGCCCCACTCTGCCAGACGGCTCTTTCCAAGGACATTACTGCCAGGCTCCAGCTGATCCACACTGGCAGGTTATCATTAGCGAGCTTGAGAGAGCCGGGCCGAGGTGACGGCGGGGGAATTGTAGGCTTTCATATCCACAGGCCAGGCCTGCAGGATGCCAGCCTGTTTGTGCTGTAATTTAGCTCAGGGGTGATGGAAAATAGTGGGTTCATGTAATGACCAGTTTGTGTGCCCATGTAAAAGCATTCATCAGGAAGAGAGCGTGATGGAGAGACTAGATGATAGAAAGAGAGAGAGATACATTGTGTGTGTGTTTGTGTGTGTGTGTGCGTGTGCGTGTGTGTGCATGTGTGTGTCTGTTCCTGCGCTGTCATGCAAATGAAGTTAGATTTCAAGTTTAGTTTGATATTGCCTTATCCTCACAGGAACAGATAACATGGTCCTCGTGTTCTTTGCTTTGTTGAGTTACGACCACGCTAATATTAATATGATGTTTTATTTTAGAACTCTGGAGGCCTTGTGTCAGTGGCTCTCTGAAAAACAAAGACTACAAAAAGAGGTCTAGAAACAGACCACAATACAATGTCCACAGACTGTTCAAAACGCAATTTGAAAGTGCAAAAAGCAAAAGATGGTTGTCTTTTTGCTTACTTAATATTTTGAGAATAGTAGTATTGTGTAATGCATATGTATGTTAGTTGTATTACTGGCTTCTATTAACAAAATGTGTCTTTCTGATGAACGGATAAATTTAGATGTAATGTAAAGTTACTAGTTATTTAAATATTGTACTTTATCCTCATCAATTAAATCCAGTAGAATATGGGAAAAATATTTGAATTGTAATATCTGATGAGTAATCATGTTGACTTTTGACATCATGGAATTGTAATAGAATACATCATAATTTGTTTAATATTGGTCAAATGTTACTTTACTTTTTGCTTAAGGTTTCACAATATTTCATGCTTATTATCATGGGTCATCCACCAAAAACATTTATGAAACAAGTCCCATTAGACTGCCAAACCCCAAAATGGAAAAACTGTCATAGTTCAAAATTGAGATTGAATAAATGATTAACTATACATTCTTGAAACCTGGCACTCAAAATGCATTTTTTTTTAAATTTTGAATGCAAACATCACAATTGTGCTAAATTACAAGAATGGTATTTTTATCAGTCAATGCACTGTCTGTGAGGAATTTTGTTTTGAAAGGACAGCCAACAACAAAGGATAATCTTTTCTATAAAGCACACACCTACTTGTATGAATGAACAACATCATTCATAAATAGGAGTGCACACCCCAACCTCGGGCTTACTTTATTAATCTATTTAGTCCCTTTTTTGAATTTCATCCTTTAAAAAAATCGATCCTCCATCTCTGTCTCCCTTGGCAACAGGTTATAATCCATAGTTACGAAGAGCTGTTGCTAGGTGCGTTGCCGAGATACGGACCTTGCTCTGCACGGGAGCTACGTGGGAGGCCAGGGGGTCGCGGCTGACGGCAGAGAGACAAGAGAGCTCTGTAAAGAGACGATAATGACAGGAAATAGAGACACGAGATGGACGGAGAGACGGAGGGTCCAAACACAGATGGGAGGTGGACGGGGGGGGGCCGGCAACGGCTGACAATGTGAGGAAGGAATGAAAGGATCGACACAAAGGGATTATGTAAAAAGAAAAGAAGAAAAAAAAGATGTTTAAGATTATGGTGTGTGTGTGAGTGTGTGTGTGTGTGTGTGTGTGTATGTGTGTGTGTGCGTGTATGTGTGTGATCACCATGATCACAGTGAGAGGAAATAATTTCCGCTTTGATTGACAGCCAAACCCGGTCTGTCACAGACTGAATAAAGACCAGTCCCACCTCTTTCTTTGAGACTAGCGACAAAGACATAAATGAGCATCAAAATGATCAAAAGGTTTTGATTGTCGGGTTCTGCCCTCCTTGCTGTGACTTTGTGTTCTTGTACATCTAGCACAGTGTGGAACCCAGAGAAAGGGAAAGAGAGCGAAAGTAAGAAAGAGTAATAGACAGAGCGAGCGAGAGGGAGAGAGATAAAGCCAGACAGACAGGCAGATTTGAGATGGGAGAGGGAGACAGAGGGAGCGAGATAACTCACAGGTTCTCCTGTTGCATATCCAGACCCACTGGGGGACAGGGTGCTCACCCAAGATAATGTTTTTCTCACTTTTTACAACCGCACATACACCTGACAGGTTTTTCTATGTCAGTCTAAAGAAGGACCAGACACCTGGCACAGTTTAAGTGCACCAATGAAGTAAATGTCAAATCCCGTGTGCGGTAAGTCATGTGGAAAAAAAAACAGCATGTCAAATATAACCAGCACACGTACGTGCCATCAAACACAACGCATGTCCTCTGAGGAAGCATGGATGGCGTTGGTGATGATGTTGACGCCTAAGGGACCACTCCCTGTTCAGTAGCCCCCGAGGACTGCTTCATCTTACTGTATGCATTGTTGCTGAGAGTCAGGTCCTGATTCTGCCACTCCCCTCCGCACCTGTTTCCTTCTCTTCTGTTCCTCTCCTCTCTTTGCCATCTCTCCTCCTTCCCCTCCATCTCCATGTTCTTCTCTTTTATTCTCCATCCTACTCTTCTTTCTTCTCTTCTTGTCTGCTTCGTTCCTCGTCCTCTCTTCACCTATAGAGGGCAGTAGCACTGTATCCCTGTTCCAGACCCTCCTCTGCATGTCTGAGATCAAAGGCAGAGTGCTAAGCCCTAGACAAACTGTAGAACCAACCCACTCTCTTCCACTCTCCAGGACAGGTTTCCAACATTTTGAGGGATATTAGTATGATATCATAGGATGAAAAGCCAAGGTAATGCCGGGTCTCTTCGCCTTCTCCAGGAGATCTGAGCAGAACTCCACTACCTGTGAACACGTCTCTGGGGACTGCATTACCGGGGATATAATAATGTCATAAAAGAAATATATATAGACAATATGTCACACTTGTGTGAATTTCCCAGAAAGAGGTTTATTGTATTCACATTTCACCAGGTTTATGAGGCAGCTGAGTTTGCAGGCAGTCATTTCGCTTGGATTGGGCATTCCGAATTCTGGCTTGATAATAACATAGCTTGGTTCACGTAATCAATACTTTCTTTTTAGACCTTGAGATATTCTCGCGTGGAGAGTGAAAATATGATTGATTTAAACAACATGGAAGGACATTTGTTATTAACTTTCCACTCTTATTGCCAACCTTTGCAAAATCCTGCTGTAGCATGTACACAAAAACCAAGATGCTAATTTATGTAATCATACATAGAGTGGCTCTACATGAAAATGCAGAAAAAAGACAATCTTGTGTCATACATTGGATTCAAACTAACACACTTGACAGAACTGTGATTCCTGATAAAACTGTGTGCAAAACCTTTATTTTGGAATCAAATTGACCTGACCATAAAAGGTTCTAATTGTTTCCTCTTAAAGTACAGAAAAGTAGCCTGAAATTACATGGAGTTCTTAATCGAAATCTTTTCTTTTTCTCAGAGTGAGTAGCTGGTCCCAGCCAATCAGACAACCCGGCTGCCACGCTCCTCATGAACGTGAAGGAAGAAGAGGCCTTTGTCACATGACTGAAGTGGCTTCTCTAATTGGTTTCAATTCTTAATTGAAGCGCACTAAAAATGCATCAGTAGCTGTGCCACCACAATTACCTCATGCAAATCTCTTGATGAATTGACGTGAGGGGCGTAATTGCATGTATGGAAAAATAGGGGAAAAAAAGATAGATTTCGGGGAGGAATAACATCATTTCAAATCAGTTCACACGCCAGCTACAACATGAGCAAAGAAAGCATTTGTCACCTCTGAGTTTCCTTTTTTGGAGCACAAGCTGGTTTGGAGAGTGAACAGAGATGTCTGCACCTCTTCACAGAAGCACACGGTGTGGTGGCTTCATTCGGATCAGCTTTTCTTTCTCTATCATGTGTACCATATCTATGCAAATGTCAACAGAGAGGAAATAAAAGAGATCGTTTTTGTTTTGGCTGTGTTTGTTGTTATCAAGATGGAGCATTGGTTATGACTTTCTTATATATAGCCTTGCCGACTTGGAATGCTGAGGCGCTTCACATGCACACATTCACGCACGCACAAACAAACACACACATACATGCACAAACACACACTATTTGAGAAGAGAAATTAAATCTGATATGTGCTGAGAGGGAATCTAATTGCCTTGATTATGCCTTTTGTCAATGTTCTGGGCATTATCTCTCTGAAGAGTGATAGTGTGAAAGGACTCATGCAAAGGGTTAAAACATCTTGTGAGTTATTGCCCACCACTGTTGTCATAGCAACAGGTTAATAAGTAGCTTCTCTGATCTTCCTCTGTCGCTGTGCAGGTTGCTAAGATACAAATTGTGTCGCAAACCCAATACAGTGAGATGCAAACATGTTCTAATAAGAAGAATGAACTTTAAAACACTCCCCATAGTCTACAAACAAATATGCAGAAATTAGTGCCCAAATTATGCAAGAAATTCAAATGTAAGCAAATGTAAACTTGTAAACACATGACAGTTCACAAAAAAAGGACAATTTGATTTTGGCTGCTGTACCCTGCATAACTACAAGCATCCGTCAGCAAACATTTGTTCTAGTAAAATGAACAGGTGATTGGTCCAGACTGGAACACACCCGAACCAAGCAATTGGATTGGTTCCTGAAAGGAAACAGACCAATCAGATGTGTTGGCAGGGTAGGAGCCAGTCTCTGTTCCTAGATACATGGTGTGAACCAAGGGCAAATTAAAGAGTTGCCTCCGAGTTGCATCATTTTCCTCCTTGCAGGTCTATTAGTAGGCACTCGGCACAGCCTCTTTACGAGAGCCACTCTGAGAGCAGAATGAGACACTCTTCCTGCAGTGTTATGCCCTTTTATGAACCAGAATGACATGTGTTCTAATCCAGAGAGAAATTAGCTAATGGGAAAAAAATATATTTTTTATCTGTGTTTTATTCCGTCTGAAAAGAAGCGAAAGCACAAATTCTGAATTAAACGGCTCAGCCTATCCTGGGGAGTTCCACAGACATCCTATGATGAGTCCTATGATGACAGAGCTCAGATATTAAGATAACTATTATCATTTTTTTCTAAAAACAAAAGGAGAGGAAGAGAGAAAGAAAAGAGAGTGAGAAAAAAAGAGAGAAAAAACAGGCCGTATATATCTCCACCTTACTGGTCTCTCACGTGTTCCTGTCTCGCTTCTCCTCAGGCGGACTCCTTGCCCTTCAAGTGGCAGCGGCGTTTTGTCCGGTGGAAAACGTGCATTGATTGAGAAGACGGAGCCACATCCATACTGACACAACAAACAAACAAGCAGCTGGACGGGAGGAAGCTGTGAGGCTGCGCTGGGGAGCAACGGGGTTGTTTTTCATGATAATGCCTGATCCCTCTGTTCTGCCTGTCACTGGGGCTCCCTCTCTGTCTTGCCTGCTCGCCTGTCAGGCAGAAAGAGGCAGGCAGGGGGAGAGGCAGAGAAGGAGGCAGGGAAGGAGGCAGGGAGAGAGGCAGGGAAGGAGGCAGGGAAGGAGGCAGGGAAGGAGGCAGGGGGAGAGGCAGGGAAGGAGGCAGGGAGAGAGGCAGGGAAGGAGGCAGGGAAGGAGGCAGGGAGAGAGGCAGGGAAGGAGGCAGGGAAGGAGGCAGGGGGAGAGGCAGGGAAGGAGGCAGGGAAGGAGGCAGGGAGAGAGACAGGGAAGGAGGCAGAGATGCAGGGAGAAGACAAACAAATGAAAAAACATGGTAGACATGTAGGAAGGCATACTGACAAAGAGGCAGGCCGGCGGGCAAGAAGGCTGTCCAAAAAGACAGGCAGACAGAAAATCGGTCAGGCAGACAGGCAGGCAGGCAGACAGCTGCGTGTTAATTCTTGCAGTTCTGTGGGGGTGTGTACATGTGTAATTTGGCCTGCTCGTGAGCAGCGATAATTGTGTATGTGTGTTTGAGTGTGTGATTAGAGAAAGATAATCAGAGAATAATGAAGCCTCAGTATGATTTATGAAAATAGATTAAATGTCACAGCTGAAAGGTGCCAGGTTAAATGACACTGACCCACAAAATACTAAGAGATTTTCAACAAAAACTACTAGTTTTTCTTTTTAAAGGCGGGGGAGAAGCAAAGAGGCTAAGGCTGTGTGTGTGTGTGTACTAGGCTGGCTTTGTGGCTAGCCAAGGAGGTTCTTTGTGGTCCAGTGTCTTTCAGTTTAGTGTGCCTTCGTTTGCTGAGGAAAGTGTGTGTAGCAGTCCTATTCTGATGAAAGGCCCTCAGCTCCCACCGGGCCTCATGCTGCACAACGCTCATTCAATCTCCAGCTTGATTACTCGATTGGAATCATTGATTGGAGGGGAACTTTAATGACCTATTATCTCAAGTGTTAATCAGTTGTTGACAGACGGTCTGCCCTGGGACCAAGCGTGTCAGAGGGATGGAAACGGCCATCAAGTGGCCTCTTACATATACACACGTCAGATGGGTTGAGGGTTAGAGAAGCAGGAACTCTGGATGACGAGTTCATTGGTTTCTTTCCCCTTGAGGTTCCGACTGTGTGCTCGAGTGACATCATCTTTAGCAGTGACTCAGATGCGCAGCATCTTGCTCAGACCTTGTGCGTTCACTAAATTTTATATTCCATCGTTACCGCTTGTTTTTTTTTTTTACAGTGAATTACCCCAAAATGAGAGTGAGATTGAGATATAAAAAATAGGATGGGGACTGCACGACTTCTCTGTATGCACATTTCATTTCGTATTTATGGAAACTGTGGCAATTGAAAATCACATCAATTCAAAAAGGAAATGTGGAACCCTGTTAAATGTCACCTGGGGGACACACACAGAGGACACCGGTTTATGAATAAGGTCCATGGCTGTAAAGCTGAGTTACAGACTGCGGTAGGGAGCAGGCTTGTAAAGCTAATCCACTCTGCTGTTAGGCTATGACTGTGAAACTCTAATGACATCATTAGTAACCATCCAAACACAGAACCTTACTGGTTTGCTCCAATCATTATTATGCTTGTTCTGGATTACTAATTAGGCTGGCCTTAATGGACTGACGTCTTTAAGGGGAGAGGGACTCTAAATTAGGTTTGGATATTAGGTTTTTTTTTTTCAAGAAACAACAATTTGGGCTTTTGACACATTGTGTGATTATAAATGTAGGCTAATAAATAAAAAGAAGCAAAGCAAAAGTGAGTTCCTGAGAGGTCTGGATGTCTGTCACTGATAGCACATTTCTAACCACTTTAATAAGCACATTACCGAACCAAACTAGTTATTTGGACATCCCTAATGTGTGCCTGTTGCTTATGTTCTGTTCCTATTGAAAATCAGAAGGCAAAAGCTCCAAACCATTTACGTTTGTCTGTCCCCCTCACCGTTTCTCTGTTTCTCTCTTCCCCTACATGCTTCCATTAAATGATCTCTCTCCTTCTATCCCTACATCTTAAAGTCTCATCAATGCTTCTTAATTTCCATCAATACCGGCACACAACTAAGCTCTCCCCACCTGTCCTGTCACCATGGAAACCTCACCCCTGACAACAAAGCTCTCTGTAAGGCACAGAGTGCTGTATTCTCCTTGATTAGATATTGATTACGCTTTTGTAATACATAATAGGATCAAAAGCAGCTTTGCTTACCCCCAGTCCACTTTACACTTCTATTTAGTTGTAAGCTTTGTTATTTCAGAATCTGCATATTAAGAGGGATGGGGTTGAAACCTGGCACCCTTTGTTCCTCCACTTGGACTTTAGAGGTTCTAGTTGAGTGAGTGTGGTATATATTTCAGACTGTGACTGGTTGCCAGTAATTCTACCTCATTCTAACAGACAGAATGAGCTTTCTCTTGTAGTTGAATAACCTTGTCAGTTAGCCACTAGTACTACAATTAGCAGGCTATGCAACCTGTTAGTCTTGTTGCTGTTTTCAAAGAGAGAACACTAGTTGTAGTGCCAAATGCTAGGTGGCAACAAATTTTATATATTTATAATACTTATTCATTTATTTATGGCATTTGTATCTTTATCTGTATTTGTCAGGAACAGTTAACGTTGCATGTCCTTGAGGCCTGAGCCATTTACCTGCTGCATTTCAACTTCATACAATGCCCAGTTAATATAATGGGTAATGGGACCGCAGACAGGGGTAAGGCTAATCTAAAATTAGAGTTCAAAATTTTCCAATTCCAAATGTGAGATTTCATAACATAAAAAATCGGAAAAGATGCGGATAAGATTGACTCTGAAGAGTCTTCAGAATTTCTTTTTCATTTACGTAATTGTAGGGGACCCCCCAAGAGTAATAGGGTAGGTAATTTCAAACCCTGGTTAGAGATATGTAGCTGCATATTTTAAGGAAGGTGGGTGTGTGTGTGTGTTGGAGGCTTCCTGTGACCTAATGTAAATGGGTCTGCACTTTAAACAGACCATTGTAAATGCATCTGCGGTACGTGAGCCTGGGTTTTCCAACATGTTGCTTATTGCGAGGACATGCTAATAGTCCTGTTTGCAAGTACTGGAGTGTTCACAAGCTCGCAGCTTAATGCACCTGCATAGATAGATTAATGGACCATATAAGTCACATGCTAAATATGTGCCTAGAGACAAGCGATCCGTCAATAGGGTAAATATTTGTGCATGTGCCATTGCTGGGAGGAGATGATGGAGACTGTGATGCCTGTGAGAGGATGTAGAGCTGTCAGTCATAGCCTGCACTTAGAGAGAGGGGGCGTGCAGGTCTTTCTCTGTATAATGGGGTATGAAGGACATCTCTTGATTGATGTAGGAGACAACATTGTCCTAGGGATGGCACCGCTCTCCCGTCGGAACCTGTCAATCAAAGTTGTGTACTGTAAACGACATCAATGGTACAGTAAGGAAACCCTTTTTAACTTAAGTTGGAATATTTGAATAAGGGATCATGTTGCAGTCATGATGACATGGTCAAACACATACATCAGTGTAGAGAAACAACACTGTGTCAGTAACGATCTCTGTCACACCCTCTTACTCAGTATCTTCCTGTGTATCTCTTTAAAGTCTCGGCAGACTCAATCAACATTGCCTATCAGAAGTTTCTCTGCCAACCCCTCCCATCCGCCCAGCCCCACCACAGTGTGTCGGGCTCAATTGAGGAAAAGAAGGTGGATGAGGTGGAAGGTTGAGAGACCTGGGAGAGCTTATTATCCGCCTTATTGGTGGATCACCTGGGCAGCGATATGAAACATTCTGACCTCCTTTTACAACTCCAAGACAGAGAAGGACAACAAACTGTAATAAACCCCTAGCCCCGCCCCTCTCCACGGTGCATAGCTAACTTTGGCTGTCACCCCCCTTGCTCCAAAATGGAAGGATAAAAATGGCAAAGTCAAAAAGAATGTTGGCGTTCTACTTTTGTGTAACCCCCCCATCGTCTCCCCCCCCCCTCCTTTTCCTGAAAAAACAAACAAAGCCACCCCCCAATCCCAGCACAGTTTCATCAGCTTTAGGGGTTACAGGACAGATTGAGTATTGACAACAGGAGGCTGCCAGGGCTTATGACTCTGAGGCAGACTGGGGGGGGGGAGATAATTCAGCCCCACTTCACTCCGAGGAACTGTCCAGTTTGTCATCAGGAATCATTGAGCGTCTGCAGCACAATAAGCGGATCTCTGGAGACACACAACAGGAGTCACCACGTGAATGGCCAGGAATTACTGTCCCAACTGGAGCCCTTTTTCTGTTTTATTGTCGACAGATTTAGCAACTATAAATCTGCTGGCCTACTCTCTCCTGGCAGAGAGACTGTAAACAGCAACCCTGAGGGCCCAGGGGCCCTGTGGTCATCCAGCCCCCCCCCCCCCATGGTGACATCCTCTATCAGGAACTGAGGTGTTGTTGCTGATGTTTATGACCTCTGAACTCTGTTGGTGATGTGTTGTGGTTTGGCTGCTGCCCTTTGTTGCTTGAGAGTCAATGCGAGAGGAAGCGAGTTGGTCCATAAAAAGGACTTTAACCACAGGACCTCGACGTGACCCGTGCCTCAGCCACAAATGTTTCCCAGGCTGTCAATAAAACTGTCTACGAGGTGAACCATTGATTGGCTCATCGATCTCTGTTCTCTTATTTGCAAGCCGAACAAGCTCAGCTCTTAGTGCACCTGGTCTGGTTTCAGCTGTAGCACCTAGGATGTCAGATAAGACCGTATATCCCATTTCACTTTAATCAATGCACAATTTGTTCTCCACCCACTTTCAATCTCCATCCCATTTATTATGTATTATTCGCCCTTTTTAAAACAATTCCCTACCAACCTTCTCATCTAATTTGGTATTCAGATATGGTTAGCACTATTATCTCAATTAATACGATGACACGTTCTAAATGCATTCTCTGTATAATTCAAGTGACACAAGACACCACACATTTCACAGCTATATAAATCCGGGGTCGTCACCCTCAGAGGTTCATAGGTCTTTACATTGGTTGACTGGAGGTTATGGAATTAATTAACATTATAACATATGAAAGTGTGATGAAAGAAGCACAATGCAAGCATAATCTTTCTACAGGACTGTGCTTTATTTTAGTCTAAGCAGAATATAATGAACTAGAGAACTACAGTTCAGGAGCACTATGGGAGAGAAACCACCCCTTGTCAGGGAAAAACAGACCCGTGCCAACACCAATTCAAATTACAGCTCTGTTTGAAAGGAAATAGAATTAACTAATTTTGTTCAAGTAAAATGAAAAAGTTACACATTTATTCAATCATTCAAACAAAATTTCATAAATAAACCATTGGATATTTACCAAGATAAATTATAATAAATTAAATTAAACTTCAACATTTTGGCAGAAATAAAATAAAAGTTAGGTGTATGAAAGCAATTTTGCGAAGCTGGGAATGTTATGATTATTAATGCAAAGTATTGTGGGAGATTTTTTTGTAATAGTTCTTTCTGAAACGTTTTTCAAAGGCTGTCATTTTGAGTTGGGTTGGAGCAAAGCAGCTCTCTTGGGGTTGAACGTGTTCAAATTTGGTCCTTGTAACCATGGGAATGGAACTGAGTGACCACATCCTCATCGGTGTCAGAAGTGGGATTGAGGCAAAACTGACACTAGACAACCTCAACACCTGACAGCAGTTCAGCAGAAACGCTTCATCTCTGCAATTCAACGTATACAATATTGATGTATATGAATGAGCGCCAACACAGGTGAAGAAATATAGCTGATACCCCCAGAAAACTGCGTGCCTGACATGCTCCCACAGGTAGTACTATCGGAGAGAACGGACTGTTATTTAAGGCAGACTCCTTAGATCAGCTTGGTGTCAGGAGCTAACCTGACTAGACCAAAGCAGTGCAGTGGAACTATCTATCATTGGCACATTTTCTTCAGTGGCTTCAGAGTCAACCACAGTTATTACAATATAAACGTTATCTCAGCCTAACACTGAAACAACCTGCTATGTCTAAGAGAAACTTCCCATAGTCCTTTGCATGCAGAGAAGATGAACATGGGAGATATGACTCTTTGATTTGATAAAAAAAAACCTGTATTCAAGATGAAGACAAGAGGATCAAACCAAAGAGAATTCATGGCTTATAAAAACAATGGTCATGGGAAACGATGATTTAACATTTTGAAAACAAACAACAAAATGTCTGAGGTTTTCCAATAGAACCAAAGGCCTCCTATGAAATCCTTTTAAACATGCAATTACTTACAACAGCAGATTCCCCTTGAATTGAGTTGTGCCTCATCTCTTTGAATCCACACATAATGAATCTTTCATCATCTTCCCCTACAGTGCAGTTTCTTAATTCCTGTACAGAATGTAGGAGCTTTCTGTCAACAAACATCTCTTTTAACTTGTCCATTTACAAGGAATTTCACAGAGGGATTGTGCAGCAAAATCTCCCTTTAACATGTATCATAAAAGCAGAATAAACCTTGTGACAATGGGTCCATCCCAGCTTCAGCAGATAATAGAAAACAAAAGAGAAAGAGAGAGAATAAATGAAAACCATTTAACCACATGAATATAAATCCATTTGAACATCAGCGCTTCAATATACAAGAAATAAAATCCTTTGCTCTACTGTTTTTGATAAATTATTTAATAGTTTCCTTCTCTTAAAGTCAGTGAAATATATTAACTATTCATTTCATTTTTTTAATTGTTTGAACATGATTTATTGTACTGTCTATAAAGAAGGCTTAACATAATTAAAAAATAAGCTATATTATTATATGTACAGGAGTACTGCAGCTATGTAGCTGAGGAGAGATGAGGCCAAGGCAAGCAGGCAAGGGGGACTGCAGGGTAGTAGTCTTGGCATTCTAGAAATAAGTGTATCCCTCTCACCTGGCCCCTTCTCAATCTGATCCTACACCTGTGTTTGGATAATATATACATATATTTTCAGCCCCAACTTGGCAGTCCTACCACCTTCTCAATGGCCTCTCCCCCAACTCTCGCTAACCCAACCACGGTGAGCTGGAAGGCGGAGGAGCGTGGCTGAAGCTGTCTCCCGCTCCCCTGCGGCCGGCGAGCCCACCTGGGGGGCGGGTCTGCTCTTCACGTCTTTGAGGTCACATCTATTCGTCTCATCATCTTCCCATTGGACTAATCCAATTACTGCTCGAGCAATCTTTCAGCTGTCAGGAATAGCATGTTGTGTCCGTGTAAACAGAATCCTAATGAATGGATCACTCCAGGCTGGAATTTAGGCCACACCAAACCATCTCCGTCTCCTAGCCCTGTCTGGTCTCCCTCAGCCTAGGGGTTAGCCTGTTAGCGTACATGTCGGCTGGATAGTCAAAGGCTAAGGGTTAAAAATGACCCAAACACTTGAGCAGATCCCTGCAACTGCTGTGGATACGTTTGTTTAGTGACATCATCGTCCCACACAGTCAGACATCTAGAGACAAGCTACTATAATACACTTCATATGACCTGCCTCATTTTTTAAACATATTCTTACTTACTACCTAGTATATACACGAAAGAATAAAAAAGTCTTTGTCTTCCTCACTTTGATTTAAATCTCAGCTTTGTTGTCAAACATGATTGCACATCTTCAGTGATTGACTGCTCCTATGGTTTGTGGTAGGATACAAGCTTGTCTTCTGTTTCTTTTTTAAATGACATGATGACATGATGACCTGATAGATCCAAGGCAATGTTCATAGACGTTTCAGAGCCCCTCCAGAGCTTTCTCCCCTGCTTTCCGTCTCTGTCTCTTAGTAATCCACCAAGGTTGCCTGGCTAGAGACCCAGCATAGCTCCCGCTGGTCCCACTGGCCCCAAAGGGTAACCGCTCTTCACATCCTCTCCCTGGCTGGGACCACGCAAGGCAACAAACCATATCCACTAATCATGACATCAACGAGACCGATGCCCTGAGTATTGAAGGGATTTGGTTGAGTTTGCCTGGATATCCCTCATCCATCTATGCCTTTTTCATCTCCAGTCCCCCTGCCCCTGCTCCTGCTTGGGCATACTTCCTCCATCCAACCTTTCTCTACCCTCAACCCCTCCTCTAAAATCCCATTTCCATGGTAAAAACCCTTTTTGCGGTAAAGCATGATGACGGGGAAAAAAACCTCTTTCCCAAAGCAGCCATTAAATGAGAGGCATTAATTTCTCCCTCCTGTCCAACAGGTTCCTTTAATTATCTCTCCACTTTCAGTCAATTACATTTCACTTCCTTTCCTTGACAATCACTGCTATTTTAGGGTGAGTGCTCCTCACCCAGGGGGCTGGAGACTCGCACACACGCTCCAGCAACTGCCTCCCTTGCCCCCTTGGATGGGCTCTCCGACACCCTCACAGGGTTCTCGCTCCTCATGAGGACTGACCTGGCAGAATACTAAATAAAGGCATTGGTGTTGGACCCGGAGCCTATAGCAAAAGCTTAGCCAGGATGAAGTTAACTTTGTAGAAGTCCTTTACATCAGGCAGTGAAAGCATATAGTAACCTCTTTTGCCGTAACCTCTTGACATTAACTTAATTTTGGTTGTGTAAGCATGCTAGCTGCGCTATGACTAGGCTTATATGAGCCCTGTTTCTGGACAAGTCTTTTTTTCTGAACAGCCTGCAGTGATACTGAGTTCCAGACTAATATTAGCATTAACCTAAAATGTCAACTTAAATGTTCCCCGCGGAGCATGAGTGGGTGTTTTTCAGTGAGCACGGTGGTGGACTAGCTCCTGCAGGAGGCGAGTCACTGTTGAGTTAGCATTCTCTGAAGCGGCTGGAGCTGCCGCATTGGCTGGACTAAGGGCCAGACAGGGCCAGAGGCTGGGAGCTGAGCCGGCAGCTTCTGTAGTAAATAAAGAGAAACATAAAAACTCCCTGCTTCTCATTTCCGTTGTTCCAGTCTGGTTTCCCAGCTATTTCTGTTTTAACTTTATGTCACACAGATAAGATCCTTTTACTGGGTGTCCAAGCAATAAAAACATGCTGGTTTGAGAGTGCACCCTGATTCCTCATTGCCTAATTTAGCCTTCTAAGCCTTTAACCTGGCTCTCTTTGACAGTTAAGATGCTTTGTTAGTATAGAGCTAACTCAACAGCAGAAAGCCAGGTTAGGTTGAGCCAAACCTGCCCTTGACTAACCCTGGCTCTAAGTGGTCTCTCTAGCCATGGGAGGGCAGCCTTTCTGGGAGAGGAGCCATCAGGGAGAGGGGCCAGTGGAGCAGTCACAGCGGGTACATGAAGGGGCTCAGGGGACCAGCGTTGGGGGATGTGTTTTTCAAGACGGCAGAGGAGATGAGTCTGGGAGATTTCATTGCTCATGGAACATTAGGTTTCCCATTGATTAATTCAGCATTCATAAATAATGAGCACAACAGGGCTGTAAAGAACATGCATTCATGTTGACCTACTTCACATGAATTCACGGAGCTCCCAAAAGAAGTTTGCTTTGTACCGTGTTATTTTTTTCGAAGGCAATTTTGAGACCAACCCGGACCAATCTTGCAATGTTGTCTATGAGCATCGTTTTTGATTCCAAAGAAACTGTGCTTCACCAATACTCTTTCAGTGCTGAACAATACTCTGTGCTTTGCAGGTGTCCCAACTGTAATACAGCCACATAGAGACGACACATTTCAGAGAGGATATTTTGTAGGAAATGGCGGCCTCTTAGGAGATTGTTGAGACACATTTAAATGCTGAAAGCTGAAGCACAATGACACAGGCCACTTGAGAGCTGCAACTGAGGATTTTCTGCAGAATTGTTGGTTGCTACCCATTTGCATCCTGTTTTTGTCAAGTAGCTTTGTGCCTGGAGCAACATTCTCAAACCACTACCCCATCTCCCCCCCATGTTTCCCTTTTGCAACAATCGGTGCTTGCGTCAATCAAATATTCAATGTTAACACCTAACTAGCTATGATATAGGAAGCTTTCTCCTCGCTCCTCAACTCCACCACTCTACTGGTAGACACTGTATTTTTGGTGCCAGGTCAGCTGTTGTCAGGCTTGCCAGGAGTCGGCAGCACAAACATAATTCTCTCTAATCTTCCTTCTGTCATCCCCATGCATTCAGGGGACCATCCCGACTGTAATTTGGTCCAAGTGATTATACTGATGATTTTTCACTTGGTTGCTACTAATGTATGGAGCATGGCGATTACACCGTGATTAGAGGAAAAGGTGAAATAGCATATCTAATAAGGTGGGGGAGATAATCGAAGGCTAGTGAACCCAGAGATTGGGCCAGGTTTGAAACATTGTTCCAGGGGGAGCCGCTGGCTCGACAGAACAGCCTGGTTTGGTTCTGGAAGGCATGAGTGAACAGAATGAGGGTCTGTCTGTTGCAGAGAAATACAGAAATGTCAAATAAAAAAAACAAGAGAGCTAACATAGGTAGTGTTGGCATAACATTGTACAGCAAAGTAATAAATCAAAACCTGTTCACAAAAATAGTGGCATAGTAGTGTACTGTTCTTAAGCAGCTGGGCAAGATGGATAAGTAGGGAGATAGAGAGGGTGTGAAAGTCATTGTGGTGTGATAATGCAGGCTGGGTTTTCAGGCAATGCTGTGTAGACTTGGAATACATCTGCTCTGTTTTGGAGAGACAGTCCCAGAGGTAAAGAGGAACAGGCTGGACAGAAGGCAGCAGGAACCTAGTACATGCCAACACTTTGCTTTATCTACCCTTCAATCCTATTTCCCAAGAGCAGGCATCCTCGGGTACGTGGTGTTCAGCAGAGGAGAGAGGTCGGCCAGGGCCTCTGATTGCATGGATTTAGTCCCCAGGGATCCACCTCAGAGCATCACTTTAAAGGATCAAGTAGACGAGCCTCGGACATGGTGACATGGGGTAGGCGAGGGGGCTTAAGGGGTCAGGTTTGGTTGTTGACTTCCACTTTTCTTCTCTTCTACCTGCCCCACTTCCTCAGTCTAGACCCCCCCCCCCTCGTCTCACACCGCCCCCCTCCCTTACCACCCACCTCTTTCCACACCTTTTCAACAGTCGGCTCTGAGGGATATATGGAGTGTGTGAGATGGTGTTCAACCCAGGAATTTGGGGAAGTGTTGAGAGTGATTGAATTGCTATCCATCCTCCCCCCAGACTCATTGCAAACATATTGATCTTGTTTTATGGGCCCACATCCAGCACTGTAAAATGGTCAAAATAAGGTCTCCAAGACACTAACTCAAGACCTGACAATTTCGGAGCGCTCTGCTGTGTACTGGTTGGTATAGCCGGTTGAGAGGTGCTGAAGGATGGCTGTAGAAAGATACTTGACTGTAATTTCAGAGCAGGTAGTGATGGGTTGTGATAGTAGGTTTTTTCCACAGGTTATTTGTATTACACATGGAGTAAGCAGAGAATCGGGAATGTTAACAGTGGCATTTACACTATGTACGACAAAGCTAAATGAGCTGTAAAAGCGTTCACTCTTTTGCTATCAATAAATCTAGTTGGTCTTCAGAGTTCAACTTCATCAGAAGATCGACAGCAGAGAAACAGGAGGCATTGTTTCCCTATCTTATAAGAACCTAACAACGGCCTCGGCGAACATAAATATCCTGCCCTCTCTAGCTCTCTGGCCTAAAATGCGGTTATTTTTAATGGGTCTATTTTTTCTTGTTGCCAAGGGTCTCAAACGTCGCGAGAGCCAATTCATTAATTTCCTGTCGAGTCCACTCTTTTGGCAGTTTCGGTAGCTATCATTCTCACTTATCCTTTTCTGTGCTCTCCTTAATGCTTTGTCCATTTTGTCCTTCTCTTTTTTGCCAAGTCTTCTCCCTTTAACTCTTTAAACATGTTTCATAACAGCACGCTCCCTGTCATTAATACAAAAGCTCCAAAAAGGAAAAGAAGAATAAACACATGATGTCCGTTTTGCTTGGTCTTTACAGTGGATTGTCGCTTAAACACAAAGGCTAGTGGGAAGCCTGTTGTATCTGCACCCTGTCCAGTGCAGACTCTAGGAAGTTAAATCAGTGTTTTTTTTCCTTTTCTGCGTTTCCTCCACAACAGTTCTTTTGTAGCTGTCTGAGTGCGGTGAGTTATACATCATGATGACCGAGATATCCAGTGGCCGAACCTTAATATCCAAGAGAGAAAGACTCAAAGCCCACATGGACTGACAAAATGATTTTTTTTTTCTCCTTCATTTGCCCCCATTCTTTACAGTTTCAAGTACTTTTTTTCTTTAAAAAACAACGGCAAAAATTAGCAAATCTACTTTAGTCTAGTTTTCTACGTTTTTCTACTCTACAACCTGGTTCAGAAACAGCAACCAGAACAGATAATCAGCCCATTGGTACTACGTTTCCTTGTCTTTTTTGAATTTACACATTATTTCCTTTTTCTTTTATTCATACTTACAGTAGGCCACTGGATATTGATTTTAATGATTTCTTTTGACTACTATTAAATTGTAATACTTGCAGCTACAAGGTAAGAGTTTTTAAATATATATTTATATATTTATATATTTATATTCTTTTAAAAAGCGTTTAGTCCTTTGGTCCCTATTTCCTAAGGAATGATGCATGTAAATTATCCTGGATTCTCCTCCTTTCATCTTCTTGTCTTCAGAGCTCGCCCTGTCAGAGAGCACAACACCTGTGTAGGCACAAAAACCAAAATGGCAGCAGGCTGGTGTGTGTGTGAGTGTGTATGTGTGTGTCTGTTGAGATGGCATTTGCACATATTTATACATGTACATAAGAGCTTGTTCAAAAAAAATGTTTACAAGTGTCCTGTCTGTAAATGTTGATGTGTGTGGGTGTGCATTGGTTGATCTATTTATGTGTATGTGTGTGTTTATATATAACTGTGTCAGTATGCATGCTTTGAGCATAATGTGTCTATAAAGGTCTCCATCTTGTCTAAAAAACAGCAGCAAAAAGTTGGTCTCTGCAAACAATCCTCTTCTTCAGGCGCCAAAGCAAAACAGAAAAAAAGAGGCATTTGCGAAGTAAAGGAAGAAGAAAAAAGAAAAGAAAAAAAAAAAGTCACCTCCAGGCTCCTTCTCCTCAGTCACCCAATCTCTCGGCCAGTTTCCAGCAGGATCAAGGGACCACCCTTCTTTCATGATATGTAGCAGAGCAAGAAGTCTTTGTACTTTATACTGCACTTGTGGAAATAAGGTGTTGTGGCCCTTCATCCTGAAATAGAGATAGGTGAGAGAGACAGAGAGAGAGAGAGAGACAGAGAGAAGTCAGTCTGTGGCAAGACTGTTGTCTGCAGGGTGCAGGGTGCTGGCTACTAGATAACACATAGACAGGCACGACATGTGAAGCAGACAGGAGCAAGAGAAGAGTGTTCAGTCAATCTCTAATAAATGTTTGTGTAAAGGGGATGGTGGGTTGTGGAACAGACATGTGAGTTGGGGCGCACTGACAAAGCTAATCCTAATAGGTCCTATTATTTAAAACAACTGATCCCGTAGCACAAACATGACCTAATGAGATGTATCCTGAAAAGAGCCATAAGCTCTTGCATGGTAGCCTGATTTTAGAACTTCGGAACAGGTCCCCATGACAACAGAGAGAAGGCGGTGAAGGGGTGGGGGGTGGGGGACACACACCTAGGACAAACGAAACACACAGATGTGGACATGATAATATGAAGATAACAATGAAAAATAGCTGCTGTCTGATGAAATACATTAAAATAATGTAGCAATGTGTGTTGAGATCCTTGAACTGTAACATATTGTGACACATATTGTACAAATCTAAAAGCTACGCCCTGACTCCCCTAAATCCCCTCTCTGCCAAAAGCAACACCTTGACGGATGCACATTGGATGTGTTTGTATGTGTCTCTCATTGGTGTTTATAACAGCTTGTTTGTGAGGCAATCATACTTAATGTATTCTGAGCCTTAAAGGCACAGTTCAAAATCAAAAATAAATATTTTCCCTCTTACCTGTACAGTATTATTTATCCATATGGATTGTTTTGCTGTGAGCTGCAGAATTGAGTAGAAATCGGCCATAAAGAAACTTGCCTTCTCTTGAATATGATAAAACTAGATTAGGCTAGTCTTGTGGTGCTAAAAACATAATATATATATATATTTTACTCAACAGCAATGTCTCTTTCCAGAAATTATGACAAGATCCCTCGATTTTATCCACAGACCTGGTAGTGAGCAATTTCATGTAGGAAAAATGTATTTCTACCAAACTACTCCCACCAACCACACCACCGCTCTGAAGTCCACACAATTTGGCAACTCACACCAAAACCACGTAGATGGGTAAATAGCACTACAGGCAAGAGGAAGAAATAAGGAGGTGGGGGTGACCTGTCCCTGTAATGCAATCCAAGAGAGACTACATCCCAGCTCATCATTCTCTCTGAGAAAAGCACCAAAAAAGCTGACGCTGTGGAGGGAATGTTCGCCTGCCACTCTTGCCAGCCAACAAGGCAGCAAGCCAGCCCACAGCTCTCTCTCTCTCTCTCTCTCTCTCTCTCTCTCTCTCTCTCTCTCTCTCTCTCTCTCAAATGAGCTTGTTACCATTTTACAATGGATAATTTCTTATTAACCATGGGAGATGAGATGCTAACTTATTTCGTAGTGGTGGAGGAAAGCAGTACCATTAGATGCAGGCCTTTGTAGCTGGCAGACCTGATTATAGACGTGCCATCTCTTCACAACACACCCCTAATTCAAAGCAGACATGCACCACATCCATCCAAGACTGAAATAAAAACATACAAGATGGATCTGCTTCAGTCCTCAGTGGTTTTTCCAGACGGGAGTTTGACACTGACAAACAAACCCCCAAAAACTTTAAAAAAACAAATTCTCAAAAAACTTTTGAGAATCTTGTAACAAAAAAAAGTGTGCTTTGTTACTAGAACTTAATTTATTTGGGTATCAAATATTCCCATCATGCATGCAATCTTATCAGAACATGGTCAGTGTTCCAACACTGTTTGAAAGAGACCAGTAATTAGAGAGCTGGAAATGTGGGCCCATCCAGACAGACTTGCAGATGGCTAGCCTGAGTTTAATTCATGCCACTGAAGGATGCACCACCAATGTAGCAGGGAATAGGGCTAAAAACCTGTTCACTAGGTCTTATCAGGGTTGGCTTGTAAGAACAGACACTAAGTGTAAATTACACAGGAACAACCCCTTCCACTGTACAGCTAGCCAGGAGACCGGCAGCATCCATCAATGGAAGTGCTAAGGATTTAGTTTATGGCGTGATAATTAACACTAGGACCAGGCCACAGTACAGTAAGCTACGGAGGGTTTCATGTTACACAAAGTATGCCAGCTACAACCTTCAAAAGCAAAATAACACAGAGGCCTAGACTGGAAAACCAAACAACAAACTGTAATGGGGCAATTTGAGATATTTGTTTTTCCAATCCCAATCTGTGCGTGTCTTGCGTGTCTATGTGTTTAAGAGTGCATTTGTGCGATGATATCTGTGTGTGTGTCGTAGAGTGGATTCTTGCTGCGTGGGGCCAAGCTTGTGCCTGCAGCTTTGCAATCCTATTGTAATTGGTTGGGCCTGCTCATAAATAAATATATGAGAAGTGATCCTCATGCTACGCAAACAAAACAATCCCGCAGAAGCAGCCCTGGTGCGGATGGAGTGTGTAGAGGAGAAGTGGAGTGTCAACATTTGTCTGCACTCTCTGTGTTGATGGAGCAGATTTAATTGGCTGCACAAACATAGGGTCATCTTGGCTATCTCTCAACTAAAGAGCAGCTGATTGAAAAAGCTCCATTTATTTTCTCGACGCATCAGAGACTTGAGGTGCCAGAAACAGGTGTCAAGTCCTCTGTCTAAACAGAATGTAGACTCTTCATTTGCATAAACACCAGTGGTAAGTGAATATGTATATAAAGAGAGGTACATAATATAGAATATTCATAGACACTGAACTGGACACAAGAGAAAGTAAAACACACAAGATCACAGTACAACAGCAAGAAGGGGTCAAAGGTCACGCCGGATCATGTGACCAACCAACCAATCAGCACGGCCACAACTACCAACTATCAAATAGGCATCAACGTACGGCACTTCACAAACTGCCAAAAAATATTAAAAAGTGGGCGAAATATAAAGATATATAAAGATATAGAGATATATGTATAGAGAGAAACCAATCAACTTCACGTCATGCAATGCGGTCACAATCCTGTCACATGACGTCATCCAGATAGAAAATGACACCATGGGTTCAACTTACAGGCGTGGGTAGCTCCGCCCCGTGACTGGCGGGGGTGTGGCTACACAACGTTGGGAGGCCGCCTCACGCTATGATTGGACCTGCCAGGGTCGCAGGTTGGTAGTGGGGTGCAAAAGAAGGAAAGAATCGGTGGAGTTTGTTTTCTCTTTTCTTAAATTGGGAAATATGCTGTAAGTAAATCCCTTCCCCCTGCATGTTCCAGCTTATCACCTTCTCCGGCTGACTAAATCAAATGAAGGCGGTTGTTACTGTCAAAAAGATAAGTAAACAAATCAAACAAATAAAAAGGAAGAAAGAAAAAGAACCTTCAACAAAACACAAAATAATAGCCCTTACTTTTTAAAAGCATTTCTGAAACACTTTTAGCTTGAGAACATTTACAGGTTAAAAGACCGACTTGGTGCTTTCTATTCACTAAGATAAGGCTGCCAGCCAAATACATATTTCTGAGCGCAAGTAATTGGATATTTTGCCTTCCATTGTTTGCTATGATGTTGTATGTGCAGAAGGCAGCGAAGCCTTTTCTAAAATATATGGTTATCTTTACAACACTTAATAGGTTGTCAGAAAACAGTACATAGTAAAATGGACTTGTCTCCTGTTGTGACAAGTCTCTAATTTAAAAGTTCAAGGTCATGCTACTGATAATACAAAATACTAATGCCACGATATCCACATTTTCTTTAGTATACTGACATGCTAAGACTGCATTTGTACCACATAAATAAGTACTACATCTAAAGCTCTGATATCTCTAAGCACTATACAAAATGTAACAAGTGAATTATTCATTTTTGCTGTTCAATAAACGGAATCTATATTATTCATATATTATATAATGTATTTTACATTTCACACTTTTTTTTTTTTACACTTCATTTAAACATGATAAGTTATTTGTTGTTTCTACATTATATATTAGAATAGCTTAACTCCAGAAAAGGCTGTATTACCAATTGCTGTGAGAAGAGACAGTAAATAGTGCTAAAACTCAAAAGAATTGAAGACCTTAAAAAAAAAAAAAAAAAAAAACACCTTTAAAAAAAACATACATAACAATGTCCACAGTCCACACTGGATAAAACTGTAATCTGTTAGAAGGATCTACAAACCTAGGGGCAAACAGAACTTCAAAAGCAAAGTTTCATTTGATGCCTTTCAGAAAGTTTGGTTTTACCTTATTTTCTTCAGCAAGATATGTTACAACATAAAACATCACAAGTGGAGTGGCTGGATGAAACAACAAGAACATGGAACACAAACAAAACCAGACAATGTGCTTTCATAAAACAACGATACAGAACACTGAAAGAGGCAAGGTGGACAGAGATACCCCCCACTTTTCACAAACACACACGCACACACACACATTTTCGCTAAAGCACACTCTGAAATTCCTTCCCCTCCTCTCCTCTCTCTCTCTCTCTCTCTCTCTCTCTCTCTCTCTCTCTCTCTCTCTCTCTCTCTATCTTACAAACACACACGCACACACAAGCACACACACAGACACAACAATACACACAAGCACACACACACCTCCTGCTGATGTTACTGAAAGGCCTGTTTGTTTTAAGAGACTTGTTGTTAGAGACACACTGAGCATGTCATAATGATTGGCCTGTTGTCAACGCTTTCAGGACATTCTTCATTTGTCCCGCAAGGTGCGACATCAAAATCAATCCCCCCTCTCCTCGGGCAGTCTACTCTGACAGGTTCCTTTCAATTAGCACAACACATGTTCATTTGAATGCTATCAGACGACCAATGAAAATAACATTTATTATTAGACATATTGCATGCCATCGATGTCACCTCCTGGCTATCGTGTAGAAATAAATAAAAACACATGAATGTTGTTTCAATGCAAATGATGCAAATTGCAATGGGGAAACTATAATGTAGGTAGCCTGTGCAATCAGTCGAGCAGACATTGGAGATATTACTTATCATGATAGCATGGGAACATGAGCAGCAGACTGAATAGATAGTACAGCTAGATGTTGTTACTGTATGGAGGGAGGAGGCACCCTGGAGCCTATGTGCCGCTCGACCCTGAGTACTGTGAAGGGGCCAGGGTAGAGCCGTGCAGCATGGCACAGGCTGGCACAGCCTGGCACAGCATGGCATGTGGGCTGCCCTTACCTGGGTGTGGGCGCCCAATGGGTCAGTAAGGTCGGTTGGCGTCCTTTGGCCTCTTGAGCTGCACCTTCAGTCTCTTCATGCCTATCTGGAATCCGTTCATGGCCTGGATAGCCGCTTGAGCGCTGGATGGGTTATCAAAGCTCACAAAGCCTGAGACAAAGACGGGGGACGGGGGCATGGAAGAAAAGAAAAGGAAGGGGAGGGAAAGAGAAAGCGGGAGTCTTTTTAGATTCTAACAATGACACAACAAAAGGGGCTTTATTTTCTCCATTCATGAGGTTAATTGAAATTCTGTGAAATAAAAAAGATGATTACAAGAAATAACAGAAGTGGTTAATGACATACATATCAGACACTGCCACGCTGACGAGTGCTGAAGGACTGGTGTCATTTGAATAAAAGTGTGTATGCAGGCGAGAAAGAGATAAGCGTTTCACGTGTAGGGTTGAGATCCAGATGAAAACCTGTACATGTTCAGTCCTGCTGCATGTGAAGGGAGCCATCGAGTATGACAAGCTGTGTGTCTGTGTGCGTGTGTTTCATAGTGTGTTTGCATACATGTCAGCTTGCATGCTTGCCTGTGTGTGTCGACTAGTTGCATGCCATAAGGTGTGAGATGTGTGTGTGGGTGTAACAGGTGCAGGGTTGAGGGTTGTGGTGGCAGGGCATTGTTTGTGATGGTGGAGGTTAAAGGGAGTTCTGATTGGTTGACTGACTGGCTGACTGACTGATTGAATGAATGAATTATTGGTTGGCTGGATTACTGGCTGACTGGCTGGCTGACTGGCTGACTGATTGGTTGAATGACTTGCTGGCTGGTTTCCACAGAGACTGAGGTGCCTGTGAGTTATCACCTAGGTTTCTGGGTTCATTCAGCTCCAAGACTGTCTTTCCCTCGAACACCTCCCCCTCCCCCCCCCCCTTCAACCTCCAACCCCCCCACACTGGGACTCCTGCCCACTCTTATCAGACACCTCAGTGATTGACGGCCGGAATTTTCCGCTTGCCAGCTGATTTGATCGTGCCGCTATGGGTCCAATTTAATTTGGGGGGAGAGGGCAGGCTTTTGTCAGCTTGGGCCGAGATAAGGCTGCTGCTTTTACAAACCCTTTAAACAAACTGAGCAAGGAAGAGCCTGTCAGGCCAGCAGCGATCCTTCTCTCCGGCACCCTGCCGCAATAAACCCCCCTGTTCACATTTACATCCCCCTATCCATCCCTCCATCCACCAAAAGGGCAATTGTCAGGGTGGAGTTAAGAAGGGAGGGAGGAGGACAGGAAGGAAGTCGGGCAGAGGAGTAAAGGGAGATGGTAAACTAGGATTTACACCATGTAAATCAGTCGGAAGTTTAACAAGGATGTTTTACACAACTCTGCCGTCTTCACAGGAGCTGTGCCTGCTCTTCACCAGGGCACGTTCACAGGAGCTGTGCCTGCTCTTCACCAGGGCACGTTCACAGGAGCTGTGCCTGCTCTTCACCAGGGAACGTTCACAGGAGCTGTGCCTGCTCTTCACCAGGGCACGTTCACAGGAGCTGTGCCTGCTCTTCACCAGGGCACGTTCACAGGAGCTGTGCCTGCTCTTCACCAGGGCACGTTCACAGGAGCTGTGCCTGCTCTTCACCAGGGCACGTTCACAGGAGCTGTGCCTGCTCTTCACCAGGGCACGTTCACAGGGGCTGTGCTTGCTCTTCACCAGGGCACGTTCACAGGGGCTGTGCCTGCTCTTCACCAGGGCACGTTCACAGGAGCTGTGCCTGCTCTTCACCAGGGCACGTTCACAGGGGCTGTGCCTGCTCTTCACCAGGGCACGTTCACAGGAGCTGTGCCTGCTCTTCACCAGGGCACGTTCACAGGGGCTGTGCTTGCTCTTCACCAGGGCACGTTCACAGGAGCTGTGCCTGCTCTTCACCAGGGCACGTTCGCAGCCATGGCCACATGGCCACAATTCAACCCCCCTCAAACTGGTTCTGTTAAACCTGACCGAAAACTATCTGAAATCATAATTTCATGTTCCACTGCATCCCACAGCTAGAAAGACAAGGGTCGGGTTGTGTAAAATAACCCAGCCATGGAGCAGGACAGGGCACAGACGTGAGGGAGCGAGGGGCTTGGGATTGGGCAGTCTTGTACTACATGCAGAGGTCTGTCTACAAGTGACTACTCAGGTACAGTCATGGAAGCGTGTAAGTACTGATGGATTCCATGCAACACGGTCTGACTTCTAATTCTAAGAACAGCCCTCTGCGGTGCTGATGGTTAGTCTAAAAACAGCAGAGTCTATTTTAAAAGTAGGTGTTGCGGCACTCATATGTGTGTGTGTGCGCGTGTTGGGGTGAATGTTTGTGTGTGTTCTTATCCCCAGACCTTTTAAAATCCATTTTCACTTGGCTAATTCCACTTAGAAGGGTGAGCTTTGATCACCTTTAAATGTCAATATTGAGTGGCTAAAGACAAAGGATTAAAATAACGTTCAATCCCTAAAGAACCTTGACTAACGCTCATACACCAACACACCCTCCCCCTTCCCACATCCCACCCAGCCCTCCTGCTGGGATCAAAAGCCATCGCTTGTAAAATAGGGTTTAAAGCTTGAGAAAAAACACATATAGCATTTACGCTAATCACACCCTGGGCACTGACTGACTGATTCCCTGTCTGGTTTTCACGTCTGACATTTTACATTATTAATCAACACCAACAATTAATGGTTGTTGGAGTGGATGCCACGACATGCGCATCCATCGTCATGGAAAAACATTCATTTCTTTATTTTTCGTTGAGGGGGTGTTCATCGCTGTGTGTTGTTGTCATAGCCTTCTTGGGGGATGTTCTGTTTGTGACAAGTTGATTTCTTTATCACGATGATAGAATTTGAACTATGCATGCTAATTGTGTATGAGTGTGTGTACTATATGTGTGTGTGTGTGTGCATGTGTGCCGCATCTGTTAACAGATTACGCTCCCACTTTTGAAATGAAGCAGGGTAAAAACTCTGCTCTGCGCGGCACTGGAGGAGCTTGGTGATTAAGTTCTCTTAATGCACAGCATCTTCACTCCAATTTGCTAATGTCTCTCACCAGGGCCCTGGGGCTCATGCTATAAAAAGGGAAGGAGAAAAAATAATCAGAGGTTAAATTATTGTTTTTCAGCCAAGATCTTAATTAATAGCTGGGAAAATAAGATAGCAGGATGAGTAAGGTCAAAATGTCTTTGTCCTGTCTCCTCAGCAACTGACTGTCAGTAGTAATGATAAACGTCAACTGCTGTACAAGATATGAGGGCACAGCTTGATTACCTGGGTCAAACATTTTCAAGTATTTGAAAGAAATTGTGAGTGTTTTTGTGACTATGACTATTCTTTACTGGTTAAATGAATTTGGGTTGACCTCAAAAGCTTTACAAGAAACCAACTTCAACCTATTTCAGTATTTATAAATTGTATTTGAGATAGTATTTCTAAACAGTATTTGCATTTGCTTTAGTATGGACTGTCTGTGTGTGGGAGACAGGTGTTGCATCGGATGGGAAGATGGGGGGTCGGGCAGCTGGGAGGCTGTGGGGCTGGGAGGCTGAGAGACTGGGGAGGCGTAGGTTTGGAGGTTGGGGAGGCTGTTAGGTGGGGAGGCTGGGGAGGCTGTTAGGCGGAAAGGCTGGGGAGGCTGTTAGGGGGGAGGCTGTTAGGGGGGAGGCTTGGGCCGTTTGGAAGCTGGGGAGGGTGTAGTGGCAGGGGAAGCTGGCAGGCTGTTCATTTGGGAGGCTGAGGAGGCTATAAGGTTTGGAGGCAAGAGGGGCTGGGAAGCTGGGAGGCTGTTAGGGTAGAGGCTGGGGAGGCTGTTAGGCTGAGGAGACTGGGAAGCTATGAGACTGAGGGCATTGTCTTAGGCATGGATCTCCATGGACGTTGAAGGCCGGGAAAGATGCGGTCTACAGTTAATGCGAAATAGTCTGAAAGAAGGTTGGGAATTTGAGTTTTTAAGGACAATGTACAAAACCACACACACAGACACACATACGCACACACGTACACCTCCGAAACTCTTACCCAGGCAATATGTGATATGCATCCACTGATGGGTTGAACCCACAGAGTATAGTGTGCCCCCACCCCCAACCGCTGCTCACTCACACAGAACACGTTGGAAAATATTAATTGCAGCTTGATTAGGATAGACACAGGGAATAAAAGGAATCACAAACTCATTGCAGATTCCAAAGTAGGCCATGAGGAGATTGCCAAAACACCCCGACCAACTCCTCAACCGTTTCCCTAGATTTTTTTGTGTGATTATTTTGTGTGACTTACCAAAACATTTGCTCTGATTCGTTGCTCTGTCCACGAAGACTTTGGCAGAGATGACGTTGCCGAAAGGGAGGAACATCTGCATGAGCTCAGCGTCTCCGAACTCCTGGGGCAGGTGGTAAATAAACAGGTTGCAGCCCTCTGGTCCTGACGGGGAAGGGAAATGGGGGTGAACAACATAGAAGTTACATGACAAAAAAGCGACAGATGATAGTAAACAGACAGACAGACAGACAGACAGACAGACAGACAGACAGACAGACAGATAGATAGATAGATAGATAGATAGATAGATAGATAGATAGATAGATAGATAGATAGATAGATAGATAGATAGATAGATAGATAGATAGATAGATAGATAGATAGATAGATAGATAGACATACATTGAGATAGATAAAGAGAGAGACAGAGAAAGAGATAGAGTATACATTGTTTGTTCCCAAGTCACCAATTACTGTGTGACAGTAAGAATGGCTCCCGCTCCCTCCTTCCTTCCCTTCCTGCCTCTATCCCTCTATCCCTCCTGCACACCTAGCTGTCACATAGACGCCTCTGATGAGGCAAGGGAAGAAGCTGAGTGAGAATGATAAAGTGAAGAAGAGAAGGAGAGAGACAGACAGTGGATTAGAAAGAAACAGTGGATGCGAGAATGTGGAAGAGCAAGAGAGAGAGAGGCAGAGAGAGACAGAGCGAGAGAGAGAGAGAGAGACAGAGAGAGAGAGAGAGAGAGAGAGAGAGAGAGAGAGAGAGAGAGAGAGAGAGAGAGAGAGAGAGAGAGAGAGAGAGAGAGAGATAGACACAAAGAGAGAGAGAGAGAGAGCTGTGGGCTGGCTTGCTGCCTTGCTGGCTGGCTTCGACCCGGTCTCATAGCTGGGGGTGATAGCATGAGAAGATGAGCTTGTGGCTGGTAGGAAGCCTGATAAGGGCCTGCTCTGCTGAGCCTAGCACCACCGCTTCTACTGATGGAGCACAGACATAGGCTGCCAAAGAGAGAGAGAGAGAGAGAGATACAAGAGAGAGAGAGAGAGAGAGAGAGAGAGAGAGAGATGTGTAGAGGAGTGAGAATAAGAGAGAGTGAGGGAGACTGGCAGAGAGAGAGAGAGAGCGAGAGCGAGAGCAAGAGAGAGAGAGAGAGAGAGAGAGAGAGAGAGAGAGAGAGAGAGAGAGAGAGAGAGAGAGACAGAAGGAGTGATATAGATAGAGAGGCAGCAGTCTGACTCCCCCAAGCTGGTGGTTAGATGAGGTGTGTCTCAATGTGATACTGAGGGCTGCAGACTGGGACACACTGGGAGGCAAGCCAAAACATAGATGGAACAGGTATGGATGTGTGTTTGTTTGTGTAGTACTGTAGTAAAGTGTGACTGAAGACACAGACAATATAACCTAGGGACATCACCTGTAGTGACTTAATTATGGGCAAAATCCCTAATATTAAAGAAACAGACATTAGAAAACAGCACCTCCATTTAAGCAATAGTACACTTGCTTATGGATGTTGAATATTCATGACATATCATTCCAAGCCATCTCATTCAATAACAGAAATGAATAATCATATCTGACAAATGAAGTCAAGAGGAGTGATTTACAGTTATCCTATATCCTATGCTTTATTACATTTCATACAGTTCTATCCACACTAAAACTAGGAAAGTTAATAAATGATTATGCATGTAGCTAATTAATCTAATGAATATTTATAACCACTTAAACACACTGTAATGGACTGATTAACCAGTGGAACACTGCGAGTTTGAATTAGTGCAGTTTTTGAATAATGACAGACTAACTTTCCATCTTGCTGCTAATGTTCCACTCTTTCAAAGAAGGAGTCTCCTTTTCTTTATGTATTTATTTTACAACCTGCTCCCTCGCTCACAGCAAGCCCCCCCCCCCCACCTCCCCCCAACGCCAGGCTGATTCAAAACAACGTAGCAACATTAGAACGAAACATGGCAATTATCACCTTTTTATCTCTGGGAGGTAGCGTCTACTCCTACCTTCTCTCTGCTGCTGTGGAATGATGGCTGCTTGCTGTGGAAACGCCTGGCTTATAGGTGCATAGGCGGCAGGGTAGGCTGCTGTTGCAAAGGCACAAGGCAAAGTGGAAGCATCACATCTCAGCGCTCGGAATCCACACAACAACTTGATCATTATTCCATTGTTCTATGTCTCTTCCAGACGGAAGATGAATAAATTGTGTTTGGGCTTGGAGGCTCGATCTAGTCCACTGACTGATCAATACACAAAGAGAAGGCAATGTTTAACCATAGGGAAACAGAGAGAGGGAGAGGGAGAGAAAGAGAGAGAAACTTCTCACACAATGCTAAGGCGTATATGTACCAGGTATGTTGAAGCAGAATTGGATATCAGAGTTTGTCCATTTCACCTGTGATGTACACTTGGAGGGTGTGAGAAAGGTTCTAAGATGCGCTGCCTCGTGTGCTTTTGGAATTAAGATTTTTGTGAGGGTGTATAATCAAGTCAACTGGAAATCCGTCCAAATCCTAATGTAAAGTGTCCTAATCCGAGCGAAAATTGGCCATTTCTCTGGGCTCTCTACCCTGCCTGGTGCAAGCCTGTCTACTGGTGAGAAAGACAGATGAAGGGAGAGGAAGAGGGATGGAGAGGTAAAGCGAGGTAAAGTGAGGGGGATAAGGGAAAGAGAGAGAGAGAAGTGGGGGTAAGAGGTAGAGGGAGGGAGAGAGGGAGGGAGGGACAGGCAGATGGAGAGGAGAGAGGAGAGGCAGATCACCTGCATAGTGCTGCACACCCGCATAAGCCTGCTGGAGAGGGTCAGTCACTGTCGGACTCTGTGCTGCAGAGAGAGATAGAGGGATGAAGAGAGGGGGAGAGTGCAAAAAAGAGGAGGAAGGAGAGGGAGAGAGAGAGGGGGGGGAAGAGTAGGATAGAGATAGAGATGGTGGGGAAGGGGGAAACAGGCAAAGAAGAGAGAGAGATTTGAGTTGTCATATTTCACAGTTCTTCAAAATGCCCATGTGCCCCCAGATGTTTGCATCAAATATTAACAACATGTCAAACACATCGCTTTGTACTTCATTACCAGTGCAGATGCCTTACATAATGCAGGAATCAAGCAAGTGTGTGTGACAAGCAGAGCAGACAACATTAAGAGGCTACTACTGAGCCTCCTCAGATTAACTATGATAGACTGATGGATGGACTGATGGATTTTTCATGAAAGCTTGGCTGACTCTTTAAACAGCTTGAAATGCATTTTATATTCTATAACCAAAACAGTCTATAAGATCTACACAGCTCCCATTTCAATGGCAAACCTAAACAAAAAATACATTTTATTTCATTGGCTTACCCATGTAATACTGTTTTTTGATTGGCTCACCTTGGTAATAGAGCCTTTTGATTGGCTCACCTGGGTAAGGATGGATCCCATTGGTGTAGATGGGCTCAGAGGTGGGCTGGCCATTGCTCTGGGGCGGCAGGGTGCTGAACCCATTGACCCCGATAGGAGCAGAGATGCTGGGCACAGCCGTGGCACTGATGCCCGGGGGCGTGCTGGTGCCTGCAAATAGAAGCCTGTTTCATTACTGAGACCACAGGGGGTGTGATTCATACACACACATATGCACACAGACACATACACAGACACACTTAAATACTCACACCTAATTCCAGTAACTAATTGGACACAAGGGCCGAGGCCTCTCTGTCTGACAGTGCCCTCTCCTCCCCCCTGGTCACATGTCACACCTGTCACCTTGTCAACGTCCTTTCATAGTTGATGGATTATTACCAGTGTCCTAATCCCAGAGGAGGACATTTAAGTCATGTAGGATTAAAGTTTGATAGGCATTACCTGCTGTATATAGGCTTTATGGATTACAAATGCTAGATGCAGCCAGGGCGAGAGAGCCACTTTATTTAATTCATTGGCAGAGACTCTAGCTTGGGGCAGTCTGCCTACTTAGTGTCGAGCTATCAGAGCTCTTCACAACAAGGGCTAGGAAGACGGGTCAAACTCAGGTCTGGGATTATCTGGCACAAATCTTTGCTGTTATGTTGTGTAAGCCAAGGACTTTGCATCCAAAGTCATCAGATTGGCTTGCTTCCCAGATACACACACAAACAGGAAAAAGAGAGAAAAATAGCGATAGAGAGGGAAAGAGAGATAGAGAGAGAGAGGGAGAGCAAGCAGGTGGAGAAAGAAAGAGAGACAGAAATAGTGAGTGAGAGAGAAAGACTATATGCTGCCAGCTGCCAATGAAGACTGGGTTACATCGTACATCATTTCCAATCATGCTTCACTCCACACACGTTGTCTCTTGTCTGTCAAAGTCATTCTCTTTAGCAACGCACATTTTTTTCCCTCTTCTCTTTAGTTTTTAAAACACTGAGACCATGAGGAACGCATTAGATCTATCAAATCAGCACTAAATAGCACTGATGCTAAGACTAATTCCAATTTAACAAAACTACTAATATCATACTATGTATAACAGTTAGCATAGCATTGGAGGGAAAGCGCAAGCAGCAGAGAAACAAAATGCAGCAGGAAAAAATTGCTAAACTGGCACAGCTAATCACATTTTGAGAGCAACTGGAGGCTAAACCACAAAACAAACAACCAAACTGTGAGACTTGCCACAGTACCTGAGGAGGGCGTCATGGGTGCGGCCACCAGTCCGTTGACGTTGAAAGCTGCCATTTGCTGCATCTGGGCAGCAGCGATGGCCGCCATGGGGTTTAGGTAAGACCCCTGGGAGGCAGCCATGAGGGCTGCTTGCTGCTGCATCATCTGCTGAGGGGCACAAGAGGGGATAGACAGGTGGAGAGGAGAGCGTGGAGGGAGCAGGAGAGAGGGGGAGCGGAGAAGTTGGGATAGCGAGGATGGAGATGAGAGGATGGTATGAGGACGAACGCGAATGGAGGGAGGAGAGAGATAGAGAGCCAGAGAGCGAGTGAGTGCAAGAAAGAGAGAGATAGAGAGAGAGAGAGAGAGAGAGAGAGAGAGAGAGAGAGAGAGAGAGAGAGAGAGAGAGAGAGAGAGAGAGAGAGAGAGAGAGAGAGAGAGAAAGAGAGAGAGAGCAAGAGACAAAGAGACAGAGTGAGGGGGGGTGAAATAGCCGCAGGACCAGTCGATTTTTACTGTTACATCTATGTTTGCCTGGCCCTAGCCAATCTAGAACAGACAGGCCTGTGTAGCCCTGCAGCCCTAAAATGGCCACTTCCCATAAACATACACAGCCGATAGTTATAGCCAGAAACACTATAATGAGCAGTAGTGTGTATGTGTGTGTGTGTGTGTGTGTGTGTGTGTGTGTGTGTGAATAGAACGTGTGAGTACATACAGCATGGGTGTGGGCGTGTGTAATAGTGTGTGTGTGTGTGTGTGTGAGTGTGTTTGAGTGGGTGGTTCTCACCTGGAAGGGTGAACTGTTAGCTAGAGAGTGTGAGTGCACATGCTGCTGTCTCCAAACTTAAGGAGCTGTGACTTCATGTGTGAATGCTTGGGCTTTTAACACAGTATTACGGCTCAGTGCCCTGAGCACAGCAATGAGACAGTCAGGAAAGTGTTGCTGTCATATGCTAAGCTAGGCTAAGCTAAGCTAGGCTAACGTTGCTGTCAGAGTGTAAAGCTCACCGTCTCCTCGCCCGCTGAGCCGAGACTTACAGCGTGAGAGTAGGCGCCGTAGGCCCCAAACTGGATGGTCATGGGGCTGAAGATGCCAAGCTGGCCCGCCATCTGATGCATCCGGCGCAGGGTGCGCTCCTTGTCTGTGTCGGCAAACTTCACCACCAGGCTGGACGAGGCGCCCTTCAGAAAGACACACACAGAGCACCGCCAGTTGGGACTAATACACACACACACGCGCGCACGCGTGTAAAGAAACACCAACATTTCCAGAACTTTGAACCCCCCCCCCCCCTGAACTCGAAGAAGAACAGTCCTCTGTGGGATAGTCCCCATGGAGCCGTGAAGCACATCTTCAATTACTGCAGTCTGTCAGAGGGGGCTGGGGCTTACCAGTGATCTGTGCTCGGCTGGACTTGGCTGGGTCTACTGTGTGCAGTGGGAGTGGACTGTGATCCTTAGCATTCTCCCCCAGGAGCAAGCCCCCCCCTCTTCCTTTCCGTATCGCGGCCTGCCGCTCCACTGAATACAACGCCAGGTAATTAGCTCTGACAAAAGCCTTTGGCGTGTGCAGGGCAAAGTATTGACTAATGACACTGCTTTATGGCAGATATAGTGCCGTATTGATGTCTGCGCTCCTGACTTTGCATCCAATTAAATTATTTGAGAGACAGAGACCAGAGTTTCTCGTGTGACGTCCAAGAGCTGTAGAGGAGGAGAGGAGGACAGGGCGAGAGGAGAAGAGGAGGCTGCCTGGCAGGAGGGCAGTCAGCAATGAGCTCGCACACACATACACACACAATCACACACACACAGGCTGAGACACTGTCAAGAGGCCCCAGCTCCTATCTAATTACAGCAGGAGCGTGCTGGTAAAGAGAGGAGCAGAACAGGACAGAAGGACACAGTCAGCCAGGGGGCAGGCAGGATGGGATTAGGCACCTCGTAAAAAGCAAAGACAAGGGAGGAAAGGACTCCATCGTCACAACTTGTAGTCGTCGTTCAGAGGATGTGTCACACAGTGGCAGCTTCAGTGCCAATTCAAGCTTTTTCATACCATATTTCTGAAGGAAAGAAAAGCGAGAGATGAGGATAACACACTGTGCAGTATGTGCGGGTGCGTGTCTGTGTTGGAGAGAGTCAAAGTGTCGGTGCATTTTGGGCTGAGTGAGTATGTTTGTGTTAGGGTATCGGAGGCACCCCAGGGGTGCTGATTCTCATCTCGTCTCCCGCCAGAGCGAGGGGCCCATCCCTGCCCCCAGCCCCCTACACCCACACCCTACCCTCCCCCCCCCACCTCCACCCCACCGACCCAGAGGGGGACCCATCTGCTCTGGCTCCCAAGATGCCATTTCAATTAGCTGAATCGATACAGTGCAGCTCGGCTGCAGCGCTACAATGTTTGCTCCTTTCTCATTTCATTGCATCCCACCTCGTGCCCTTTCCCTGTTCTCTGCCCAACTTGGCCAGTCCGGTGAGAGGGACTGGCCTGTCAGATTTAATGAGGTCGCCGGAGAGCAAACAACTCCCTCTGGCGCTGAGCTTCCCTCCCTTGGTGGAAGGGGCCCTGGCATTTAAGCCACATCTATCCCCGTGCTTTATGTTATCTGTGTATTCCTTTATTCATGTATTACCTCATGAAGAATGGATGGAGAAAGCCAGAGGCATGGTTTGTTCACACAGGCATGACTCAGGAATGGGCTAGACTGGTCTGGTTTGGCCTGGCCCAGCCAGATTTGTCAGAGCAGCGAACAGCACAGACTGAAGAGCGGTAGACATCATCTGGTGAATGCAGCAGTGAAACTCACTAACTCAGACTGTGGCGTTGCCTTCGTCTCTGTGACAGACAGAGTGCTGCGGCTGAGAAGTACTTCGAAAAGAAAACACATTTCCCCCTGAAAAATGAATGACAAGCCTCGCCTCATTAGAATTTTTTTTTTGGGGGGGGGGGGAGGGGGGGGGGGGTGGGAGTGTAGAGAAGAAAGGATGTCATATCTCTGTAGATGCGAGAGGCATCCTAGCTGGATCTAGAGCCGGATCACCGAGACCAGAAGAGGACTTCAGAGAAGCAAAACACGCCAAAGGATTGTGGAATAGGTCTGGAGGAAATAGGAGAAATGCAAAGGGCCATGTAATGAAGGAGCAGGTGGTGAATCAGCCAAGACAATAGACACTAGATGCAAAACAGCCTCTCCTCTTTCTCTTGGTCTATTCCTCCTCTTCTCCTCTACTCTGTCCTGTTTCCTCCTCTCCTCTGCTCTGTCCTGTTTCCTCCTCTCCTCTGCTCTGTCCTGTTTCCTCCTCTCTTCTACTCTGTCCTGTTTTCTCCTCTCCTCTGCTCTGTCCTGTTTCCTCCTCTCCTCTGCTCTGTCCTGTTTCCTCCTCTCCTCTGCTCTGTCCTGTTTCCTCCTCTCCTCTGCTCTGTCCTGTTTCCTCCTCTCCTCTGCTCTGTCCTGTTTCCTCCTCTCCTCTGCTCTGTCCTCTTTCCTCCTCTTCTCTGCTCTGTCCTGTTTTCTCCTCTACTCTGTCCTGTCCTCTCTCTTTTCTCATCTCACCCTGACAAAACAAACAGAATAATAACCGGCGCCGGCATGACTCCTATCTCTAACGAAAATGAATTCAGTGAATTTGATAAGGGCCAACAGGGAGCCTTCACTTCTGACAGGTACAACTGAGGAATTTGTCACAGGTTCAAAAACTAATCTAATTTCGAGAACAACACACTTGACTGGCGAGAAGCTCCGATATTGGATTTTGTATTAGCCCCAAAAATATGCGAAGGAGAAAAAAAACAAGTCTGTAATTGAGGGATTAGAAATAAGCTACAAAAGTGAAACGGTATTCTGCTTGTATCTGTACAGAAGGATGTGAAAAGTGTGTCATAGACAGACGATTAAAAAAAGAAGACATGCGTTATCCAGCTTATGGGAAACAATATGGAAAACACCACCTTCATGGAATATGAATGAAATGGCATGTTCCACGGTCGATCTATATTGTTCAAATAATAAATATATACAATACAAATATAATATATTTAATACTAAAATTGTTCACATTTTCATAGACAGTAAATTGGCATTCAAGCAGTTCCTGGGGAGTTACAGTTTGGTTATCACTCCAACCCTAATGTTGCACACCTGAGTCTAATAGTTAGCTGGTTGACTGAATCGTGTTAGTTCTAGCTAGCCTGCAGTATTAATTCTCAAGGATGAGCTTTAGAGAGTCCTTGTAGTCTATGAGTCGGTAGAGCAAATCTTTCCTACCCAAAAAACACTGAAAAGAATGTGGAGGCGATGATCATGCTCTTCAAAGGGTTGAATACGAAACAATAACTGAAGCAATCGAACAAACTCAGAAGTTTGTCTGGTCCTGAGATGAAGTGTGTGAGGCCCTGCGGCCCTGCCTCCTTGAAGCACTCCACTTCCTGAAGCATTCTGGGAGGCATGTGTCTCATTAGCGCTGGAGTCTGTCCGGGGCTGTCCTCACTGTCTGCTACATGGAGCTGACCCTCTCCCCTTCCCCTTCCCCTTCCCCTTCCCCGCCCCAGCCCCCCAGCTAATACCACACACACACACACTATTGTGTATGCACACACTCACCCACACACATGCAAACACACACACACACACTTACATGCCACACACACACACACACACTTATGTACATATAAACAAACACCATTACTTGTCCATGTGGCTGTCAAGCAACACACATACAACCAGACAGAGAAACACGTTCCGTCTTTCCAGCTAGCGTTTGACAGACTGCACTATGTGACATGCTTTCCAGCTCGGTGTTATCTCTCATTAATCTGAATCTCTGCTCTCACACACACAGAGAGCTCACACTCACCTCTCTCATACACACTTCCCCAGCTCTCACACACACACGCACACACACACATTCCCCTCTCACACTCTCTCTCTGCTGCTCCTCATGCCGGTGTACTCTGCAGGTCCTGTCAGGCTTGCTGCGACACCCAACACGACATTGTCTGCAATTTGCTGGGTGCTGTCTGCTCCCGGCTCCAGCACTTGAAGATCTGCCACCTGTGTCTCTCTCCCTCTCTTTCTATCTCCCTCTCCATCTCTTTCTTTCTCTGTCCCTATCTTATGCTAAGCCTTAATTCACAAGTTGAATTGAGCAGGAGAGAGCGAGGGAAAAACTGATCAAAACAGAGAGAGCAGAGAAAAAGTGCAGAGCCAGAGAGGGAGAGAGAAATGGAGGAAGAGGTTGAGAGGAAGAAAGAGAGAAAGACAGAGAGAGATAGAGATAGAGAGAGAGAGAGAGAGAGAGAGAGAGAGAGAGAGAGAGAGAGAGAGAGAGAGAGAGAGAGAGAGAGAGAGAGAGAGAGAGAGAGAGAAAAAAAAAACACTTAGTTGGGCATGATCACATTTTAAGTTCATTTCAGTTTCGGGCGGGGCGCCTGCAAACCACAATAAGCATCAATTAAGGCTCTGACCTGATCTACCAGCCAGTGCCCTTCAGTGTCGTCACCCCCCCCACCACCACCACCGCGAGCACGCTGCACCTCACCATCCCTCCCTCTCTTAGCTTCATTAAAGGCCGTCATTAGAGGGGACCGGTGTATATTGGGTGCAGGTATTATTTATGGGGCCTGGGGCGTGTGCCAGCTTACACAGATGCTGGAGAGAGAACATTAAGAGAGAACTCTTTGTGCGAGTCTCATCTCCAACCACACAGCTGGCACGGACGACGGCACGCTCTCTGGATCCCGCCTCCTGTTAGCGGCTTGTTGACGACATGTGGCAGTGATATTATCCAAATGAACTGCATCCCCCGGTAGCAGTCTTAGCTGTGTGGTAATGGCCACCTTGCCTATTAATCTGACTGGGAGAGAGGGAGCGAACAGGTGTGGCAGAGAGGGAGAGATATGGATAATATAGATTATTAATGAGCTTTTGGATGGCTGATAGCCTTGTCTGTGTGTTCTGGGGGTCCGTATGTCGCTTTGGACTGGGGCTGTGTATGCTGCAGATCCAAGGTGCTTGGAACTGGATTGATACAGTGGGACACCAGCCTAGCTGGGTCTAGTCAGACATGCTCTGGCCTTGCCCAACTTGTTCTGGCTTGACCTGGCCGTCGCTTGTTTGGGCTAGTTTGGCCTGGCCTGACCTGCTTTGGTCTGGGCTAGATAGCCACTTGAACACAATATCCAAGTTACGTAAAGTCTAATCTTTCTGAGCTACCCTTTTACTACTCCACTGTGATGAAAATCATTCAAATATGTAAGTGGAGAGATCTTCTCCATGTGTCTTTCTGCCAGAGACTTGGCATGAATTTATATTTACAGACTAATATAGCAGTATTGGCTTGAATAATTTGTAATTCAGGATAATAAAAACAAGCAAATTTGTAAGACTTGCAGTTTGACAAGATTGCAGGGTAGGCAATAATGGGTTTGTCGACATGTGTTGGTTAAGCTTTTGCAGTAATACACTAACAAGGAAGACAAGGTAGAAACAACATTTTTTGTTAAACACTGTAGTTGGCACTTCCAAACGCAACATTTTCAAATTCTGTAAAGTCCTCTGTTGAGGATGAATTACAGGAAGTGATGTCAGTATGTATTTCCTGACAGTAATTATCATACGCTTTCTTTATTAGGCAGGCGAATGGGACATCAACAGGCTAAATAAGCTCATTCACGCCCAGAAGATACATATACAATGTTCAGCTGTTCTGTCTGAAAGAGCTGGATGCTGACTTGGAAATTCTTTTGTAGACAACAATACTGACAGAGGATGTATGCAAGTCTTTCTGTGTGTGTGGGGGTTTGTCTACTTTGAAAAGAGAAACTTTGAGGGCAGAGCTCTGTGTGCGTGTGCACTTGTACTTGTTTATGTGCGTGTGTGTGTGTGTGTGTGCGTGTTTGTGTGTGTTTTCTCATTCTTTATATGGTATTTAGACATTAGGACTTATGTATGTGTGGGCATACATGTATGTGCGTGTGGTTGTGGGTATTGCTGGGGAAGGGCTGTGTATAGTGTGTGTGCCTTTGTGCCTGTGCGCATGTGTGTGTAAGGTGAATACTCACTGGCATGGTCTGTCCACCGTGCAGGCTGTTGATGGCCGCCTGTGCTTCTGCATGGCTGGAGAACTTGACAAAGGCACAGCCTGTATTCACGCATACATACACAACACAAATACACACACGCACAGACACACACACACACAGAAGAAAGGAGATAACGGACATCAGGGAACTGGCCTTGAGAAGGAAAAGCTAAAAACGACACACTGCACGCACACACACTCCAAAAACACATTCATTATCATTGTTTTCATGTTATCTCATTTGTTAATGTATTCTGCCATTTGTTTTTTCAGTGCATAACTCTGAATAAATCAGTCTAATTGTAGGGAAGGCAGGAGCTGCATGGAACATGTCGTCCCTCGCCCAGCCTGACCCCCCTTCCTACCCCCATCCACCCTCCCCCCCACCCTTCCACTCTCTGGGGCTCACAGGATCCAGAACATTTACTCCCCAGCCTTGTTTGTGATTATTAATCTGTTTAATATTTACACATTGTGATCTGTGTGCAGCCTCTCATAAAAGAGATTATGATGACAAAGGCGTAGTACTATAATCTTTCTATCTGGCTGTATCTGGGCACGTGTGTGTGTGCGCGGTTTTAGATGGAGGGGCTTTGCTCAAGGGACATTCAAAATCATCTTAAATCTGTTGGCTTGTGGTTTATTGTGAAATAAAAGAGCCAAAGACGGGAATGATGGAACAAATCAAATAAACCGTCTTCCTTCAGGTATCATTCATTTGTTTTTTTCTTCTAGTCAATATCATCACAACATGCATCTTTGACAGCTTGTCTGGATATAGGAACCCAAACAAACCGAAGCAAACATCGGACAGTTTCTTCCAATCCCCTATTTCCCCTTTCTCAAGAACGCTTCTGTCCACGCTCTCCATTAATACAGGCTCTTTATCACCGTAGCCGGAGAAGAGGGTTAGAAAGAAACTGCCTTCCACCCTCCCTCTCCCCCCCACCTCCACCGGCCTCTCTGAAGCGCTGACACGCCTTTGAAAAGCTTTCAACGAGCCAATTAGATTTGTTCATATACATTTATTCATCATGTGCTCCCCGAAGGAGAGCTAGATGATTCATTTAAATTACAATCGCTGATGGCTTCACCCTGGGGAATCTCTGGCCAGCCAGCTCCATTACCCTAGCTATGGCTCAAATGGGCTGGCCAGCGTCCTGTATGGACTATTACTGTAGGGGGTACAAATGAATAATTTCCTGACCACCATCAAGCAAACGTCTCCATAGGATGGAGTTCAAATGAAAACATTACAGTACATACAATTTCCTCTGTCACGTCGCCGTGGCAATCTGCTCTCTATCATGAGCAGTACGTTAGAACCTCATCAAGTTCAAAAATGAATTAAGTGTCTGTGTTTGTGTTGGGAGCTGTGTGCAGATGAGGAACAGAACTAATGCTGGCTGTCCGCCAGAGATGTGATAAGGGCCGGTGTTGCCACGTCAGCCAGGTCTGACACCCAGGAAGCAGAGGAGGACTACACAGGGAGGGGAGATAAGTCACCAAGGGCCTTTGATTGTGTCTCTCTCACACAAACATATACACACACACACGCACACATTCTCTCTCTCTCTCTCTCTCTCTCTCTCTCTCTCTCTCTCTCTCTCTCTCTCTCTCTCTCTCTCTCTCTCTCTCTCTCTCTCTCTTTCTCTATCTATCTATCTATCTATCTATCTATCTCTCTCTCTCTCTCTCTCTCTCTCTCTCTCTCTCTCTCTCTCTCTCTCTCTCTCTCTCTCTCTCTCTCTCTCTCTCTCTCTCTCTCTCTCTCTCTCTCTCTCTGTCACACACATACATACACACACACACACACACACACACACACACACATAGGCACACTCCCTTTCTTGTGGGACTCTGCTGGAGAATTGAAAGGTTTTTCCCATCTCTGAAATGAGTCACCCTGCAGTGTTGCCATTTGATTGTGTACCTGTGTTTGAGGGGTCAAAACCATCAATACAGTTAACCTTACGGGTGCATAACGTCCGAGACATTTTGTTCAGGGAACTGAAGCTCCTACCCCCTGACACAGGGGGTAGGGGTCATGCCAGGCGGCTCCTGCAGAGCCCTGACCAGGGGCCCACACATAAGGACTCATGAATCCCAGTGCAAAACATTGAGGCTTTTTAAAAATGTGATGGATTGTGAAAAAGAGACTAGCAAAGAAAGAAAAAAGAGAGAGAGAGACAGAGAGAGAGAGAGAGAGAGAGAGAGAGAGAGAGAGAGAGAGAGAGAGAGAGAGAGAGAGAGAGAGAGAGAGAGAGAGAGAGAGAGGGAGGAAAAAAATGAATGAAAGAAAGAGAAAAAAGAGAGAGACAAGAAGAAAGAGAGACAAGAAGAAAAAACGAGATTGCATCACTTTTTACTCTGAGGTTCTGTGGAGCTCTTTTGAATTCCCGGGGAAATAATATGTATGCATGAATTCCATCACGGCAAATGGCTGACATTTATAACACAACTTAATTACAGAGCTAAAAGCCATCTCTCTTTTTCTCTCTGACGGTTCCCTGCTCCATTCCACTCTGACAGGCTGAATGCTGCACAGAGAGGCACAGAGATGGATGTTCAACTTCTTGGAATTGTTTGGTTTTGATTTTGACGCCTGGATGCTAAAAGCCCTGGAGTAGGGAACAATTACATCAACAGAGGTCAAACGTTTTGTCCGCTCTCCGAACTCAACTCTTGGCCTCATTTGAGTTATGGTGGTCTGCACGTCTAGATCACTGCTGCTCGTCATTTTAACGGACGCCTTAAGAACTGTGTGAATTTGTTACACGGCAACTGAACTAGTATGGGTCAATCAGCTAATAGAGCCTAACTGTAGTTTTTATATATATATATATATATATATTTGTTTGTTGAAATTGATATAGAAGATACTATGCAGGGATGAAGAAGCGAAAAGGACTATGAGAGACAAATGCCATTATGTCTGATGATGAGCGGAGAGATGGAGAGATGACGGGGGAGGGGGAGGGGAGGTGTGAGGACGAGAGAAACGAGGGAGCAAACTAGCTCCCATCTCACACAACAGCGCCAAGCTGATTTCATTTCATGTGTTGTCAATCAACGGACAAGCTGGGCCAGGCTAGGGGAGAGAGGGAAAAGAGGGAGAGAGGAGGGGAGAGACAGATAGGAATAGAGTGAAAGAGAGAGAGAAATAGGTACACAGAAAGGGAAAGAAGAAAGGCAACTGAGGGAGAGAAAGGTGAAAGGGAGAAGTAAAAAGTGAGAAGAAAGGGGAGAGAGATGCAGGTCTTGTGAGACGCTGCACAGCAACAGAGTGGGGATCAACAGTGAGAAGAACAGATGTGTACAGAGATAGGCGCGTGGCTCAATATAGTCAGCCTTGCTCTTTGATGCAATGGCATGCATTATCAAGCTTCCTGCACCTTCTCACACATCCCCTCACACGTTCAAACACTTAATACAGAGGGGTGAATCACAAGGAAAAGACTAAGAGAGGGAGAGAGAGAGAAAAAAAGAGAGCATGGAGAAACAAAAGAGAAAAAGGCACATCTCGCTCCCTCAATGCTCATTGCTTATCACTAGAAATAACACGGCTTGTAGTCTATGAGACATGGGGCTATCAAACGGGGAGACATAAACTAACACTCTCTCTCTCTCTCTCTCTCTCTCTCTCTCTCTCTCTCTCTCACACACACACAAGCACACACAAGCACACACACACACAAACCCACATTCTCCCCTGAGCCAAACACCCTACCATACCTCACATTCACCCTATTGAATCATCCGGGCATCCATCCACAGCCAGTCATCTTTAATTTCACTAAGTTCTGACAAACAAACAGCAGGTGATTGTGTGTGTGCATGTGTGTGTGCATGTTTGTCAGAGCTGTCTACTCCTCAGAGGTGTGTGGCAGTGGTAGAAGCCAACATTGGGCTGATTTATTTACAGTAGGACATTATCGTCCACGCAGTCCTCTGGGAAAGGCTGACAGGGACGTGAGAAACAAACATAATTACACCCTCCGCCTCGCAGATAACAGAGAGAGAAGGAGGAGAGGGAGAGAGGGAGGGAGGCAGGGAGGGAGGGAGGTGTTTGGGATCTGTCCGTTGGGGAGACTGGGGACAAGGAACAGTGTGGCAAACGAGGGACAACAAAGGGAGAGCTGGGGGATTGGGAGAATGGGGGAAGTGGAGTGAGAAAAGAGAGGTGAGAGGAGGGAGGTGTGATGGTGAGACAAAGAGAGGGAGAGGTATGGAGTGATGGCTACAATCCTGTCGAGTATGTTGGAGGTATGGCGTAGGTGAGAAGAGAGGAGGGAGACAGGAGGAGCGAGGGAGTTTAATAAAGAGAACAAATAAGAAAGTTAAAAGTTATAGGGACAGACAAAAGAAAGTGAGAAAGAGAGAGAGAGAGAGAGAGAGAGAGAGAGAGAGAGAGAGAGAGAGAGAGAGAGAGAGAGAGCATTGAACAGTAAGAGACAGAGAGACAAGGAGAGATAAACAGACAGAAATCCAGAGAGAGAAAGGACAGAGTGAGAAAGAAACAGACAGAAAGACAGAAAGTACAAGGACAGAGTCCCACATTGAAAGCAAGACAGACAGACAGACAGACCAAGAAAGAAAGAAGAGAGAAAGAGAGAGAGAGAGAGAGAGAGGGGGAGAGACCGAGAGACAGGGAGAGAGGAACATGTGTGTTTGGGGAGCTGACCCTTACTGGCCCCATCAGGCCCCCGGAGGACGGTACACTCCTCGATCTGGCCGAAGGTCTGGAAGAGGCGACGCACGTCCTCCTCACCTTGCTGCTTCCCCAGCATCCCCACAAACAACTTCCTGTCTTCTGGAGGAGAACCCAGAGAGGAGAGGAGGGGAGGGAGGGAGGGAATAGGAAAAGAGAGAGGGAGGGATGGAGGGAGGGAGGGAAAGAGAGAGAAACACAAACAAATGCTACAGCTGATGGCACTGTTCTGCTAAGCTGTGAGGAACTTGCCACAACCCCCTCCCCCCCAGCCCCCCCCAAGCCCCCAGCCCCCCCCCCCCCCCCCCCCCGCGCTCACACACACCACCTCTTTTATCAACTGTCGGCTGGCTTGTTTGCGTTTTGTGGTGTCTGTCTGTCTGTGTGTGTGTGTGTGTGTGTTTTCCCCTTCAGTTATCTTCCCTGGGAGGGAGAAAGGTAGAGAGAGATCTTCTTGTCTCTGATGAACTGTCTTAGCCGAGCTGTCTGGAAGATGTTGGACACAGATGTACCTGGGAGCGTGTGGGGTGTTGAGCAAGGTGGAAGACATGGAGCCATGCAGAGATTCGCTTCTACAGTACCTGACTGGCTGGGGTGGGATTTAAGAAGCGTTCTACTGGTCACGTTGACACCTCTACTTCAACCAAAAAGAAAGTAACTTCTCGGTTTTCAAGATGAACATAGGTCTGGCCCTCCTACCTCATACTACAACTGGCCCCCATATCTCCACCATGGCCCCCAGTCAGAAGGAGAGGCATTTCTCATTAATCTCCTGGATGTCCTTCCATTAGACAGAACATCCATCTTCTTTACCTGGCCCTACATTATGCCTTTCCTACTCAACTGCGTTGTGGAATGAAATAGCTGCGAGCAGGAAACCATCCCCTGGAAGTGATAGGAGGCGGCCAGCCTCGAGGAAGACTCGTTTATTGGAAATGACACTGTTGATCTTCAGCCGGAGTCATTTCACCGTGCAAGGGGAGGCTTGGACGGGCTGGCAGGTGAGCCAAAGAGGTGGGGTGACGTGTGTGTGTGGTGTGTGTATGTATGTATGTATGTATGTATTGGAATGTAATGGCTTGAGCATGTGTGTGTATTTGTGTTCATGTTTTTTTCTGCCTGTGTGCGCGCGGGCGTGTGTGTGTGAGTGAAGAGGGCAAGAGCGTCACCTGGGCCTCGACAGATGTGACTCCTCCTCTACCTGCCAGGCCCCATTAGATGCAGCTGTTTCTAAAAATAAATAAAAAGCAGAGTGCAGGGCTCCCTCTGTCCCTCCCGTCCACTGGAGCTGGACGATCTCATTTGGCAAGTACACGCTCTCTGTGAAGTACACGTCCACTCGCCTTCCCCTGCCCCGCCCCGTCCCGTCCCGCCTGGTCCCTGGACCCTCCTCGCTCCCTCACCACACCTTAGTCTAGCCTCACACTCTTTCTCTGACATCTCTCTGTCACCAACAGCGCTTAATGGCCATCGCGGCACTGCTCCGGCCCTCCTGTGACGCACTCATGTTTGGGGACAAAAGACCCATCTGAGAGGTAGATGTGGGAGGTCTAATGACAGAGTTACAAGGCTAATTGACTGGTGGCAACATTTAAAAAAGACGCTAAAGGCTCTGTGTAAGGCGATTCAAGGAGCGTGGCAAGTGTACTTGGGAGCCCTCCGCTGGGATGCCGCTGGGAGAAATTGAATTTGGACCCGCTATCTTTTCATTGCCTGACCTAAGTGCTCCCCTCTCCTCCTCTCCCCCTCATCTTCTCACACTGTCCAACCGCAGGCCCTGGCTGGAGTATGGATTGCTATTAATTAGTCCACTTTGCACCTGTCTCCGAAGCCCCAGATTATTGAATTGGTGAGTTTCCTCCAGATGTCTGGCCACTCGAAAGCCTTTAAAGCACAGATATACATTGGAGTAAATAGCGGGCAATGCACTTTACACATAAAGGGATGTCTGGCTCCAGAGAGTGGCCTGAAAGATCTCCATAAATAAATTGAAGGGTAGAAGATGAAATGAATGACTCACTTTTCTATGGCACTCTGTGGAAGAAATGTAGATTTCCTGTGTGCTTACATTATTCACTAATCAAGAGAACTAGTCATTGGATACTAGTTAGCATGTTCTCATGTAAGCTTGCTATTAATAAGAGTAGATTGTGTCTATGTGTCAGGGTTAATAGATGTTTGAGATCAGGAGAAAGTACTGGCTAAATGGTCCTTGTCATGACTACAAGGAGAGCTCCAACTATGAACTCTGTAGTTTGAGTGGTCATGTGTTGGGAGCTGTGAATCTCTTTCTCTGAGACTGTTGTAACGTCATTACTGCCTGACTGTCACTATCTATGTTTACATTCTTGTGCCCTATAAAAGATGGTCCTCTGTCCTTCAGAGCGGAGAGAGACATGAATGAGACCTAAGACTGGGGTTGTGTTGTCATTTATTGTCAGAGGTCTGGTTTTCTCTCCCAATCTGCAGATTGATAAATACTTCCAAGAACAAGAATAAAGAAATCCAGAACTCAACGGAACTTAGTCACGCCATGGTGATAGTCATGCCTCGGAATGAGCATGGCCACAGAGCCTGGGCGATGGGTAGACTCAGCGCAGACAGGCTCCACTTAGGACAACCCGGGTAATCAAAACGTTTATATTTTATTCATTTAGCAGACACTTTCATCCAAAGCGACGTACAGATAGTGCATGAAGAAAGTTTAGCAGAAGATCAAGGATCAGAAGTGCATACAGTAGCTATACGGTATTTTGGTGGTGAGAGTCAAGGAACAGTTTGCCTCACTGTAAAGTAGGCTAACTACTCTTTGCTATCAGGCACACCCTCTCTGCTGGACAAAAATGAAATCATGCAGAAAATGTCTATATATGTTTTACTTTGGAATACTACTGCTCCCCCAGTCTTGCCTCAGTCATTCAGTTCTTGTCCGTCGGTCCTCTGGAAGTTCTCGTGAGGAACATGGGCTCAGTTTCCAGCCATGTCCAAACGGAGGTGGCATGTGGACGGAACCATTTTATGAATGCAAATTAAAACAATTGAAAAAGATCCAAAAAGTTATCAAAACACAACTGACATCTGACAATTGCTAGTCTCAGGAAGCCTATTCATTTCAGCGGCCCGGTGTATTAAAAATTAATGGATTTTGCACAGACGCCATATGCTGTCAAGATTGATGCTTCTCTCTCTGGAATAAAGTGTTGCTTTTGTTGTAGGGCTTCGACAGCAGCGTCTCATGGCTTGGGGTTTTATTTAACTCCCTCTGTCTCTTCTTTTGTATTTTAAACGTCTTTCTCTCTCTCTCTCTCTCTCTCTCTCTCTCTCTCTCTCTCTCTCTCTCTCTCTCTCTCTCTCTCTCTCTCTCTCTCTCTCTCTCTCTCTCTCTCTCTCTCTCTCTCTCTCTCTCTCTCTTTCATTCTCCTGCTCTCTCACAGGACCAAGGCCAGGCTGAGAAACCTACTTAGCTGAAGTAATTCCTTTCTCTTCTGTTTGCAAACATATTTGCTCTAGAAACAATTAGTGCTCCTACTCTGACACCAGTGGTAGTTAGCATGTCTTTTTAATGATGCAACATTTTCATCATTTAAAGTGTGTTGTCTGGGAGTGGGGGTGAGTGAGAGAGAGAGAGAGAGAGAGAGAGAGAGAGAGAGAGAGAGAGAGAGAGAGAGAGAGAGAGAGAGAGAGAGAGAGAGAGAGAGAGAGAGAGAGAGAGAGAGAGAGAGATATTAAGTCAGATAGTTAAAGAGAGACACAGTGAGTGAGAGAGAGCGAGTGAGAATGAGAGGAGAGACCGCGACAAGGACTGAGAGAGAGAGAAAGAGAGAGAGAGACAGAGAGAGACATAGAGCGAGTGAGGCATGTGAGTGCTTTGAAAGAGCGGACAGCTGCATCCAACGATAAAAGATGCCTGCTAGGCCTTGGGGTGCTTTTCCAGCGCGGCGTAATGTTGCAGGCACCACATCAGAGAGTCTGCTCTGCTGATGGTCTCATTAGAGGACCTGACGCTGGCACATGCCTGCCTGGGAGGCCCTGGCATGGTGGGCACAGGATGCCAGCTACCAGCAGCGACAGCACTCCAGCCAGCCTAGTGCACATGCCCGGCATGAGCTCAAACACAGCTTCAGTCTACATGTCTAATGCTGGTTCCACAGAGTTTTGGATTAGCTACAGTCTAAATCTACAATACTGATTGCATTGTGTACGGCTAGTATTAGCGACAGTCCACATGGTCAATACTGCATGGTCAATACTGGCCAGTATTGTGGAGCTAGTAATACTGGCTACACGGTGGGGGTCAGGTGGCTGAGCAGTTAGGGTGTCGGGCTATTGGTCAGAAGGTTGTTGGTTTGATTCCCGGCTGTGTCAAATTATATTTTGTCCTTGGGCACGGCCCTTCACCCTACTTGCCTCGGGGAGAATGTCCCTCTACTTAGTGTAAGTCGCTCTGGATAAGAGCGTCTGCTAAATGACTAAATGTAAATGTAATGTAGTGCTATATCTGTATTTGTTGATATAGAAACATCAGAGACTGTCCTTGACTTTGATCACCCCCATCTCCACACACACCTACATGTTGCTACAAGAGGTATACATTTATGAATGCTAGTAGCTGATTGAACATGCTGAGGGAGTCAGTGGAGTAATCAAATGGGAGCAATATTTCCATTGTCACGGTATGGGGGCCCAAACGAGAGGAAACACATCCTGCTTGTGAACGCGTTACTCACGGCTCTGAAGTTGTCACTTCTGTTTACTCCGGAGAGACGAGAAGAGCTTTACACCTTTCCCACTGTCCCCAAAACCAACAGCGAAAAACAGAACAAAAGTAATAAAAAAAAAAAAAGTCTGTGATATTACTTGCCCCCATTTCCATCTCCCCAAAATGTAACATACTTTATTCCAAGTGCAATTTTTTTTTTTTTCAATTGACAGATCTGGGCATATGTTCTGGAGGGGCAATGCCCTATCACAGAAGTCTGTAACAAAGCAATTTAATTGAACGTCCAGCAAACCTTGAGTTATTACTCAGTGGAGTCCAGCGTTGCTTCCTGGCAGACACACACTGCCAGCAGTCTTTCATACCCTTTTTTTACTTTGTTAAGATTTTTTTTTTTTTTTTTTTTTTATACATCTTGTCCAGAGGCACTCAGGGATCTTTGCGGGCTTCATTTGCATGTAAAGTGGAGCGCTGCTCCTCAGCAGGGGCGTGAGATGCCTCCAGACCGCCACTCCCCCGTGGCCCGCCAGTCTGTGGCAGTAGCCCTCGCTCTCCCGGCTACCTGCTGGGATGGGGCACGACGGCACAGCCTGCGACAGCTTGAGGTCCTGTCAATCTCACCTCGCCGCCGCCCGGATCATGCTCCTGAGACAGGGGCGAGGAGACAAGGACAAACTCGGCCATCCAACACACAGTGAGTTCCTGAGGAGGCCAGCACTGGGGTGTGGGCCTGCCACTTGTGGTCCGTGACATGCAGGTGACAGTTGGTGCCAAAAAAGAGCCTTGCTAGCAACAGAAGTGATGGAACATGAGTGGATACATTTGCTGTGTACGGACCAGGTGAAACGTGTTGAATCGGGTGGCTTTCACAGTAGGGACAGAGTGAGGATCGCGTTCTTCAAGTCGACCGAAGTAAGGGTGGCCTCTTTAAAAAAAGTGAAATTGAAAGGACCTTTCTCTTTTCTTTTTTGACTTCAGGTAATGTTTCAAAAGCCTATGAGAGGAATGGAGGACACGGGCACTCTGTCTTATCACAGTTAATAAAGGGAGAGGCTGTTTGAGCCTGACCCTTCATCTCTCCCCATATCTGCACCGCCTCCTCTTCAGCTTGGGACTGGCTGGAAGAGGGGGCCCTGGCTCCTAGATTGTGTTTAGATAATGGCCATCTCCAATCATAGATAATCTGGGCCCATCTTTTCTTCACAGACAAGGCGGCAGACAAGGTCAGGGGGAAAAGATTGGCGGGCGGGCGGGCGCGGAGGAGAGCGAGGGGGAGAGCAAGGGGGAGAGCGAGGGGGAGATAGGGATGGGGCAGCTCCCAGATGATTTAGTGCTGGGATTCGCTCAGCTGCTTCCATCACCCTCCGTTAGCTCGCCCATCCTGACAACCCTCCTTACTCTCTCGCTCTTCTCCCCCCTTTTCTTTCTCCCATCCTTATTCTCTATCTGGGCCTCAACCCTCTTTGTACCCCTACATCTCTCTCTATATCACTCGCTCCATTTCCCTCCTCTATTCTCTCTCTCTCTCTCTCTCTCTCTCTCTCTCTCTCTCTCTCTCTCTCTCTCTCTCTCTCTCTCTCTCTCTCTCTCTCTCTCTCCAGGAGGGAATGAGCTATCCACTTCCCCCCAACCCGTTTGGATTGAGGCAAATTGCTCTGGGGTTTAAAGAAGTGTAGATATGCGACCCGTTCCTATTCAGGCACTGTTCACATAGCGGGTGAAGGGAGGACGGCCTCACTGTGATTGTCTCTCCATATCACAGAATTGCGAATCGCGGACTTGATAAAGTTGGAGAAGGCGAGGCTGCGTTAAGCGCAGGAGACTCAGATGGACTTTGAAGGGAGTGGGCGGCTGCACTGTGGCTGAGTCAGAGTGCAGAATAAGACTTGAAGGCTGTGAAGCCCTCCTCCCTATCTTCCTCCCCGATTCTGTTTGATAATCCCGGAGAAAAAAAATAAATAACACATGACTCATTCTAATAAGACAGCCAGAGAATTAGCTCCCTGAGCCACCATGGAGGTTCAAGCTCAGGGATTAGGAGCCGTCTGCTCTCACAATCGCCTCCTTGGGGCCTGAGAGGTTTTTCTACTGGCTGGAGTTACTGGCTGACATATCTCTCTGTCTATCCCTGGAGAGAGAATGACTCTCTGGGGGGGGGGGGGTCAAAATAAGAGACTGGGGGGGTCGGGAAAGAGAGAGTGTGTGCATAGGGATGGGGGGAGAGGGGGCTATACGAGTGTCTAAACACCCACTAATGGGGCCTAATGCCTGCGGAAGCACGTAATGGCGACACCTCCCGTGACTCCGCCCTGACAGATAATTGCCGATGTCTTGTATGTGATAAATGTGACTCCATTCCAGGGGTGCACAAGTCTCTGCTGCCAACGGAGACTATGCTTAGCCAATCAGCTCAGGGCCCCGGTGGGAATATGTCTACCTGGCTCGTGTCTCTCCGAGTCAGATTCCTGGAGATGAAGCTCTCTCTCTCTTTCCCTCTCTCTTTCTCCTCCTCCCCTCTCCCTTCCCCCTCACCCTCCCATCCCTCCTCTCAGCTGGCTGGCCAGGCTGTCTGTTTTCCTTTAACCACGGGGCTTCATAGTAAATCTCATTTCATTGTCAGCCGCGCCTGTGCTTTACTCCCCCCACCCCGCCCCCCTCCCCTCCTGTCTGCTAACTTCCTGTTGCCATTAACGCTCAATATCTCTGTTGGGGCCTGTCTGAGCGCTCCTATTTCATTTCCCAGCCGCGTCCGACCCTGTCCTCCTCGACAGAAAGTTCCCCTGACAGACTGTCCGGGCCTGGCGTTGGGGCTACGGAGCCTGAGCGTATTTCATTCAGTCGGTCTGTATTTTTCCTCCCCCCCCCCCCACCCTTCTCGGCAAGAGAAAGAGTAGTAATTGATATCGGGACCCATCCATCGTCCCCTCTTAAGCCTGAGATCCAATTTATCTGGGTGAGAACGCAGACTGGCTTGCTCCCATGGCTTGTCGGTTAGACTTTGCCTGTTTTTAGATGGTCGTTAATTAAAGTGGCGCCGTGACAAAAAGAAGATCTAAATGGGAGAGCGTTTGGTGGAGGATCGGGGGAGGGCGCCCCGCCTCGTTCACACTTGACCACGTAAATCGGCAGCCGGGCTGCTGGCTCTGATCCTGGCCTGGCCGGCGTAAATCAGCGCCTCTGGAACGCAGGCGCGTCTGACCCGCTCCAATAAAGGCGCAGGCCGGGTCAATTAAATGTGATTCTGGGCTCCATGTAAATCTCTAACTGACTTAATCTGCATTAACCCTGATAGTGTTAGTCACAAATGGCTTTAGAATGATCTAGTCAATCACACTGTCATTCTGAGGCCGGGGGGGGGGTGTTGCAGAGGGGGGCTGGGAGAAGGATTTTATATGGTAGTTGCAGGATGTGGATTGAGCCTTCCCAGAATGCTTTTGGTCCCTGTCAGAGTGTTCAAACTAAGCTAATTCCCTGTGTGTTTTCTAAAAGGGCCTGACTGGCTGCCTGCCTGTCTTCATGCAACATCGAATGTTCTGTCAAAATAACAAATCAAAGATTCAGCCCACTACAAAGTGATGAGCGAGTCTGTCCTGACGTTTGACTGATAAGGCCCAGAGAAGCTTTTGAGGTGTATCAACGTGTGTGTGTGTGTTTGCTCCCCCGACGCTTGTGAGTATGTGTAAGTAACTGGGCACGTGTGTCTGTCCGAGGCTGTGTGTTTGTGTGCGCGAGTGTCGGTCAATGTGTGTGTCTGCGTGTGTGTATTCCAGCAGGTCTTCTGTGTTAGCAAGCGGACCTGCCAGTCATAGCAGGGTGAGGGGCAGAGCCTGTCTTTGAACCTCTCCCACCACAGTGAGGCTGACTCTGACCCACTGCCTACACAGATGGGAAGCCCATAGAAGCCACTGACCTATATTAACGGCCACTCTGCAAACTCTTGTGTTGATCTACTGCGAGTGGAATCTCAAAGCGCGTGTGCAAAGACAGGTGTGTGAGAGTGTGCGGAGTATAAAGATAGGTGTGTTCATGCGCAAACTGCATACGAGTATGTCTGTGAATGGGAGTGTGTCTACGCATGTGTGTGTGTGTGTGTGTGCCTGTGCGTGTGCTTGTGTGTGTAAGGAAAGGGTGTAACAGGAGAAGGTTAATTACCTCCTCGTCCTTCGCTGTCGGCTGGCTTCACCTGGATGGGCCGGTTCATCTGGAGAGAGAGGATAACACTTTGGGTTAGTTTGTTAGCATGCTAGCATGAGCAGAGCGGGGCAAATCAATTACACATCCAGTGCAGCACTTGAGTGGCACTGGATGTCGCTCAATGGCAGAGTGACACTGAATGTCAGATGGCAGCAAAGAGAGAGTAACGGAGTTACATCACCCTGACCCCGGCCCAGAGGGAGAGAGTGGGGGAGGGAGGAGGGAGAGAAGAGAGAAACGGTAGAGGGAGGTAGAGAGAAGTCCAATTCCCTGCCTGTACTCCCCCCACCCCACACCACACCCTCAGAAACTGATCCAAATGTCGTGACCATTATGCCAGCACTCTGCTGCCAGCCAGCCAGCCACGCCCGGTCCCTCATCCCTGCCACCGAGAGCTACACAAAACCAGGGACTGTGGAGCCCTGAGAAAGGTTCAGGCAAAGAATCAATAAACAACCTCAGAAGATACATTTCATAAAAGGGGAAGAGAAAGAAGAAGCTCAGAGGCCAACATTAAAAGTGCTTTTAAAGCAACCCTGCTGTGAATACAAAGTCCCAGGGCTCCCTCTGGCCCCTGGCACGTTTGTCTTTTTTCCTTTTTCTTCCTTCCTTTCTTTTGTTCTTTCTAACCACGTTTCTTTCTTTCTTTCACTCTCTGTCTCTTCCTCTCTCTGTCTTTCTCTGTCCCCTTTGTCTCTCTCACAGGCTCAAAAATAGAAGTGTAGGAATACTACGAAAAGAATAAACACACATCTCCTGTTGCCCCCAGTGAATAGAGGGTCGAAGGGGCAATCTATCGCTTAGAGGGGCCACCCACGCATGATACTGAGGCAAGACACACACACACACACCTCTAACTAGGGCATGAGGACAGGGCCAATGTGTGTGGCACCAAGTGGCACAGGGCCGTGCCCATTCCTATCAGTCAGGCTGGGCATCGCGGTGGGTGGAGGGCCTAAGGCCACCCAGCAGTTGACAGCAGTTGACATGAACCCAGACAACAGCCAAATATAGACTCGAGACGGCATAGATGAGTCGAGACGCATGCAGAGACCGTATGTGACAACCGCCGGTTCACGCGCGCGCGCACGCACACAGCACGCACGTGCACACGCACAGTGAAAGGAGCTGTGACAGTGAAACAAAGGGAGGCCACACACTGGCCTTCATGAAGACGTGCTAATGCTAGCTGACATGTAAACACTATGGGGCTATGAGCTGCATGGACAGGGCCTATTGTTGTCCTTAACCCGTGAAAGAAGCAGCGTGAGTGCGACAATTACTACTCACCCAATAAAAGATGGCCTCTCACCAGACACTCCACACAGAGCGTCCGATTAACATGTGCTGTGTTAGGGGGACATAACAGCATTTCGGTGTGATTTAAGCATGTACATTCAGTCATTTAGCAGACGCTCTTATCCAGAGCGACTTACAGTAAGTACAGGGACATTTCCCCGAGGCAAGTAGGGTGAAGTGCCTTGCCCAAGGACACAATGTCATTTTTTGCACGGCAGGGAATCGAACTGGCAACCGTCAGATTACCTGCCAGATTCCCTAACCGTTCAGCCATCTGACTTCCACAACACCTCCGGCCCGCCTTGACGGGTAAATGTGTTACTGGAGCTTGTGACGCCCAACACGTCTTTGTGTGGGCAGACAGCACCGGAGCTCCGGCGCTCTGGCGTCGGCCCGGCAGAGCGAGAACGGGAGCAGAGCTGAGTAATTGCCGCAGCGGGTTGGAGATGGAATGACTTGGAGCTACAGCTCATAGCTGTGGGAGCTGGAGAGGTCCAGATGTTGTAGCCTGCCTGTATTCTCCACAGGCTTGGAGAGAGGGATGCGGAGAGAGATGGAGGAAGGCTGGATGGGTAAAGGGGTAGAGTTGGGGAGAGCTAAGCTAGGTTGAGGTCCTGAGGTCTCCGTCCAGTGATCAGTCAGTCTCTTGGCATTAAACTGCAGCGATTGGTCATAAAGCTCAAGAGGGCCGGCCCATTAGTAGCCTCTGAGCCAACCAGGCAACAGGAGTCATTAGACGGCCCAGGGTACACTAGGGGGTTGCTAGGCAACCTAACCGAGGAGGGCCTGGAAGCCGGTCTGTTGGCCGGCGAATTGCCGTCTCTCTCTTTCTCTCTTTCTTTTCCCGTGCCTTCGCTTTCCTTTTGCCCCAGCGAGAGAAAGAAAAGTATTCCTCAGCCCCTCTTTCTCTCCCCCTCCCCTGACATGTCCCACTTTTCTGTCCTCTTTTTGCGACTGTGACAAAAAGTTTGTCAGAGCGGGTCCTGAGGCTCACTCCAGTCTGCCATGACTCTGACCTGCTCAACCAATCCCAAGCACCCGGACCACAAGTCAACACAGTTTAATGAGGAAGTCAAACTGGTTGATGAGAACGTTTGTTCATAGTATATATAACATCACACGCACAAACACGCACACAGGACTACACATTTGAATGACATTCATTTTCTCCTGTCTTCCTCTTCTCTCTTTCTTTTTTAACCCATCCCTTGCTCTTTCTCTCTCTCCCTCTCTGGCTCTATCACTCACTCACTCACTCACTCACACACACACAGACAAAGTGACATGCTCACACTGTCTCAGGGCTCAATAACAGCAGGTGGCTTAGGTGACATTTTAATCCCTTATTACTGAGTGCAGGATTAGCCTGCAGATCAAGGCCCAGTTAATTATATGAATTCATCAGAGACTGGGCGAAGAGGCAACCTTCTATCCCCCTCGGGCTGACACACACTGACACACACACACACACACACACACCTCAAGGTGGTTGATATTCCCACCCCTGACTCCCAACCATTTCCAGTTCACACACCCTTTGCAAGCACACCCACAAAAGGCATACACTTAAAATATATGCACACACACACAAACACACACACACAGCAATAAAATGAGTGAGGTGAGATAAAAAAAAAAAACACACAGCACATCCTCCACTGAGGCCGCAGTCTTCACAGATAGCGAGAGACAAATGAAACGTATTTTCACCCACCCATGGGGACTGCACACCAAATGAGCTACCCGGACACGGTAACCCCCAGACCAGGGACAAGCCCGGCTCCTCCATCCAGGAGACGTGCTTGCTTCTCAGCCGAGAGGAGTAGGCTGCCTCCCCCCACTGCTTTGTCTCTGTCTTCTTTTCGCCCTTTAGCCTCTAAAACCAATATGCTTCCCACCACAGCCTCTTAATGGGTTGATCAATGCTGACAAATAGGCAGCTCATGCTGTCCTGCCTGGGTGCACCGAGGCCTCTTCCCTCCATCCCTACCTCCCTCCACCTCTCCATCCCTGCCTCCCTCCATCCCTCCATCTCTACCTCCCTCCCTGCTCGGTCTGTATCTCTCTCTCTCTCATCCACTCTCTTTCTCTCCCTGATCTCTTTCTCTCCACTCCATCCTGCTCTCGCTCCCTCATGTCCTCTCTCCTCCTTTCTACATTGTACCATACATCCTTCTTCCTCGCTCTTTCTTTACCTCCTTCCATTTTCTTCCCTCGTTTCCAGTCTCAAGGGCGTGATCTATATTTTTCATTCTGTTATGATGAATAAAACTTTGCTGGAGTCACAGAGGGGCAAGAGAACCAGCAGTGTGGAAGAGAAGAGCCCTTTACTTTTTCCAGGAAGCAGTGTGTGTGCGTTTGTGTGTGTGTGTGTCTGCATGTGTGTGTGTGCATGACTGTGTGTTGGTGTTTGTGTGTATAGATATTGGATTTGTATGTGGGTTTGTGTGTGTCTGTTTATATGTGTGCGTGTGTGTGTGCGTGCGTGTGTAATTGATAATGTTGCAGTGTTTAATACGCTAAGGATCCCTCTGCCCTTTGACCACGTTGGCATCCCTGTACATCCCACTGACCAGCAGTCTGCACCACAACAGCAAAGACACACGTACCTTTTGGAGACAGAGCCTTTCCAGAGTCTTATCCAGAACTGGAATTAAAAAGGTTTGAAAATCATATTGAATAACGCAGGCCAGCTAAGTATGGAACAGTAGCTGTTCCCTGTCTGCCTTCTGTGGCTCGTCCATCACAACATTCACTGGAGCTTGGGCTGCCATTTACAGCCTATTAAGCTCAATTAAAAAGCCTAATGCAGGCTGACTGCTCTTGAGGCTGCAGGAGAAAAGGCAGGAGGACTAGATTGGTATGAAGAAGGCTACACACACACACACACACAACTACCAGCACACAAACACACATTAATACACACACACACATATAAATACACACACATACGTGCATATTTCTTCGCAAACTGAAACACGTGCTGTATTGCTTCTTGTCTGTTTGTTCAGGCTTTGTTGAAGTGAGAGGGTGTATCAGGACTGTCCTGTCAGCCTACTCTACAGGGGGATGAGGGCGTCTTCTACAGCTGGATGATGGCTGCCTCTACTGAGGGATCAGGGCTGCCTCTACATAAGGATGAGGGCTACTCTAACTCTCTGCCTCTACACAGGGATCAGGGCTACTCTAACTCTCTGCCTCTACACAGGGATCAGGGCTACTCTAACTCTCTGCCTCTACACAGGGATGAGGGCTGCCTCTACATAAGGATGAGGGCTACTCTAACTCTGCCTCTACAGAGGGATGAGGGCTGTCTCTACAAAGGAATGAGGGCTACTCTAACTCTCTGCCTCTACACAGGGATGAGGACTGTCTCTACATAAGGATGAGGACTACTCTAACTCTCTGCCTCTACTGAGGGATCAGGGCTGCCTCTACATAAGGATGAGGGCTACTCTAACTCTCTGCCTCTACACAGGGATGAGGGCTGTCTCTACATAAGGATGAGGGCTACTCTAACTCTCTGCCTCTAGACAGGGATCAGGGCTACTCTAACTCTCTGCCTCTACATAGGGATGAGGGCTACTCTAAATCTCTGCCTCTACACAGGGATGAGGGCTGTCTCTACAAAGGGATGAGGGCTATCCTAACTCTCTGCCTCTACAGAGGGATGAGAAGGGATGAGGGAGAAGGCCTCTGACACCCTGACAGTGGGCGGAGAGGTGGGGTGGCCTATTTATAGCACAGTCTCATCTCCTATTTAAAGACAAAGAGCAGAGATAAAAAAAAGAGAGAGAGAAAGAAAGAGGGGTGGGGGATAAAAAGGTGGGAGGAGAGGTAAGGGACCAAGAGGGTGATGAAAAGATAGTAAGCGAGAAAAGGAAAGAGAGGATGTCTTTGTTGTAGAGTACAGTATTCCCTGGTGGGACCCCGTAGTGTGTACGGAACATCTTTGTATTTGTGTTTAGTTTCTGTAAACTCTGTCCCGTGCACGGTAATTACCTAGCAATATAGTCCCATCGGACCAAGATCTTGGCGGACATGTTTATGTGTGAAACTGGAACTCGTCTCCTCTCTTTTCCCCTCCTCTCCTCTCCTCTCTTCTCCTCTCCTCTCCTCTCCTCTCCTCTCCTCTCCTCTCCTCTCCTCTCCTCTCCTCTCCTCTCCTCTCCTCTCCTCTCCTCTCCTCTCCTCTCCTCTCCACTCCACCCCTTTCGAAGGGGTTGCAGATGGATTGCAGTATAGATCACAGCATCCAGTACAATACATTACATTTACCCCCCCCCCGCCCCCACCCCTCAAACACCCAGTCACACCTCCCCCCTCCTTTTTTCTTTGTTACCCGAGATGTAGAAGGAGAGCGGGGTGTGTGCGTATGTGGAAAGGTGGGAGGGGGGGGAGGATTGGGAGGCGGGGGGCAGAGATTGGACACGGTGAGACAAGACTAACAAATGAGTGCGAGTGACAGGTGAGCTTTACGAGGCAACGCCCCGGCAAGGCGGGGAGACAGAGACGGCGGGGCGCCCCCCCCCCCTCCCCGGTTTATCTTGCTCCGCGGCGCCGGTGAGCTGCCGGGTCTCTTCGGTGAGGTGGCAGCAAAGGGGGGAAGAGGGGCAGGGGGGGGGGGGGGAACGGAAATCAGGAAGGAAAGAACAGGACAAGGGGAGGGGAGCGAAGGTCTGGGAGTTTGACTCTAACCACCTCTATCGTACAAACCCCATGATCCCTGTTCACTGTGTGTGGAAGTGCTCGACTCTCCCTGGGAGTTTTATGGAGCTCCCACTGTTCCAGACAGGCTGAGGAGCCCAACAGTGGGGAGGCTATGGACATTCCTGCTGTTCCGACACACACACACACACAAACACACAGAAACAGACAGCTAAGACTACAAACAAAAAAAGCTAGCTACCATCTGAAAAGCATCTATCACTCCGAAAGCGTACCCAAAACAACGGAGCAGAGGTAGAGGAAAAAAAAAGGTAGAATGTATGAGAGAGGATGAAGAGAAGTGAGAGAATAATGAGAGGGAGTAATGATGCACAATGCATCTGTCAGATTTATGACTGTGTCTTCCCCTCTTCCTCCTCTCCTCGCGCCCCCTACCCGGAGTTCTTCCGCCCAGGCCGATGCACACTACTGACGCTGATGGGAACAGTCACCTGTGAGTGATCGTGGAGCGGAGAGCAGGAGGAGAGGAGGAGGAGAGGAGGAGGAGGAGAGGAGGAGAGGAGGAGGAGAGCTCGCACTGCTAAAGGCTCTGACAGCGTGCTACCCAGCAGCGAGGGGCCTAGCATGCCTGAAGAGACGCACTCTGTGGAGGGGGATGGAAGACCGGGGACATGAAGGCGTCTATTAAACACACAGGCGCAAACACCCCCACACACACATGCACACACACACACACACTATGGATGAAAAGAGAATAAAAAGGACTGGAAAAAACAGGCACACATCCAAACACACACACATTTTTCTTGGCAAAGTGCAATGAACAAACACTGACATACTCATTACAAATACGCCTCTGCAATTACACGCACACAAAGAAATATGTGAAGAAACGAACATAGGCACACCACACCACCCCTCACACACACCCACACACATATACACACATACACACACATACATACACACACACCTTGTGCACATCGGTCGGCATAAGCGAGGGGGGCTGTTTGTGAAAATGATCTCATCAATCGAAGTGATAAATAAACCACTGTGGCAATTGATAAAGTGCCACAATTATTTGGGAAGACGAATGGCTGAATTTGCTTTTGAGATGGGACTGTATCTGAGCCCCATGAAATGCTGCTCATCACCATCAGGGAGGCTGTCTCTACGCTCTTCTCTGTCACAGGGACAAAGTCTGAGCGGACGTAGCGGTTCCATCTACCCGGTAGGACCGCTCACGGAACGTTCTGGGTGATATATTGGACCTGTGTGTGAAAACCTATACAAATGCACTATGAATCATATCTGGGTTTATGAAGAGGGAGAGGAATGTTCTGTGTGTCGGATTCTATAAGATTTCAGTCGACGTGAGCATCTAAAGTTATGTTTGTAGCTAGATGGGTGGCACATAAACATACACTTGCGCACACACTACAGGTAAGGACGAGGGCCTGGGTTTGGCAAAATTGCTCCAAATTGCTGCAAATTCAGTCATCAATAACCATAAAGATGTAAAAGGAAGATGAATGTACAGATGCAGCGCATGGACAGCATACCACCATCGCACGCAAACATACACACACACACCCACACACACACACACACCCACACACACACACACACCCACACACACACACACACACACACACACACACACACACACACACACACACACACACACACACACACCTGCAGCACTGAGTCTTTCTATGCTCTTAAAGAGGAAATATCATTTTCTTTTAGTAAAAATAAATAAATAAAAACTCTCAGAATTTTTGTAAAAGGCTATTTGCAAAGTTGCAACTCATAAAGCTTGCACTATCATATCCCATAATTTATTTAATACTATAAATCCATGGGGGGTGCACACTTATATGCGTCGTAATGCATTGGTTAACACAGCATGAATATCTAAGCCACATAAAAATGTTAATGGATGCAGTCAGCAATGTGTGTGTGTTTGTGTGTGTGTGGGTATTTGTGTGTGAAAGAGAGAGACAGAGAAAGAGAGATAGAGAGAGAGAGAGAGAGAGAGAGAGAGAGAGAGAGAGAGAGAGAGAGAGAGAGAGAGAGAGAGAGAGAGAGAGAGAGAGAGAGAGAGAGAGAGAGAGAGAGAGAGAGAGAGAGAGAGGAGAAAACACAATATTGACGAGAGAATTAGGGGCCTGTAGCCCAGAGCCTGTAAGCGCATGTGGAGATAGATGGGCCCCTGCATGTGGAGCTCCATCTGAACACAAAGGAGCAGCTGGGAGATGAGTTAGAGACCAGAGGAAGACCAGAGGGAGACCAGCAAGCCATAAGCTAGAGTTAGAGAGACACAGTGACAGGAGAGAGTTACGTGGTGAGGTCTCGAGATATACAGAGTGTGCATATATGGCCATTAAGGGAGCGAGGACGAGAGGGTAATGAGTGAGTGTGTAAGTGAGTTGTTTGAATGATTGTGTGTGTGTATGTGTGTTGACTGAGTGGAGGTGGAATGAATCAACAAAGAGAGCCTGAGGTGAGGCCTAACTAAGTAACTCAAACTGGAACAGAGCACCCCCTGTGGTAGAAATGTATCTCAAAAGTAATGAAACTTGTAGCTTACACACTCTGCCCTGCCTCCCACAATAGCAATAATAACCGCTGTTGACAACTGTGTGTGTGTGCTTTCAAATGCTTAGGATCAGACTGCAAAACCACATCACATCTGGTCTGAACAACACACACATACACACACATCTCTCTGTGTCAGAGTGTCTCTCTGTCTGAGTTTTAATGTTTGTACTGTATCTAAAACTGAATTACCTCTGGCCACAGAAGCCTTCCCCCATCACCAGTTCTTTTGGTTAGTGTTGTTGTTTGGCAGTTGATAAGATGCCCCCGTGCTGCTTTGCCACACTCAGAACTCAGAGGGGTTTCCAAGGTGTCACAATGACCTGCACTCAGCCAACACACGGTTGCTATGGCTGCAGCTCACCCCCCCCCCCCCCGACCCCACCCCACCTCCTCGGTCATTAAATACATCCTTACCTTTTTATTAGTCCTCAAATTAGGCTAATCAACAAGCCACGGGTCCTCTGGCACTACTCTCTCTCATAACAAGTTAGCCTAGGGTGTTTGTGGAAGGTTTGTGAACATCAACCCCTTATGCTGCCATTAACGAGCCAGTCCTGCCCCCTCTGGGCTTGCTGTCCTGCGTTAGTGTCTGGCCCCCCGCCTGCCTTCATCTCACGGCTGTCATTAGCTGACGCACTAATGCTAGCTGGCGCTAACGCTAGTTAGCATGGCTATGGAGGCGGAGGAGGCTAAAATAGCACGGCGCTAGCACCGTGAAGAGGCGATGCTTTTGGAAGAGGACTAATAAAAGACAGAGTAAATGGGATGAGACAAGGCGACGGAGGGCCCTTTGGGGTGTGTGTGTGTTGACGTGGTGTTTTTGTGTGTGACACACGGGCAGGGTATGATTTGAGGTTTAGACAGGCAGGTGTTAAAGTGCATGCATGCGTATGTGTGTGTGTGTGCGTGTGTGTGTGTGTGCTTACGTGTGTGTGCTTGATAGGACCGTGGCCAAACGTTCCGAGCAGCAGGAGAGTGTGGGCTGAGGGAACAGGACAAAGGGAGACAGCACTGCCCCCTGGGGTTTGAGCATTGTGTTGGGGAACACACACACACACACACAGACCTGACCATTATAGAAATAAAAAGAACCGCAGCCACTGGAGACACTTCCCCAGTTTGATGGACAAACCGTAGGTCTGAATCAGCTTCGAACCGAAAAGCAACCGCCATTAAAAATGCAAAATTGTGCTCTCCTCTTCTTTTCTCTCCCCTTCCTCTCTGGCTTACAGTACACGTGCTCACCTGTGGAATCCCTTGTTCTCTGTATAACTAGCCCCAGTCCATTCACCTGTGGAGCACAGCCGCCAGCCTGCAGCTCATCTGCAAACAGAGCCTGCTTTACACACGGAAGAGTGTCCTTCAATAATTTATCAGAGGAGGATCGTGGAACACACGCAAAATAAGTAAAGAGAAAGAAAAAGAGCAACAAAAGTCATAGAAGCCTTCATTAGCTGCGTACGTTGCGCTTCAAGTTGACTCTAAAGACAAGCGGCTAGCCAATTACCGCCTCCCCAAACTCATGCTGGGGGCACAGGGTCGCCCCTCTCTCCCTGATTTATTTATCCCTGGCAGGCTCTTTGTTTGATATCCTGATTGATGCTGCACCCTGAAAGATTCATAGCACCTTCTTTTCTCTTTCCCCTCACTTCCTCCCTTTTCTCGGCTATTCCAGACTCAAAGCAAAACCCTGGCTACCCGAACACAACGGAGATGCACTTGTGAAGTAATAAACTTCAACTGTTCTCCATGGGCTCAGGCAGCTGTAGTGAGTGTTGAAGATCAGAGTGGTTGAAGTAAACTGGTATGAGATCTACGGGAATGTTATGACTTTGATCTATTATGCCCTTAGTGGATATCTGTTGGTGCTATAGTCAATTCCAGTCAAGAAGCCCAACCATCAAGACACCAAACACCTTTTGGAGACACAATGATCATTCACAGTATGCTCACAATTTATTTTCCTTATTTACCTTTCTAAGTATTCACAGTTACCAAGGCTATCCACTGATCTATAAACATGTATCGGTAACTGGTAAAGTTCAATTGACTCTTTTTCACAACAGTAGAACACTCAAGGTGTCTTGGAAATCACAAATGTTTATAGGATGGTGTTTTATGGTACCTCTCTCTCTCACTCTCACTCTCACTCTCACTCTCACTCTCACTCTCTCTCTCTCTCTCTCTCTCTCTCTCTCTCTCTCTCTCTCTCTCTCTCTCTCTCTCTCTCTCTCTCTCTCTCTCTCTCTCTCTCTCTCTCTCTCTCTCTCTCTCTCTCTCT
>NC_140379.1:7912500-7952500 GCF_054491055.1 Hypomesus nipponensis
CAGACAGACACACACACATCACTCACTCCTCAAAGACATTGGGAGAAGTGTTATGCCACCTTCCCCTTGTCACCCATCAAATGTCACCCACTTTCAAGAAACCCACTCGCAAACACACACACACACACACAAATATGCTCCGTATACATATTTCATTCCTTTCCATAATCGCAGACACGATGAATAATACATCTTTTATTATATTATTACAAGTGATTTGTAATACATGAAACAGAATGCAATATGCAGTTTATCTCCACGCTCCACTAACACACTCTGGAAGCTGAGCTGAGGCTGTCACATGACAGGATGTCATGTCAATGGAAACTCAGGCCACCATTACCCACAAGGCTGCAGGGCTAAAAGGAGAGGGAGTAGAGATCCACCAGGTCCTACATAATCATTCCAGCTAGCAACAAGCATCCAGCTGGAAGACAATGTAGTCTAAGCTGTAAAAATATATTATTTAATGATACTGTAGTTTATTTTCCCTTCAGCACGAGCCACCATTTTGTGTTTCCTGCAGGCTGAGGTCAAGGGCTGAAATCATTTAACATGGAGAGGTTTTCTGTTGGAGTGTTTGCTGATGCAAGCCTCTCTCCTGCAATGCCACAGTGCAAGTGTGTGAGTGTGTGTGTATATGGGTGAGGATGTACATGTGCTGGTGTGCGACCGTGAGAGGGTCTGTGAGCTTGCATGTATTTGTGTGTACCTGTGTTTGCGCAAGTGCGTGTTTAAGTGTGAGTGTGTGTTTGCGTGTGTCAAGAGCCGACAGAAGGCCCTCAAGCCTGTGTAGGGTAATTTGACGGGTATGCGTGAGGTGAGCTGGAAGAGAAATGTGTCCTGTTGCCACTTGAGAGCTCCCTGCCTGCAGCTGTTGACCATGTCATGTCAGGTTCTCTATGATAAAACTATGTCCTCCTCTTCCTCTACCTCCTCTACCTCCTCCCCTACCTCTGTCACACGATGCAATGAAAATACCTTCTAACTGGCTTCGGAAAAGGAGAAGTCCTGGCTGGGGGAAATCGATGGCAGGAAACACGTCTGGATCGATGGAAAATGTAGTTAGCGTTCATTCCTTGGATTGATGAATGCCAGGTACATCTGATGAAAGCAAGTCTCTATTTCCACACAAACACACATAGAGCTGCAAACCTGCTTGTGCTGGTGGAGTACAACTCTTAGTACAGGACTACTATAGGCACGTGCGTGTTCGCGTGTGTGTGTGCACATGTGTGTTTGTGAGTGTGTGTAGCCAGCCGTTGCAGGCTATTAACATAGCGCTAACCCCTTCGGAGAGATGGGTTAACTGTTCTTGAAAAAATAAATAAAAAATAAATGAAACAAGGATAAATAAACATTGTATCCCGGGCGTTGCTTCACTGATCTGTGACTAACTGGATAGCCATTAAGGTTTGAAAATCCCCGAGCGTGAAACAGACTGGAACGCATTGAGCTCGGGCTCGGCAGAATAGATTTTCATTTCCTTAATCAACTTCCTTATTCATCCTTTTTTTTTTTTTTTTTTACTCTTCGTTTTTTCCCTCACAAGGAATTAATATAGATCAGTGTTAATGGGGTAGGGATACGTGAGAGCTGCAGACAGGTGGATAAATGAAGGAGGAGAGAGAGAAGAGTGAAAAGGCAAGTTTGAAAGATGCACAAGTAAAAGAGAGTTAGAGGTAGAGAAAGATTGTATTTTGTTTCTGAACGAAGGATAGGGAATCCTGAATGAAGGGAATGAAGGATAAAAGTCCTTCATTCCATGGAGCCAATGCCATGAACATGCTACTGTAGCTGTCATTATCAACAGGTGGTGGTGGTGATATTCTGTCCAAGTGCTGGAATAAGTGTTTGTTTTTGGATGATTTCAGTGGAGAGCGCTGAAAGGAAGAATGGATTCATGTCGGTGTCGAAAGGCAGCAGAAGAGAATGCTGTACTCACTAAAAACACTTAAGCCAGTGTTTGGAGCATGTAACCAGGATGTTTGACTGAAATGTTAGAACACGCACACACACACATGTGTACAGCTCTGGGGCAACTACACACACTTTCTCTCCCTCTCTCTTTCACCTCCGTCTCGGTTTCTGATCATAAACACCAGTTCATCAAACCCGGTATCTGCTTTCAGAACTCGTTCCTACAAACACGCAAAGCATGAATAATACATGGCTTAGTCATCACAAGGCTTTGAGGGGCGGTCGGCATGGAGCGTGGATCGTCGAGGCTACGCCGTCGAGGCTAGGTATTTACACAGATATGAGGATTACACAAAGCTCTCTGGATGAGTTTCTGCGCCTCACCATGGTGAGGGGCGGCATGTGGCGACAGCCACCGAGTCTCCGGAACGTGGCGGCCATGTTGAAGCACTGGCCCGGGGACGCAGGAAGGGAAGGTTGTTCCTGCAGGCAATTCTTGTAGGGAGATTTCTGTGGATTTGGGGCGAAATCAAGACATTCTTGTCTAACTCTGACTTGTGGGAGCGTCGTTTGAAAATGTGGGGATGAGGAGGGAGTGAGAGAGCGAAAGAGAGAGAGAAAAATACATAACCTGACTGAAAAAGTGCCAATGAGACAGAGGCAGCAAGAGAGTGAGGTGAGAAATAAGGAGGTGGATGACGGGTGGAGGGGAGGAAGTGGGAGATGAAAAGGAGAGGCACATGCAGAGTGTGGAATGGAGAGAAAGAAGAGGAGGATGGGGAGGGGGGCGGTTGTTGGTGCTCTGGTTAAAATGAGCATGGAGCGTGATTGGTGGAGCCACCACAAAAGGCCCATTTCCCTTTGTGATAGGTGGATACACGCCAGCTCAGCGTTCCCATGGCTGCAGTGAGATGCTGATTGTGCTATTTACACATTCTCTATCTGGATGTGTTACAACAGGCAAGGCCAACTGTATTCCTATGGGACCACACACACAAACTCGTACACATTCTACCATCAAGTCTCACAGCTTCAAGCCCTGTGGACTCCCTTAACCACCCCCCACCTCCCCCCACCCGGCCAAACCCTTTTCCCCAAAAAAGCTTATTTTCTCTCTCTACTGATGCTTGTCTCTCTTTGTTTTCTGCTCTATGGGAGAGATGGAGTGATAGTGAGTGATGTTTTCCACACCCACCCCCTCCCCTCCCCTCCCCTCCCCTCCCCTCCCCTCCCCTCCCCTATCCTATCCTATCCTCCCCTCCCCTCCCCTCCCCTCCCCTCCCCTCCCCTCCCCTCCCCTCCCCTCCACTCCCCCCCTCCCCTCCCCTCCCCTCACCTTCCCTCTCCTCCTCTCCCCTACCCTCCTCTCTCCGCCAATAACACCCTCTACTCACTTCACCTCTACCCTCCCTCCCCTCTCCTCCTCACCTCCCCTCCCCTCTTCACCTCTCCTCTCTGCTCTAGGAGACTGGAGCGTGGCAGAGCATGGCATCCACGCGATCTCTATCAGCTCCTCTTTTTGTCTATGGAAGAAAAGTGTTCCACTCTGGCAGATTACGGTCAGGACCGATTAAGATCTTTGTCTCGCTACAGCAGGAGAGAGAAACAGAGGGAGGGACAGGGAGGCAGAGCATGTGAGAGAGAAAAGAGAGAAGGAGCGAGAGAGAAAAGAGAGGAAGGGACATGCTCTTTGTAACCTAAAAAAAGACTGGAGATGAAACAGATGAAATCCTTCTCTTTAAAGCCCCAGGCAATGCTGGAGTGTGGTGATCCCACTGTATGAACTGCTTCATTGGCCTCCTCTCTCCAATCTCTCCCTCCCTCTGTCTCTACTCTCATATTTCCTCATTGGGAAAGAGATATGGGTATTGGAGGGGTAGACACTAGTACAGACACTATAGGGTGCAAGTTCTTGATATGTGTATAGACAGTGCCGTATCGATGCACTATCCAATACAACACAGAGATTATCCATGTGTTCACACTGCTTTAATGTACAGTACCCAGCCTCTTTCTTACAGCCTCAGCGAGTTGTGGCTGAGCAGAGAACAGAGCTGAGAGAGAGAGAGAGAGAGAGAGAGAGAGAGAGAGAGAGAGAGAGAGAGGAAGAGAGATGAGAGAGTGGGGCTTTCACAAGGATTACATCTGCCAGGCACGTTTCTAGAGAAGCAAAGAGGGAAAGATAAAAAGGTCCTTTTGTGGCTCTTATCCTCTGCCTGTGTCTTTACGCTCTCTCTCCCTCTCTCTCTCTCTCTCTCTCTCTCTCTCTCTCTCTCTCTCTCTCTCTCTCTCTCTCTCTCTCTCTCTCTCTCTCTCTCTCTCTCTCTCTCTCTCTCTCTCTCTCTCTCTCTCTCTCTCTCTCTCTCTCTCTCTCTCTCTCTCCCTCTCTCATCCCAGGCAGGGAACAGGCCATATGGCAAGGCTCTCCCTTGGTCCCTCCCTCCATCCCTCCATCCCTCTTCTTCATCCCTCCACTTTCTCTCCTCCCCCTTCATTCTGGTCCTAAAAAACACACGTATAGTACATGCACACACACATGCACACACCACATGCCCACATACGCGCACACTCTCTTCCTGGAGGGGAGTATTAAAACCCCTGCTAGAAAAAGCCAGGCCTCCTAACTGAGATATAGGGCATGGCAGTGTGGGTGGCCATAAGGACTGCCCTCTGGACCAGCCTTCCTTCTGCCTCGCTCTCTTCCCTCCCTCCCTCCATCCCTCTCTCTTGTTTGGTCATCTTTCCTCCCTCTCAATCTTCCTGCCTTGGTATCTCCCCCTCTTGTATTGCTCTCTATTGTACATCCTCCCTTCATCGGTCTCTTTTCCTCCTCATGATCCTTTCTTTGTCTCTCCTTCCTCCTGATGTCCCTGGCTCCGTCCTTCCCTCTGAGTGGTGGGACTCTGCCCCCGACCATGACTAAATCTATTCAAACAGGACTTGTCGGCTCGGATGAAATGCCTCTGTGGTGCGGCCAGGATAGGTCAGAGGTGACTAGTGAATAAGACAAGTAGCCGGAGAGGAGAGAAGAGGTGAAGGGAGAAGAGGGTTGAGGGAAAGAGAGGGGAACGGATGGGAGAGGGGAGGAGAGGAGGAGAGGAGAGAAGAGGGGAATGGATGGATGGGAGAAGGGAGAGGAGGAGAGGAGAGAAAAGAGGAGAGGAGGGTAGGGGAGGAGAGAAAAATGCTTTGTTTTTCTAATGAGCCTGGATGACCTTAACAGTGCATAAATGCACATTTCAGATGCAGAGAATTTCTCTGGTCACAATGAGAAAACAACTCCTGGTTATATAAAACGAATATTTAAACAGAGAGAGAGGGAGAGAAAAGGGAGCGAGAGTTCACCTTTTTACCCCGACAGAATTAATTTCTGTATTTGAATGCCGATCGCTGGTGTTTGGCTAAAAAGACATGGCCCTGCCAGTGATCTCTAATAAGCAGGAATGACTTGTCTTACATGGAGGCAGACATTCAGCTGTGGCCCTGGGAACCCTGACCCACTCCATTCTGGGGTGACACACACACACACACGCACACACACACCACACACACACACAAACTCATAAGTTGGCCTTGGTTCACTCAAACTTACAAACTGCCACATGTCAAAGAAAATATTCCCTTGTAACTAAAGAGTATCCGTGGTTTAGCTGCCATTTGCAATGTATATTATGTGGCTTGGTGATAGAGACACCGTAGAGAACTGAAGAGAAGAGAAAGGAAGAGAAGAAAAAAGAAGAGAAGAAAAGAGAAGAGAAGAAAAGGGAGATGGAGGAAGGGAGGGAGAAGTCAGCCCAGCGAGGCATCGTGCTGCGATGCTGCAATTGATGTGTGTCTCTGTGAGGAGGTTCCAACCCCTGGGGCAAGATGGCTGACGTACACACAGCACGGCAGGGGAGAACGGCACGATAACCCTCCGGGGAGCAGGCCGCGTGTGCGCCCCCTAGGGACATGATGCAGAACTGCTCGGTTCTCTGTCGGGAACGACTGACTGCGATGTGCCTGTCTCTCCGCGTGGCGCTCCCCTATCTCGCGACGGCCCCCGAGACAGGTAGCTTGTCTCCTGGCAATACTGACCACTCCCCCCGCCTCCTGCCCCCCCGTGGCCACAACACACACACACACTCCTCCATCAGGATTTGGTGATGCTAACACACCCGCTACGGCAAGCGAGACAAAAGAAAGGGCAACGGCTCACCCCGTTCCATGCCCCCCACCGGCGCCGTGGAGAGAGAGAGTAAACGAAAGTGAGAGAGAGAGACGCCATGATGAAAGAAGAGGAGATGAAGGAGGACACCAAAGAAATGCAGCTTGATCGGCCAATGTTGTCATCGTGAAGCTACAGGAAGGAGGGAGGGAAGGAGGCGGGGGGTGGGGGCGGTCAAGGTCAGCCCGTCGGACGATCCAGCTGTAGGCGCCGCAGACAGAGGCGTCCCAGCGGCGTGCCATCGGCCAGGCGGGCAGCCTTTGATCAGCCGTGTCATTGCGTTGCCAAGGTGACCCGAGCCACCCAGACCCCCAGATCTAAGCTGCCGCGGTGACGGCTAACGGCAAACTGCCACTCCCTGTGCTGCCGTCACAGGCACTCTCTCTCTCTCTGTCTCTTTCCATCCCGCTCTCGCTCTCTCTTTATCGTCTCTCTTCATCTCTTTTCAGTCTCTCTCCCCAGTTCTCTTCATCCCTCTCTCTTTTCATCCCCGTCACCCTCCTAGTTCCTCAGTGCTTCACAGCGAGAAGAGGCTTTCTCACCAGGCAGATGGGAGTGTGCAATGGGAGGTGTCCCTGACATCAGGGAGGTCAGATAGCACCAGCCATGTCTGACTACACAAACTCCTCTCCTTCTCTCTCTTCCTCTCCTGTAGTCTCCTCTCCTTTCTTCTCTTCTTCTCTCGTCTCCTCTCCTCTACACTCTGATATTCTCCTTTCTACTCCCCTAGTCTCCTCTCTTCTCCCCTAGTCTCGTCTCCTCTCTTCTCCCCTAGTCTCGAGTCCTCTTCTCTCCTCAGGCCGATTGACACTGAAGTTAATTAAGATTTTAATCCAGCCAGAGAGTGTCAGTGGAATATGACACAACAAGGCAACGACAGGCATACTAATACCAGGCGGAGAGGGGGAGATGGAATTTTAGACCCCCATCCAAGAGGTCACTAGTGATTCACTGGTGCTGTACTGTGTGTGTATGTGTGGGTGTGTGGTTGTGGTTGTGTGGGTGTAGCGGGGGGGCGGGGGGGGGGGGGGGGTCTATAATCTCCCTACTTTATTGCTTCTCAATAACTCTGTATGTTACTGCAGAACGTCTGAATTAATTTCTCCAGACAGTAAATGCAGACTTTCATGTCATGTTAAACACAAGGGCACCAAGGCATGACTGACAAGACGAGAGAAGAGAATTTACTTTACTTTTGACCAACTCTCTTATCAACCATGTCTAGATTACGAAACAAAATATGTCCCTGCTAGTGGCATGTGTATAATTGGCTAACCAGTTAGGTTTATTTTTGTGAACTCTCTCCTCTACTTTGCCCTGTGCTCATGAGTGGCCGGAAGTAGAACAAGGCCTTCTGGGAAATGTAGTTGGAGCAGTGCAGGCAGCCGAACAGACCTGCTCATTGGCTTGACTTCAGACCCCAGCCGGCTGCATGGGGCAGAAGGGCCTGCAATGTTATGCAGGTGCACCACACAGAGTTTGTGCACTGTATGTGAGCGAGCGTGCGCGTGTGTGCATGTGGACAATGTCCGTGTGTGTGTGTGTGCATTTGTGTGTGTGTGTGTGTGCATTCGTGTGTGTGTATGTAGAGTAAGAGTAAGAAGTGGGACAACTCCCGGCAGGTTTCCATGGAACAGCAGCCAATAATGATAAAAGAGAGTGAGGGGGAGGAGTCTCCCCAGTGATGGTTGTCTCACTGAAGTTTACCTTTCTACATGTACACTGGAGCTACTGTTTGCTCAGTCCGCATAATTTAACGCCCCTCCTCCCTTTTAAAAATCACATTTCCCCCTCTCTAAAATGAAGCTGTCTAGATTGACAGTGGTGCAGCAGGAGGGCTGGGATCAGAGGGAGGATGGATATGGTAGAACAGTCTAGAAGGGGCTCTTTATCATCATTGAGAGAAATGCAAACTTTGTGATTGGTTGTCCCCTAAATTGACTTAATGGTTCAGATACGGTTAAGGTTAGGCATTCACCTAATACGGTTAGTAAGGTTACCAGGAGTGATTCCTTTGTAAGTTGGTTATAAGATGGAATGATCGTTTCAGACATGGGACTCAGCCAAACATTTTGACACATGTAGATTTAAAAAGATTTAACCGAATGTATTTATTTTAGGCATCCACGATAGCAGGGAGGTAATTGCTCACAGTAATAAAGTCCTCTGCATCTTACATTGTTTTAAATCAAATCAGGTTATTCATGAAGAAATTATCTGCTACTTAGGCTAAGGGTTAGTTTTTATCAGTGTAAATAAGAATTAAATTAGCATGAATTATTAGTGAACTGTCTTCTGTATAATATATCGTAGCTGCAATTTGTGTTAAATTACTTAGGTTAAATGTTTTTTTTCACGTACATGTTCAGACAGAACTCTTTAGATGAGCTGTTGAAATGGAACCATCAGTGACTGTATCACCACGGCCCACGGGTTCAGAGTCCTCAGACAAGATGTCACGTTCGAGGACGTAGAGTACAATATTGGTGATCCACATGATCTGGAAATGGCTGCCACATTTGCTTTAATTCCCAAACACACACACATACTTTCAAACCACTCAGATATGCAAATTACTTTGCACAAGCGCTTACAAGACAAATTGTGGGTTTGCTTTTTTTTCTCTCTCTCTGGGCCAGACAGCTCAATACCTTGCCACTTAATATGCTGCCAAGTTAATCAACATTAGTTGAAATGGTAGAGATCACAGGCACTTTAGCTGCTGACGAACCGGCCACGCTCAAAGGCAGACCCTGATGGATCTCCTGTGTTCATTATAGAGAGAGAGTTCTCTTTAATCAACCAGGGAGTCACTTATCATAAGGATGATGCCTCTCTCACACACACACACATGCATCCCAACCCACACACACCCTTATCCTAATGTTACTTCGGCCCATGATTGGTAGGAGAGAGAGTTGGAGCCTGTGCTCTGATAAAACGGACAGGTTTGGGATTATGCCCGCAAATACACACGCGCACACACAGCCATGCTGTATATATTTATAACCACACTCAAACGCAGCTGGGACCACATATCACACCAACATACCGGGGAGAAAAGTAGGTGACTGAAAATATCAAAGTGCATCTATGTGTATGTTTGAGCGCGTGTGTGCGTGTGTGTGTGCGTGTGTGTGTGTGTCTGGCCGGGGCTGCTGCTCTCCTTGGCTTCTGGACAGGCATACACTGATGTAATGACTCCCCAGGCAGTGGGAGGCGGAGGAGGCACAGGAGGATGTGAGCCAGATAGAAACCGACACATGCGACAAGGCGAAAGAAAGAGAGAATGCACTCACCCTGCAGTCCAGCTTGGCTAGTACCCTGCTGTTTACTTACACACACACGCGCACACACACACATGCACACATGCACAGACGCACACACACCACCACACACACAGACACACGCATGCACACACAGCTGGGACCACACACCACACTATGCACTGCAGTGGATGTTTTTGTGACTGAAAAATATCATGTTGGTGTTGTATATGAATGAGTGTGCACACATGACTGTGTGTGTGTGTGTGTGTGTGTGTGTGTGTGTGTCAAGTGTGCATTATGAATGTGTCTATATGAATCAGCTATGGTAAAAATCAATGAGAGCTCATTCACAAGCACATTGCGAAGAGAATACATCTTCATTTACCAAACCAACACTACACATTCACTTGGCAGCCATGTTGGAACACAAGGACGTTCATCTAGTGTTTCCAAAGAATTTCAGCTCTGTGTGTTCTGCATGTTTATCTATGTACCACACTATGTATAGTAAATCTGTGACAAAATAATTTTCTGTCTCAAGCCATACTTAATGGTGGAACTCGAATGGTTATTTTTAGAACCTGCTGTATATCCAGCCTCACTGATCTGAACAAGAGTTGTATTTTCCACAGTTGTATATAAAACCTGTTCTTCAGTCTTATGGATGTTCTTCCAGTAATGGTGTATCATGGTGCTAATGGTCTTTACACTGCAGGTAACCCCTTAATACAATTACCCTAACTCAATAATGTAAAGGTCAATCAGGGTACTGTGTATGTGCGGCCTGGGATCCCTGGACCGCCACCACCCCCTCTCCACCCCCTCCTCTCCACCCCCTCTCCACCCGCTCAACAGGCAGGGAGGAAGAGAAAGAGGAGGAGGAGAAAGAGGAGGAGAACTTGGAGAAAAATGGAAGAGGACTGAGGACAAATTGTACCTTCTGAGTCCTTCATTGTTTCTTCTCTCATTCTCTTTATTCTGTCTTTTCTTTTTCTTTCGAGTACATGATATGTGTGATCAACAAGACTCTTTAAGCTTGAGAAATGCCTCTTTCTAAAGACTTTCAGAAAGCCGGAGAATGCTAACTGAACAGGTACCATTTACAGTGTATTTATGATCTGTTTCACATCAATCAACCTGTTGTCCTCCCACCCTCGTTCCCTCCCTTCCTCCCACCAACCTCTACATTTTGTCTTTCTCATATTCACCTCACCACCCCCTCTTTTCTCCTTTCTTTCTCTTCAAATCTATCTTCCCTTCCAGGTATTCTGAACATCTCTCATCTCACTCTCTCTCACTCCCCCTCTCTGCCCCTTTCTCTAGCTGTCTCTCACTCTCGCCCCCACATATACTCCCCCCTCCCTCCCCCGCCCTTTCTCTCTCCCTCCCTCCTGTAGCGGCAAGGCTGCTAACAGTGTGCAGGTTGACAGAATCAGATCTTGTGATCAATCAGAGCTCAGTGGTGACAATGAGGAGCAATGACTGCTGGGAGGAAACAGAAAGCTATGAACACACACATACACACAGACATATACACACACCTAGGCCTGGGAGGAAGGGGAATGAAGATGGGGACACTCTCCCAGTAACAGGTAAACAGCTGACAACAGGGATCCCACACATCTATAACACAGGTAACACCGGGGACATTTATTTCATTATTTCCTGTCGTCACATCTTCTTGCATCTCCTCATATCTCCTCGCTTTGCCTCTCCTCTCCTCTCCTCTCCTCTCCTCTCCTCTCCTCTCCTCTCCTCTCCTCTCCTCTCCTCTCCTCTCCTCTCCTCTCCTCTCCTCTCCTCTCCTCTCCTCTCCTCTCCTCTCCTCTCCTCTCCTCCCTTCCCCTCCCCTCCCCTCCCCTCCCCTCCCCTCTCCTCTCCTCTCCTCCCCTCTCCTCTCCTCTCCTCTCCTCTCCTCTCCTCTCCTCTCCTCTCCTCTCCTCTCCTCTCCTCTCCTCTCCTCCCCTCTCCTCCCCTCCCCTCCCCCTCCCCTCCCCTCCCCTCCCCTCCCCTCCCCTCCCCTCCCCTCCCCTCCCCTACCCTCCCCTCCCCTCCTCCTCATGAGGGTGTGAGTTTTAATGGAGAGGGATAGCAGTAGTAGAAAGAGCAGCTTAAAAAAGTGACCTGCAAGGTTCCCTGTAAAATGGCTCTAATCACCATCAGGGGATTACATCATCTCTGGGCCCAGGCTGAGCTGGGAGCCCACGGCAGGAAGTGCTACTAGCTCTGCTGCTTACAGGGAGAGAGAGGGGAGAGAAAGGGAGGAAAGAAAGGGAGAGAGGAATATGGAGGGGAGGGGGGAGAGAGGGGATAAAGAGAGAAAGGGAGAGAGAGGGAAAGGCAGAGATGTGAGGGGAGCGAGGGAGGAGAGACAGAGGAAGTGGGATGTGAGGATGGGAGCGAGAGAGATGAGAAAAAAGGGTTGGCAGAGAGAGACACACAGAGAGACTTGTGATGATCTTTACAGAGACATGTTCACATTGAAACTACTCAACTGTATCCATCCCCTTTTGTTTGAAAAACACCAGTCCCCCAACCGCCACACAGAGACACAAGGAGGAGAAAGGAGGAGAGAGGGACAGACAGAACAGGAAAGAGATAGAAAGAGACAGAAAGAAAGAGAAAGCTACAGAGAGAGATACTGTTAAGAAAGAAGAGAGAGGAACCGAGTGAGGCGGAGAGAGAATGCAGCAGGAGAAACAGAGAAAGACAGAGATCCTCCAATATCGTAGTTACAGTAAGAAGGCCCCCTCTGTATGGCAGCTTTGTTTGTTTACACTGAACTAAACCAAGGTGGCATGGTTGTAGATAGCATGTCGGCCTTCTGGAATCCGAGGTGTGACGTCAGCGTCAGGGTCTAGCGTGTGTCGTCCCGCCATGCCGGCTCTCACTTTTACACAGACACTGATCCGGCTCTGTGACTACCTCCGCTGCCGGCTTCATGCCAGTACAACAATGACCCCCCCCATTCAGTGTTTGTACGTTTTATAAATAATTACGAGGTGGCATGAAGCTGCAACATTCCCTGCCTTGAACAGACTGTGGAAAAGGGGAGAGAGGGTGAAAGAGAAAGAGTGAGAGAGTGCTTCACAGAGATCAAGTCATTATATTGGTTGGCGAGTAGTGTGTACGTGTGTGTGTATGTGTGTGTATTGGTGCGTGTCTGTGCGTGTTTTTGATGAAATCCACGAACAAAATTGCAGGACATATGGCAAGAGTGTGAAAAGCAGCGTGGGATTGTGGGAATTGTTGCACTCGTCTTACATCAGCCTCAGCCTGTGTGTGTGTGTGTGTGTGTGTGCTTGAGCGTGTGTGTGTGTGTGTGTGCTTGAGCGTGTGTGTGTGTGTGTGCTTGAGCGTGTGTGTGTGTGTGTGTGCTTGAGCGTGTGTGTGTGTGTGTGCTTGAGCGTGTGTGTGTGTGTGTGTGCTTGAGCGTGTCTGTGTGTGTGTGTGTGTGTGTGTGTGTGAACGTGGACCCACACAGAGCATGCTGTGTGTGCACAGAAAAAAAGCGTTTCTCCGACACTCATCGTCTGAGTGGGTGTCTGAGTGAGCACACACAGCGTATACGTCAGCATGCAGACGCACCGTAAGCCGGGGCCTCGGCACACTAAATGTTCAGAGGAGTCAGGGATGTAGAGAGACCAGCTGATACACACTACTCTGCCCCACCACTGGCCAGACCTAGCCCCCCTCCACCACCCTCCTCCACCACCCTCCTCTGCGTGCTTCCACACACACACACACACACACACACACATATGGTGTGCCCTCCGCAGCTGCAGTGAGTGGGTGGAGGATGTCAGAGACAGTGTAAGTATAGACCACTGTGACAGCAGGACCAGCCTACACAGGGGTCAGAGACACCGGAGAGTCGTGTAGCTACATCTCTGTTCTGACTACACCACACATCGCACTCTCACACTGAGTACAGTGGCTCGACACATACATCGAAAATCCATTCCTTTGGTTTGTCAGTGCTGTACATGACAGGGGCATCTGGAACATTCCAAGTTTCCCCGGTAAGCGCATGCACAGCATGGGAAAGGCGTTCAAAATACCATGAGACACGTAGAGTATATTTATATCATCTAATGATTTGGAATTTCCCTGGATGGAATCCTCTGATAGGGGTTCATGAGAGATCCAGTTCATTGGGTGGTTCAGACAGGTTTCTCTGCCATCTAGGGCTCATCACATCAGGTGTGGCTGACTTGAGCATGGCCCTTGGCCTGTTTCTGTCTGGTGTTGGGTCATCCAGTGGGCGCACGGGGATGTGTGTGTGTATGTGTCTGTGTGTGTGTATGTGTGTGTGTGTGTGTGTGTGATGTATACTGAGAAGGTAGATTTAACAAGAACAGGGGTCTTCCGGGCCAGGAAATGGCAGATAGGCTTCATGGCGTGACGGCACATAACCGTTACTTCGCCGTCTCCAGGGAAACTAATTGCTTAACAGGTCACAAGCCTCATACCACCAACCACCAAGCTTCCCCCAATCCTATCTCCATCCAATACTGGGCCTCTCCCACCCTGGTCACCACGGTGACAGATCATTTGCCCACAAATCTGCCTCATACATTGCCGCCAACCCCTTACACACATGTATTAACACACACACACACTCACATACACCCAGCCCCCTACAACCGCCCATGTCTCCGCAGCGTGGCAGGTGCATTATGAGAATAATGAGTGTTATCACGGTCAAAATAAAACCAGGGGTGTAAATCAGCGGGTGATTGGAGGAATCTTGGGCGTGACACGGAAAGAGGCTTTATGGGCTGCCGCTGACGTCTGGTGATTGCTTTCTATTCTTCTGTTGTGTCTCTCTTCCCCCCAATGAGACCGAATGACAGGGGGTGGGGGTGAGGAGGAGTGTGTGTGTGTGTGTGTGTGTGTGTGTGTGATGGAGGTGTGTGTGTAGGAGTTAGAAGGCTGTAATATCAGATATGAGGGATAGGTGTGGGAGGGGCCAGGGGGAGGATGGTGACGGCCCCCCCAGAAATGATTCCCATGGCTCATTGCAACATGCCGTTTGTCTGATCGACCTGTCACAGTCCCCACAGTCCCCAAAGCAGGTGGGGGGGGGGATGGAGGTAGGGAGGGAGGGAGGGAGGGAGGGAACGAAGGAGGAAAAGAAAGTGGTAGATGACAGTCCAATGACAGACAGAAGGAGAAGAGCTGAAAGTGTGGGAGAGGGAGGGAGAGGGAGGAGATGGCAGGAGAGAGAGGGAGAGAGAGAGAGAGAGAGAGAGAGAGAGAGAGAGAGAGAGAGAGAGAGAAGGACAGAAGAGACGCTGTGGGAGGAGAGAGATAGAGACAGAAAGACCGGAAAATGGAGACAGAGAGAGGGAGATGTCAAGGGAGAGAGGAGGAGACGGACAGAGAGGGAGACAGAAGGAGAGAGGAGACACTGAGGGAGGAGAAGGAGAGAAGGAGATGGAGATGGAGAGAGAGGGGTCATCCATCCGCTGAGACGATAATGAAAGAATAATAATAGAGTGTGCTGGGATGAAATTACTGAGCTTCATCCGCCATATCTCCTCTCATTAGGACGAGAGCTAATGTCTGCGTTTATGCTTGTGTTCTACCTCGGCTCCCTCCAATTAGCTGCCAGGGCTAAAAATAAACACGACAAACTAAACTGTGGCGTGAAAGTACATGCAAATCTGTTGGTGTACTGGAATAATGGCGAGGGGAGATTAGTGTTGCGTCGCAGACTAGCGTAATTGACTTGGGCTCGTGTTGACACGACAGTCGCCATGTCGCGGAACGTGTGGCGCTTCGGCATGCCGAGTGGTTCTGGCGGGAAGTTGATGTTGTTCTTGTTGTTGTCGCGGAGGTCTGGGTGTTAGTTGTGGCGGGGGCGGGGGGGGGGGGTGAGGTGAGGTTGGGCTAGGTTGGGCTGGGTCAGGGAGGGGGACTTTAATCCTTGTGTTATCAGGGCCACATGAGTTCAGTGTGGAGCTTCGTCTCCCACCAGATGAACAGCAGGGACAATCTGTCATCATAGAGCTGGCAGGCAGGGCGTGGGGAAAGCAAGGGCAAGCTGAAAACGCACGCACGCACGTACACACAACCATGCACGCACATGAACACACACACACACACCAACATAAAGGCGAGCGCGCAACACACATGCACACACATAGGTGTAAAGACCTCAGTGAGGATGAGAAAGGATGGAGAGGAGGAGTAGGATGAAGGATTGGAATTGAGTGATAGAGAGATAAAGAGAGAGAGAGGGAGCGAGCAAAGGAGAGGGAGAGACCAGCTGACAAGGCCAGCTGACACGCCGGAAAGAGTGACAAGTTTTCAAGACCTTCATTTTTACATACTGTAGTTCTTGTGAACACTGCTGCTCTTAACTCACTTCCATGGATCAATAGGAATGTTACTAACCGGTGAGTTATGTTCAGTCCAAACCAGAGCAGTGCAACGCACAACACTGATGTGTACTTTGCAACTACATGTTACTACATGTTCTGTTTGATGCTCGTTGAACACAACATTGTTGAGACTAAGAAACTGAAACTGACTCATTCAATTTTCAGAAATCCAGTCCATTCAGCCTAACTCAACAGTATGTCTGAGTCACAGCTCTCCCTTCCTTTCCTCTACCCCTCCATCCTTCCACCTCTCCATCTCTCGCCCAGAAAAGGAAGAGAAAGGAAGAGAGACAACTATGAAGACATCATGGAGACAGAGACCGAAAAACGGAGAAGAGACCCTGGCCAGCAGAACATCTTTTTATAGCATACGTGGGTGTGTGTGTGTGTGTGTGTGTTTGTGTGTGCGTGTTTGTGTGTGTGTGTGTTTGGGCGTGGGCGTTCTGGCCATGCTGCGTGTCCAGCTCAGACTGGATCTCAGATCAATATCCTGTTCCCTGCTGGAGCGCCAGATCTGGCCAGCCTGGTGAGTTCACGTCTGCTACGCTGACACACACACACACACGCACACACACGCACACACACATGCACAAAGAGTCTTAACCATTTCTCCTGCTAAGACTGGACTTTGGGTTCCTCTCTTCCTGACTGATCCTCCATCCTTTTCTCTGTCCCCTCCATTTCTCCATCTGCTACATACACACACACACACACACACACACACAGACACACAATCAGGCTGACGCCTCCTCCTGATCAAGGTGACTTATGGTCTTGGTGTAGGAGGCAGTGACATGGCCGTGCTAGTGTCATTCTCTGACAGATGACAGTGTTGGACAAGCTGCCAGTCCAGCCCGCCAGACGCTGATGCCTCTGATAATTGGAGAGCAGAGTGGCAGAAGGTAGGACAGATGAAGCCTGGGTCCAGTCGATGGATCAATAGTGCAATCGCTGGCTCCAGGTGCCCAGGGTGATGCCTTGTGAATGGACAGGTGAGGCCTGACTGGGGACAGGCGATGGCAAGGTCACCAGCCCTCTTTGTGTGTCCATCCCTCCTTCTCTCCCTTTATATCCTCTGTCACTCACGGCCAGGAATGAGGCATTATGGGAATGGAAGGCTCAGGCCCGATAAATCCCACAGAAGCGCGTATCGCCCCTGGCAACAAATGTGATGTATAGGAAGAGACAGCTGAGAATATCCGCCTCTCCTTTCCTCACAGACCAGTCTCCAATCCACCAAACGCATTGGCCGTTTACTACTGTATTCTTGCCACTCTGGTTGGTTTGATATGAATAAATGATGTTACTCTGGGTTTTATGTCTGTGTTTACCTGCAATCTTTTCAGTTTACTTCTGTTCCCTGTGGCAAACACACAGCCAAGCCCCCCCCCCAACCCCCCCCGCGTCACTCTCACCTATGTGCAACAGTCATATTTAGTTCTTACTGATAACATCCTCTATTCTCTGTCTGACATTCATTCAGGCAAACACATAGACAAACTACTTAACGCCAGAGAAAGACAGAGAGAGAGTGAGCGAGAGAGAGAGAGATTTCACAATTGTAATTTGCGTGCCCCTCTCTCACAAGTCAATAGCTGTGACTTTATCAGCTGCAAACACACTGGAGAGTTCAGCTCACACGCCTAATTGAATAGGAGAACCCAGAGCCTGGACTTGACACGCACGTCGAGTCATTTTCATATCGCTCAAATGCCACCAGCAGGCATGGGGGGAGGGGGGGAGTGCCAGTGGGGTTTGAGGGTGGATGGAGGGAGAGGGGAGTGCCAGTGGGGTTTGAGGGTGGATGGAGGGAGAGGGGAGTGCCAGTGGGGTTTGAGGGTGGATGGAGGGAGAGGGGAGTGCCAGCCCCCCCAAGTGTGACCACCTGACAGCTCGTGGTGACAGGTGCCACTAAGCACAGCACTAAGCACAACGCCACAAAATGGACGCCTCACAAAAAACAAAACACAAGAAATGTCAGGGCCAAATGGGGCAGCAACGTACACTGCATAAGTGAAATGGGATGTGATTCCCATGGGGAGGGGGGGGGGGGGGGCAAGAGATCAGGGTTTCTAATCTAGCCTAGCCCTCTGAGGAGTAGGGGGCCCTGGTAAGAAATGAGCATGGATGCTGCTGTAACTCAGATTCATCCAACCTGTCGAACGCAGATCGAGTCAGACACGTCTCCAGAGAAAGAGAGAAAGAAACAGGGAAAGAAAGAGCAAAAGAGAGCAGGAAGATATCAGGAGATATAACAGTCTGTTGGAACTGAAGGACAGAGCATTACTGGCAGAAGGCAGGATTAGGACCTCACAAGGAGAGAAGGATTCAGACGGAAGAAAAGAGGAGAGAAGGAGAGGACACGAGAAGAGGAAAAGAGGGGGGGGTATCAAGACAGCCGTGATAATAGTGAGACACAAGACACAAAGAGAAAGATCCCCGACAGAAGAAAAGGGAAGAGAAATAGATGGATCGAGAGAGAAAGAGAGAGAAAGAGAGAAAGAGAAGGGGGAGGGATGAAGACAGAAGAGAAGCCCGGGGTAGAGGAAAGAAGTAAAGAGGAGTGAAAAGTTAAATCCAGAAAAAGGCCGATACTGTACAGCAGGAAAGAGAAATAGCCAATTAGCAGGAAGCCAGCAGGTGTGCTTTTTCTCTGGAGCCCCCCTCCCCTTCCTCCTTCTCCCCCCCACATTCTCTGCTCCTCTCTCTCTCGGCAGGCTGGGAATGGGGTGTGGGGTGGTGTGGGGGGGGGGGGGGGGGGAGAGACTGTGTGCGCCGTAAAGAGCAGGGAGTTTCTATGGCAACCGCCTGGCACGCTCTGTCTCCAGGGAAACGGAAATGTCACAGCTTAAGAGGTCTCAGAGAAAGAAGCGAGCGAGGGAACGAGGTAGGGAAGGAGAAGAAAAAGAATGCAGGTAAGAGAACAGGAGAGGAGGATGAGAAAAAGGAAGACCAGGAGAAGGAGAAGGGGGAGGAGGAGGAGGCGATGAGATCAATGCATTACTGCTTATCTCTGTGGCAAGGCTGTCACATTATCAATGAGGTTCTGTACCGCCAAATGAATCTGCAGGCGTCCCCAGCCGAGCCTCCCACTCACACTCTAACTTAGTTTCCAGCCCCGACAGACTCTGGGGCCTGGATATGAGGACGCGGGGTAATTTGGAGACCCTCCCTTAGTCACAATCACAACACAAACCAAAACCTCCAAGTCTCCCGGTCCCTTAACAATACAAAACCACTAAAGGGCTTTTTCAAATCAAATCAAGCTCTGTTTGTTTATTCAAATAACTGTCATGAACAACTTTGTTGACACACCGAGTCAGGTGGAGGGTAAGAGAGAGAGGGGGAGAGAAATACAAAGAGAAAGGACCTCCCATAGTGAGACACAGATTGAGTGTATATGGGTATAAAAAAGAGAGACCTGGGGCCCAGTGCTTACAGGGGCCTGTAGAACGTCCATTAGGCTGAATGGCTGCTGATCACTCTGCCATTAACACAAGGCCCCGGGGCCCCTCCCCCTCACACAGCCAGGTGCTCCAGCACCCCTCCAGGTCTGGCTTTAATCAGGGTAAACAAATGTTGTTCCTCTTGTTGTGGCAGCGCCCGCTTTAGCTGATGTATGCTGCACCATTACAAACCTGGGCACTTCCACTTTCTCCACCCGTACCCCAAATTTCTTTATTCATTTATTTACTAATTGTGCCCATCTGGCATGATTGACCTTTTGAGTGTACCCTGTTGCGATGCGATGAGGTCGTTTGAACTGCGCCGGAAAGTCACAGAAGAAATGAGTGAGGGAGAGGTGCAGAGAAGTGTGCGTGTATTTGTGTGTTTTGATGGTGTGTGTGTGTGTGTAACTATGATGCGTATGTGCGTGGGTGTTGGTGTGCACGAGTGTGTGTGCATGACTGCGTGCATGTGTGTGTGGGCGTGTGTTTGAGGAGGTGTATGTGTGTGTGAGGGGGCGTTCGGGCAGAGGGGGAGATGGCCAGCTAAATGGACCATTTCTCCAGCATGCTGCTGCGTGCCTGCGAGCCTGGACATGCCTAATTTATTTCCTCTTTTGTCGTTGTTGTCTCCATTCCTCGGTTGATTAAGCCAACCTCATGCAGCTATGCTCAACAAATAGCCTAATTGAGTACGACCTTGGTAAATGATATATCAGCCCTCTCCTGCACAAGTGCCACCTGCATAGACAGACCATCTCCCCAGCCCCCTCTCCCCAGACCCTCTTTCCCCGTCCTGGCTACGGCCCACGTCTCCATCCCCTCCTCTCCTCCCTTGTATCACACTCACCTCCCCGAGACGCGAAATAACGCAAACAAGAGGTGGCCTCCGTCATCCACAAAGTCATTTCTCGCACGACCTTTCCCACAAATCACCGCCACGGAGCCCCAACATGGAGGGATCATGGGAAATGGGACGCATTTATATCACTTAGCGCCCTTTCATCTGCGCTTATACACATCTAGTATTCCTGTCCATTTGCAACTTGGGCTCCACCAGTCAGCCAGTGAGCCAGTCAGCTAGCCTGTCAACCAGTCAGCCAACCAGCCAGACAGCCAGACTGTGAGCCAGCCAGCCAGACACACTCAACAGCTCACACAAATGAGCCAACAAAACAACATTCATATCAGCTTCATGCAGCAACAGTACTGTAGCAGCAGCTGCAACAGTCAGAGCCACGCAGAAATTCTCATTAAATTTCCCCTTCCTTTCTCTCTTCCTCTCCGCCATATCTCTTTTTTCTTCTCTCGTTCCCTCTCTCTTTCCATCTCTCTGCGTTAGATAGGAGAAAGGCAATGGGGAAGAGGGAGGTAAAAGAGAGAGAGAGAGAGAGAGAGAGAGAGAGGGAGAGAGAGAGGGAGAGGAGGGGGGCTGGTAGTTTGTGTTCAAAGGGGCCTGCACAAGCAGGAGGATCTGATGGCTCTGAGGGAGCAGGCTCCTGTGAGAGGCTGAGCCGCGATGCAGATGCCTGCTCTGCTCTGCTCCGAGACGCCGGGCCAGCTAATGAGTGAGAGCCCCAGCAGAGGACAGTCACAGAGCAGAGCTTCCCTCCATTCTCCCTGCTCTGTTTGTCGCCACCAAACAGACAGGTAAAACAGCAAGTCCGAAAAGAAACCAGCCAGCCAAACAAGCAGGCAGGCGGCCAAACATCCAGAAAGTCTAGCCAGCTAGCCCCACCCTATGCCCTATTTCAGCACTGAGCGATGCGCCTGCCCAATATCGTGTGTGTGTGTAGGTGTGTGCGTACATGTGTGTGTACGCATGACACTGATGTGTTTTCAGGAAGGATGTGCACGCTGCAGGTAAACACCTGGAGCCTGAGGAATGACCATCCCAGAGACAGAGGCGGGGGCTGCAGCTGGAGACTGAGGCTGTTAACAAAAGTGAGACTCATCTCTCTCCCTGTCCCTGCCTCACCCTGCCCCCCCACTCGTTCTCTCTCTCGTCTCCTCCTCCTTCCCCTCTCCTCTCACCTCCCTGCCTCGTTCTCTCCCTCACCCTCTCCATTTTTCTTGGCCTGTGCTTGCCTCAGGGGGGCCGATACAATCTGTAGAGAAATACTTCATCAAACACAATCAAATATTACAGGTAAATTTGATTCAGGTATCCCCATGTCATTATTTTGAAGAACCAGGGAGCTCAGTGCCTCAAATTCGATCCCATAGTTCAGTTCGCAGGGTGACCTCTAACAGGAAGACTGTAAGCGAACAGCAGATCGTCCTGTCAGCCCCCTCGCAATAAACTCCAAGCAATAAACAGGTAGGAGGTTTCCACGACGAGGAGAGGTCTGTCTGTTTGGACAAAGAGAAGACAAGACGATGAAAGAAGAGATGAAAGAAGGAATGAGAGGAAAAGAAAAGATAAGATAAAAGAAGAAAATCGAGTCTACCCTACCCCGTCTCTCTCTCTCTCTCTCTCTCTCTCTCTCTCTCTCTCTCTCTCTCTCTCTCTCTCTCTCTCTCTCTCACACACACACACTCTATCTTTCTCTCTCTCTATCCTAACCAGCTGGTTGGATATCATCTATGCGGGTCTCTCACTCTCCTTGGAAAGGGAACTCATGCTTTAGCTCATTAAAGCCTAGCATTGGATCTCAGTCCTGGCTGGGCAGGACAGTGACAGGGCATCACTGAGGGTGAGCGAAGACCAGTCCCTCAGGCTAATAACACAGCGCCCACCACAAGGGGCGTGCGGCGTTAGCTGCCATGGCCGCCATTAATCTAGGGCCACAGACAGGCCTCACAGTCATCACGCCATTCTGCCTCCCGCTGTGATCTGCCATCATAGACACACAGTGTGTCCCAGGGCGGACAGGCTTTAATCAATGCCTGGGAGCGGGTTGTGGCACAGCACAGTCACTGGGGACCAGGGTCATTAAAGTGGAGCGTCATAAGCTTGGAAAGCTGTAGGGGCCATGCAATCTGCACTCCACTGGGATGGAGAGATGGGATGGGATGGGAAGAGATGGATAGGAGGAATAGGCCATGTCTACATCTCGCCAGCCCCCACCCGCCCTTCCTCTCCTCTCTGAGTCGTCGTGACAACTGAGGCTGGGTCCGGCTTATTTACTGTGATGGCTGACTGACGGACTGGTTTGCTAGCTGGTTGCTGGCTGCTTCGCTGGCCGAGCCATTTGCTGGCTGTGTAGCTGACTGTCTAGTTGACTGACTGGTTGACTGACAGGGGGAGCTCTCTGTTGTTGTTTAAACAGCCCCATGCCGATGCCCTTCAGCATCCCAATTCTGCTTCCTCTCATGCAGGCCCTGGCTTCACAACCGTCAATCAGCTGATGATGTTATCACACAGAGCGTGTCAAACCTTGCCCCCCGCCCCCCCTTGTCCTCCTCACGCCTCAGGCAAGGAGGGTTCTAACAGACCCCTAATATCGCATTGGTATTGCCTCGTTCCACGCCGAAATCTGTCGTAGTGAAATTGATGTCCAAACTTCACTGGCTCCATCATTTACATACGGGCCAATATCACACGACTTCATTAAAATAAATAATCTTGGATCACATCTCTCACACTCTCGCTCCTCTCAGATGTTTGTAAATCCAATTATTGCACGATCAAATTAGATTTCAGTTGTATTCTTTTTCATATATTTTTGGTTGCCTTCCGAGGTTGGGTTGAGGTGGATGAGGGGGAGGAGGAGCCGGGATGATGAAATCGCCGTGGTGGTTTAATATCTGGGCTTCTGATAAATGTGTTTGCTTTCAGCGCTGCAGCTGTGGATGGTCCAAAGGCCAGAGGCATCGTGGGCCTGGCTGCCGCTGGGACCACTTCCACGTTAATCATATTGCGGTGCAGCTCCAAGGTGTTTAGAGGACATTTGCACATGAGGAAATATGTGTAGGACAAAACTGAGAGGTAGAGGCTGAAGGCTGGACTGGGGGTGAGAGGGGGAAGGGGGTCTGGCTTGTTGTGGTAGGCTAGGCTAACAACCCAAAACAGTGGTTCCAGGTTGTTTGAATGAACATGCACTACAGCATTTTAAAGTGATGCTATGCTAAGCTACATCAGTTAAATACAGCTCTGTTAGCCTGTCTCAAACTGATACTGTAGCACACTTAGCAGCAAAACTAATCACGCAAAACAAACGGTAAAGCAACATGAAGGACGCTATATTTGTATACATCCTTGAACTGTAGTAAAAAAGAAATGGCTCTGTAGTCTACATGTTTTGCCAAATGAAAAGAGAGAGGAGTGAAAAGTAACTGAAGGCATGGGAGTGCTCAGGGTGAAGTAGTTCTTCTCAAATCCCAGAGGAAGTGGAGAGAAGGAGAGTCCCCTGAGGTTCTGTGTCCACTTGGGGAGACGCTCTCCCGCTTGTTGGACTCTCAGGAGACACTGCTCAGGGAGGGCGAAGGGGGTGACGGGGGTTGGGGCGCAAAACTCAGAGAGGAAAAACAACTTGTGCTTTAGTCGCTTGTTTCTTTCTCTCCGCCGTGGCACCGTTACTATCTTATGTCGCTTATTTTCCCCGGTCCGGAACGCTCGTGAAACGCTCATGAAAATGCGCTCGGAGAACGAGGGAGAAAATGAAAGGAACGAAGGAAGAACCAGAAGCCCTGAGGTGGAATAAAGGGGAGGGGGGGAAGAGAGAGTGTATGTGTGTGTGTGTGTGTGTGTATGTGTGTGGCGGTGGGGGGTAGGGGAGGGCATGTGTGTGCATGTGTGCGTTTGTGTGTGTGTCTTAGTGTCTTAGCTTTGTGCGTCTGTGTGTTTATGTGTGTGTGTGTGTGTACCAACTAATCCAACTTGCCTTAGTGGCCTCATATGGGAACAAGATCATTACTGCAAATGGATGAGATAGGGGTGGTAACTAGCAGCACTCTCTTTGGGGGGAGAGAGAGAAAGACAGACACACAGTTGGTTAGTTTAGAGTTGATTTTCCCCTGCTCACAAACGCAGGGCCCGTGTTCATTCAGATAGCAAGGTAATGACCCTTAATCTGAAGAGATGCAGTGCACTCTCTTGATGAGGCCCCAATGGGTCGATGGGCAAGGTGAGGGTGTGGGGGTGGGGTGGGCACGGCATCAAAAAGCAACAACTCAGCCTGGGGCACAAGCAGCTTATGTATATGTGAGTGGGTTGTAGGTACAAGTGGGTTAGTTATAGGTAGGAAAGGAGGAATGAATAGTGGGTTGGTTACAGGTAGAAGAAGTATAGGTTGTTATGGGCAGAAGAAGGTTAATCATGGATAAAAGTGGGTGAGTTATAGAGTGATAAGTCGAACTCGTCGGAAGGATGCTAACTAATTAATTTCTGTAGGCTAGCTGTTGTGGAGGCCTCCCAATGTGTCACAGTAACTCAGGACAGTACACGGTACATGCTCTCCCTGTTATCTCTACTCTCTCTATTTCTCCCTCTTTCTCTCTCTCATAAGCCCCCCCCCTCCCCCCCCCCCCCCACACACACACACACTCCCCATGATCTGTTTATGTACCCTAAATCAGAATATGCAGACGGAAATGAAAACACACCTTTTTCCTTATTTTCGTCTTCATTCAAGTGCTTTCCAGCTGACTAAAATTCATATTTATGCTAATGCTGCTCGCCTCCTCTCCCTGTCTCCCGTCTTGGGCCTTTGCAGAGGGGGAGACATGGAGAGACAGGAGAGAATTAATGACATTGCATTGGAGGTAATGTTTGCCGCGATTCATTAGCCGGTATATCTTTAATTTCCAATAAACACAGTAATTAGGACTGGTATCCACGGAGACGAGGTCCTGGCTGTGCCTGCTGCCGTGGTAACAGCTGTAAGCAAATCTGTGCGAAGGTAGTGGGTGTGGAGTATAGCTCTGGGTTTAACCAGATCCAGGCTGGCACTAGGGACACGCCCAGATTCAATTATATGGTAATAAAGCTCACCTCAGATATACACACCGGCTCTGCTTTCATATAGGGAAGATAAGAAGAGAGAGAGAGAGAGAAAGAGAGAGAGAGAGAGAGAGAGAGAGAGAGAGAGAGAGAGAGAGAGAGAGAGAGCAGGAAAGAGAGAGTGAAAGATCGCATGAGAGGTTTGGAGAGGGATGTGGAGATGGAGGATGAAAGAAAGAGAGAGATGAAAACATCTGCAGCAAAGGCTTGACCTGAGGCCCACGTACATTATTCTTCTATCTATGTTAAACATATGCGAGAACATGTTCTCACATCTGGAGTAGCAGCTAGTCCTCAGTAGGCGCACATACACACACACACGTCCACACGCAAGTGCACACACATGAACACACACAATCTGTTTCTTTCAAAAAATCAATTTATACAGAAGTACATCTCCCTTTTGCCTCCCCTTTCAAAGGACTGATCTCTCAAAGAGCACTTAGGAGAGGAGAGGAGGGAGCAGAGAGGAGAGAGGGAAAGAAAGAGAGAGGGAAAGAAATAGAGAAAGAGACAGCTAAGAGAAAGAAATGCACAAAATGTTCAAAAAAATCGTCCGCTTACATATTACACAGAAATGGGTCTCATTGTGTCCAGAAAGGGCAGGGGGATGAATTAATCCTCTGCATTATAAAAGGGGGACTACTGAGAGTCGTCTACTGAGAAGCAATTTACCATCCTGACCTTTCAATCCTTCCCACATTCCCCCTGACCCTGCCTCTGTTGTGGGAGAACTTTCCAGGGCTAACCACGGTTATTCAGAGGCTCTGCAACCAGGTCTGTCTCCTCTGCTTACCTCCACGGATGAAGGAGTCTACACTTACACTGCAACAATAGGGGTGGAGGAAGGAGAGGGTCAGAGAGAGATACAGAGGGGGGTGGGGCAGCAGAGATAGAGAGGAGGAAAGAGAGAAAGACAAAGACAGAGGAGGAGAGAGAGAGAAAAAGAAAGAGAAAAACAGAGAGAGAGAGACAGTCTAATAGAGGCTGACACAGTCTGTGTTCCCACATCTAACCTTCCTTTCAGTCTGTCCTGTATGTTTAGAGACAAACAAACAGTGAGACCTCAGAAAGCTAATAGGTTCTGGTCGGAAAGCCACAAAGCTACACATGCCCACACACACACTGTGGTCTGTTCAGACTGCAAGTTGCCAGTGTCAGGTTGGGCGTTGTTTGTGACGTCATGGGCAGAGAGGCTGGGTCAAGGGGCAGTGCCAGTGATCTCTGCCACATGGAGGAAGGCGGCAGTGCCATGGCTCGGAAGGGCAAAATACAGTACACACCCTGCCTTCTGTTTTTCCTCCACCTTTCCTTTCTCTTTGCCAGTACATGTACATGTTTCAAATTCAGTGTTTCCAAAGCATTTCACAGCAAATGGAAAGAAGATACAATTATGAATATAGACATGATGGACAATTCATGCAAGAGGAAATGTCTTTATCTTCTCTTTCCCTGTCTCATTTCTCCCCTCTCTCCCTCTCTTCCTCTCTGAGCCTTCCAGGGTTGGACCCCCCACCAGCATATCATATTAGATGCAGACTGGGGAAAGGTCACCCCCCCCCCGCCTCCACTACCCTCACTCCATACTCACACTCTTCCTCCCTGCTCCAGGCACCAACCCACCCCCTCCCCCCACCCTCCCCAGGCTCCAGGCCCCCAACCCTGGGTACAGGGATCAGGAGCAGCCCCTTGCTCCCACTGGGAGGCTGGGGCCACCGGAACTTTTCACCCAGCATGGAGCATGGATAATGTCAAGCAGAGACTAATACAGACAGCAACAACTCTTTATCTCCTGGTAATGATCCTGTGTGTGTGTGTGTGTGGGTGTGTGTGCGTGGGGGGGGGGGGGTGTGTGCATGTGTGGTTTATGAGAGTCCTTTTCAGACCTTGCACCAGAGAACAATAATAGATGAAGTCTCCATCTGCTGTCATGAATTAGTGTTCCTGTTTTTTTTTTACACACACACACACACACACACACACACAGGCAGACATGGACACACATGCAAGCGTACACACCCTATGGACCATATGTGTGTGTGGCCAAAGTTAGAAAGTATCTGTATCAAGCTGGGTCTTCCCCTCTAGTTCCTGGTGGGTCTGTAGGTGAGCATATGGCCGGAGAGGAGAGAGACTGCAGAGCCTCTGCAGGCAGGATTAGGACTGGAGCAACAGACTGCTAGACAGAGGGAGGGAGGGAGGGAGGGAGGGAGGGAGGGAGGGAGGGAGGGAGGGAGGGAGGGAGGGAGGGAGGGAGGGAGGGAGGGAGGGAGGGAGGGAGGGAGGGAGGGAGGGAGGGAGGGAGGGAGGGAGGGAGGGAGGGAGGGAGGGAGGGAGGGAGGGAGAAAGGAAGGTAGGTAGGTAGGTAGGTAGGTAGGTAGGTAGGTAGGTAGGTAGGTAGGTAGGTAGGTAGGTAGGTAGGTAGGTAGGTAGGTAGGTAGGTAGGTAGGTAGGAAGGAAGGAAGGAAGGAAGGATCAAGGAAGGAAGGTAGGAAGCATCAAGGAAGGAAGGAAGGAAGGAAGGAAGGAAGGAAGGAAGGAAGGAAGGAAGGAAGGAAGGAAGGAAGGAAGGAAGGAAGGAAGGAAGGAAGGAAGGAAGGAAGGAAGGAAGGAAAGAGGGAAAGAGGGAAAGAGGGAAGGAGGGAAAGAGGGAAAGAGGGAGAAAGGAAGGAGAGGGCAAGAGGAGGAAGGGTGGTTGAGAGAAAGACGAAGAGGAGAGGAGAAGAGCGGTAATGTAACCCACTACGCAGAGCACAGATGCTGGGCTAGGCAGGGAGGCCCTCTCCTCGTTAAGGATCCATTACGGCAAACTCCTCGTTAAAAATCAAAAAGACCACTGTGATGAGAGAGCCTGATAGGCGGGAGGAGACCAGGAGAGGATTTAATGAAATAATAATTAACGAGAAAAAAAGAAGATGGTTCTATCTCCATTTCCTTATTGAGTTATCGTCTGAAAGTTAGAAGTGATGGAGAGAGAGATAGAAAAAAAATGAAAAAGAGAGAGTCATGTTTTTTGACAGTGTGCTCTTAAAGGTTCCTCACTCACTAATTCTCCTTGCATCTATTGGACTGCATTTCCCTTTCCATAGCCAGCCAGTGGTCTCCACTGACAGGGATATCTGCAAGGAGAGGTATTGGCCAGCAAAGTTCCGCTGAGAGGACGGAAAGGGAGGATGGAGAGGAGGAGGGTGGAGGAGAGGGAGGGAAGGAGATGGAGGGAGGGAGGGGAGGAAGGGGTGGGGGCTCGGCGGAGCTGTTAACACAGGCCCCGGCACCTGGGTAGAACGAGTTAACCTCACTTGATGTTTCAATGTTGATTAAGAGACAGGGGAGGAAATAGGCTTCAGCTCTGGTTAAGGGACAGGCAGGAGGGACAGGTATAGACATGCAGCCAGCAACAGGAAGACCCAGCCAGGCAGCCAGAAAGCTTTCCCTCCATCTCTCTCTCTTGCTCTCTCTCCTGCTCTCTCTCTTGCTCTCTCTCTCTCTCTCTCTCTCTCTCTCTCTCTCTCTCTCTCTCTCTCTCTCTCTCTCTCTCTCTCTCTCTCTCTCTCTCTCTCTCTCTCTCTCTCTCTCTTTCTCTCTGTCTCTCTCTCTCTCTGTCTCTCTCTCTGTTTCCACCTCTCACACTCTCTTTCAGTGTCTCTTTTGCTCTCTATATTTCTCTCTGTCTTTCATTTACTCTCTCTTTCTCCCCATCTGGATCTGAAGGTAACCTGGATCTGGTTTGTTTTCATTCTTTCTCTCTATCATGCTCTCTCTACTGTCCTTAATGCTCCATCTTTCTCTAAAACAGCCTTGCCTCACACGGCATTAGTATCTGCCTAATATGCTGTTCAAAGCACCACATAGTGACACTGAAATCTGTACACTATCAGGACCAATGTCCCATAAACCCAAGGGTAGAGCGGTAGCACTGGTTTTGTCTCGCTAAAAGAGAGAAGAGAAGAGACAGGGGGGAGGCAGAAACAGACAGAGAGATTGAGAGAGATGTTGGTTTTAGATGCCAAAGTGGGTCAATGCATGTGTGCGTCTGTCTGTCTATCTGGGTGTGGTATTGGACTCTGTCTGAACCACACAATGCACCATTGGGTATGTTTGTTAGTGTGTGTCTGTCCAACCGACTGTCTCTCTGTAGGTTATGTAAGTGTGTCTGAACCCTTTAGGGGACTCCCTGACTCCTCTGCCCAGCTGGCACAGCCTGCCCCCTCTCTCTCTCTCTCTCTCTCTCTCTCTCTCTCTCTCTCTCTCTCTCTCACTCTCTCTCTCTCTCTCTCTCTCTCTCTCTCTCTCTCTCTCTCTCTCTCTCTCTCTCTCTCTCTCTCTCTCTCTCTCTCTCTCTGTCTCTCTCTTTGTCTCTCTTTCCATCCATCCACCCATTCCTTTCTGTATCTTCCTTCCTTTTGTCTCTTTCTCTCTATTTCTTTCTCTCTGTCTCTTTCTTTCTCTTCTTCTTTCCTTCTCTCTCTCCTTTCCTCACTTTCACTGACTCTCCTGAACACAGCAAAAGTGCATCATTCATTTCTATTGATTTCTTTATTTTGCAGATGTCCCTAACCTACGGTGACTAACGGAGCATGGCAGCTACAAGTGTATGAACCCTGATTGCTTCTTCACCCTGGAACCACATGGTGGAGAAGGCTGTCTGGCTAGACAGTGTATATCGCCAGAGATGAGGGAAAAAACGTAACCCCCCTAAAAAAAACAATATGTCTAGATGGCAGAGAGCGACTGTGACTGATGGTAAATGTTTTCTTCTGAAGGCTGAGAGGTGTGAGCTATCGCTCCTGACAGGAAGATCTGCCCTGTCTCTCACTGCCCCCTACCCTCAGCCTGCTGCCTGGCTAGCTGACAGGCTGGCTGGCTGGCTAGCTGACGGGCTGGTTGGCAGGCTTGGTGACCTCTGCTAGTTGTCGGGCTTACCTGCTGGTTGACTTTTTAACTGGCTGATTGACTGGCTAACTGGCTCGCAAGCTGAATAGATGCATGGCTGGCAGGTTTTATGGCTGATTAACCGGTTAAATGACTGGCTGGTTGGATGACTGGCTGCACCAGAGCAGGATTCTGAGACGTGCTATCGATGTCACTGCATACCCAAAGCTCCAGGACCCCAGGAGGGACAGCAGGAGTGTGTGTGTGTGTGTGTGTGTGTGTTGGGGGGAGTGGGATAGGACTCCCCCTGGGCCTCTCAAACCCGTCTGTCCCACCACTGCCTATGCCATGGTGACAGCTTCCCCCCTTCCCCCCAATTCCTCTCATCAATCCTCTTTGGCCAATCACAACTCCCCGATCCACCCTGGGCTCCCCTGCCAGTCGGCAGCTGCCCGCCACTCCACCGAGCCTGACGATCGCTTACATCAGCCCCCCCCCGCCCCCCCGCCTCCATGTCTGCCAGTCTGTCAAATGACTGTTGGAGGAGACTGAGGGGAAAACATGGAGGGAGGGGTGGGGGGCACTTGCATGAGGTGGGGGGTGAAAGTGGTTGAAGGGTGTGGGTGGGGGAGGTGGGGCAGAGAGAGGGAGGGGGGAAGCAGGCAGGCACACACCCCTGACATACATCACTCTATTTCTGTCTCCCCTCCAGGTGCAGGTGCTCCCACACACACTGTCCTGTCAGGAATAAACACATGCACACACAAACACGCATGCACATGTACACACAGGCACACACACTCACACCCACACAGGTCATGCCTCCAGAGTCTCAGGCACTCATATGTATGTGCCCTCCCATAGCCACACGCACTAGCACATACCCTCCGTCCCCTCCCTCCCCTCCGTCTCTCCCCTCCCTCTCTCCCTCCCTCTCTCTCGCCCTCCCTCTCTCTCGCCCTCCCTCCCTCCCCTCCCTCTCTCCCTCCCTCCCTCCCTCCCTCCCTCCCTCCCTCCCTCCCTCCCTCCCTCCCTCCCTCCCTCCCTCCCTCCCTCCCTCCCTCCCTCCCTCCCTCCCTCCCTCCCTCCCCTCCCACTCTCTCTCCCTCCCTCCTTCCCTCTGTCTCTCCCTCCGTCTCTCCACTCCCTCTCACCCTCCCTTCGAGTGAAAGCCGGCTCCACATCACTTTGATTCAGCGAAAGAGGGGAGAGAAGAAGAAGAAGAAGAAAAAAAAAAAAAAGTAATGGGCATAAAAATGAAATGACTTTTCTGAGGCCCTTGTGTGAAAGCCTGCCTCGCTGTAGCAGACAGGCAATACTGCTGCAATTATCCCCACTCACACACACACACACGCATACACACACGCACAGATTGCCACACTCTTGCCCTTTGAATGAAGTTTTAATTCCAAAGCCGGTGAATAAAGTGGATGCCCCAGATATCATGTCAAAATAACTCAGTGTTTTCAGATGGAGAGAGAAAGGGAGAGATAGATACTGTAGAGACCGAGATAAGACAGGGAAAGAGCGGGAGAGAGGTAGAGAGACAGACCGATAAAAAGACAGACATACATACCATCACAGAGAAAGACTGGATCATTGAGAGGAAGTTTCTCTGTTTTCAGAGGAGGTGGGTGGTTCAGAAGTGTGTGTGTGTGTGTCGGGGGGGGGGGGGGGTATTGATATGACACTAGCCGCAGGCTATCAGTTGGGCCCCCCAGACTAGCCAGTCTTTTTATACCCAGAACATATCAGACGGGACATGTCCACGGATCAACACTGTGCCGCCGGCGAAGGCCACGGTCTCCGTGACAACAAGCTGACATGTCAATATGATCATGTCTGTCAGTCAGCAGCAGCCCACATTAGAGCCTTAAGATGCTCTACAGAGACACAACACCCAAGTGTCAACAGAATATGCCTGTCATTCAAAAGTAACTTGACATAGCAACCTTGAAAGGGGGTACTTGGAATGAACTTAGAGTGCTATGGGTTTGTATGCATATCAATGTGTGTGTGTGTGTGTGTGTGTCTGTGTGTGTGTGTGTGAGAGTGTGCGTATTTGTGCATGTGTGAGCCTTTGACGGGTGTAATTAGGTGGTGAGAGTGTGCAGGGTACTGATCCCCTGGTGCTCTCTATATTATGACCATCCTGACTGGTCAAGCTGGGGGAGTGGAGCACGGATGAGAGCTTGCATAATTGGTGGAGGAGCAAGAGTAATCTGAGCTGTGGCCTCACTGCTACGTGCCTGTGTGTGCGTGTGTCTGGGTGAGTGTGTCTGTGTGTGGGTCTGGGTGTGTGTGTATTTGTGTGTGTGACCAAGAGTGGTCAACTCCTTAACTGCTGCTTTTACACACAGCCTGCCTTTTAATTCCTACCAGGCCTGGAGGGCACGGCTGAGGTGCTCTACCTCACACACACACACAGACACACACCCATGGGCATTTAATTTGTCTACATTAGCCAACGAGTCAGTGTAGAGGGGAAGGAGAGGAGAAGAGAAGGTAGGTCTTTTTGGCAGTGATGACATCAGCCTGTCCAGGGCTCGGGGGCACAGCTGGGTCCACAACTCTACCACAGAGGAGCCAGAGCTGACGCACACGAGCAATCATACACACAAACACACTTACACACTATCACACACACTGGCGCCAACGCACATTGGGCAGAAATGCGGAAATGCACACACACACACAGACACACACACAGCCAGAAACCAAAACAGAAACACAGATGGAAAGGAACACAGCACCTCCCTCCCTCCCTCCCTCCCTCCCTCCCTCCCTCCCAAGCTTATTTTCCATCATAAAAGTCAGACAAAATCACATTAGTTTTCAGACGTGGCTTCCCCCCCTTCTGAGAGCCTACTCTGCGCTCCCCTGTCTTCACCAGTTCCAAGGCCCATCCTTGCTCCCTGACCACTCTGAGCTTTGATGTGGCAGAAAGAATAATGTAGACAGAGAAAAATGGAGGGATCAGGGATGAAAAAAAAGGAAAAAAAGAGAAAGAGAGCATGACAAGTATCTGCTAATTAATCAGCTACACAAAGAAATGAAATGATAATAAGGTCTTTGGTATGCTTCAGTGGTTGGAGCCAGGGCTTGGTATAAATAGGAGGACTGGGACTATGTGTGTGCATGTGTGTGTGTATGTGTGTGTCTGTGTGTGTGTTGGGGGGGGGGGGGTAGCTAAGAAGGAACAGAAAAAAGTTTTAACTTTTTTTTTACGGATGCTATGAGGCTTTCTTTATTTCTTACTCTCTATTTCAAACTATTTCTTTCTCTCCATCCCTTTCTTTCTCTGTCTTTCTTACTCTCCCTCTCACTCTTTCCCGGTCTCTTTCTGTCATTTACTCTCTCTTTCTCGCTGTTCAGGATTCTGTGCACACCCTCAATTTGTCAGCTCTGGAGAATGCTGTAATAGTCGCGTAATGGCAGATCATTTTTGCTGTGTGTGTGTGTGTGTGGTGTGGGGTGCAGTGGAGGAAGGCTAAAGGGGGATGAAAGACGGTGGAAAAATGTCTGCGGGTGGGAGGGTGAAGCCACCATACATCCTCGTTAGACACCCCCAGACACACACACATAACACTATCCCAGAGGCCAGACCCATGGGCAGGTTAGACACATTGCCTTCACACAGCAAACAACTCCTGGCATTCACACACACACACACATGCACAGGAAAACAGACAGACGCTTATGCTCTCTTTTCATCCACACACTAACACACACACACCAACATACTCACGCACACATGCAGACACACACACCATACCACACTCCCTCACGCACACACTGTACAATGTACACCCCATGGGGAACAAAATCAACACGCGCACACACACACTCGGAACAAAAAGCTGGCACAGACAGCGTCTTTCTCTCTCTCTCTCTCCCGTCCCTTTGAGATGCGCTCCCCTGGCAAATGTAGAATCACAACCACCTCCGACTCCCACATCCTCTGCCCCACCAGCCATCCCCTCCCCTCCCCCCGCCTTATTCCTGCAAACTAACGTCCCTTTCACATGTGGTTACGCTCTGCCCCCTCTCCTGAGGCTGGTGGACTGTAACACAGTAAACTAACAATCAATGGTCATTGCGTACATGGGCTACTGTCTGCATTCATTCCCTCTCATCTCCCTGCATGCGCGCTGTCCTGGAGTCTTCACAAGGCTTCTCGTGTGCCTTCAGGACGCTGTCTGCTGCCGTCGTCAAAGCTGTTGGAGAACCGGTATAAATATACATGTGTGGTGCAGACCATGCAGGAGAAACTGAGAGAGAGAAAGGAATACTGATCCAAAGAAAGTCAAGCTGGCAGTATGTACATGCACTGTATGTATGTATGTTTGTATGTATGTATGTATGTTTGTATGATTGCATGTTTTGTACGTATGTATGTGTGTATGTATGTATGTATGAACTCCCAAGCATATCCTGCAGTGCTATACAGCTAAACATCAACTACATAAAAAAAATACTGTATGAACAGCATACCAATTGCTATTGACCAGAGTCCAGTTACACTGAGCCAATATTTCTCAATCAATGTTTATTACTGTTACCATGGACCAGCCTGGACTACAAGGGTTCTGTCTGGGTCCAGGACTGTATGTTGGACGTGCTGAGAAATGGGCTTGTGCGTGTATGATTCACTATTTATTCAATATCCAAATTAGATTTAGAGATCTTAGAAAAAAAGCTTTCACATGAAATGGTAGTATTACTTTTCTTGTTCGAAATCCAGACACGATTTTAAAGCCTTAAAGGTACAACCACATCTAATCACAGAAAATCATCAGATCTACTCTGTCAAACTCCCTTCACACACAACTTTCAACCTGTGTGTGTGATTCCTTGCCTACTTGTCTGCGAGTGTTTGGTCAGTGTGTGTGTGTGTGTGTGTGTGTATCCCAGTCCCTTAGCAGTGGGCTCCAGGGTTGGTGTGCATGGGCTGGGGCTGGCCTGTCATGTAGAAAGCATCTCACACTGCCTGGCACGCAATTAACTCCCTGGCAGCCACCCTGGGCTGTCATTTGCATGGTAATATATCTGCACTACTTACTGTAGGAGCGGAATGAGCATGTGTGCGTGCGTGTGTATGTGTGTGTTGTGTTCGTGCATGCTTGTGTGTGTTGTGCCCTGTGTGTGTGTGTGTGTGTGTGTACGTGTTCAGCTTCACAAAACATCCCTGGCCCTTATCAATCCCTGACTGGTCAGTCCAGATCGGAGAGAGGATGGTGTGTTGGTGGAGCGTGAGTGGTAGACAGTATCGATTCAACAATATGTTTTGATTTGATATTAACACACTCAAAGCGGCGGGTGTGACTGATGAAGCTGAAGAACACAGAGTCTTCTCAGCACGAGGGCACATCTGGAGAAGCCACGTTTGTGTACTGCTGCATTGGCTCAGCTTCTATCCATTATCCAATCTTTTTTTTTTTTTTTTTTCGAGCTCAATCTGGACACACACACACTCCTGGAGATGTCTGGCTCCGGACCAGCCAGGGCTCATCTACTGTGGCAGGTCTGATCACATACGGCTGGGTGTGCGTCGGCTTGGGTTTGTGTGTGTTTGTCCATATGCTTGCATATTAAGTGCACAGCAAAGGTGAGTGCGATAACACCTGACTCTGCATGGCGTGTGCGTGTTCTGGTACAAGGAACAGCATTGGAGATAAAGGTGGGGGTGGGGGTGCGTGTGCGTGCGTGCGTGTGTGTTTTGAAAGATGGGTGATCAGAGTAAAGATTGCACTCATCCGTCGTGCTCCAGTGCTTCCATCAGGTCTAATGAGTGTATGGAGGTGACCTCAGCCTGTGGGTTTACACACTCTGATTGCACAGACAGACCCCTCCACACCCCTCCCTCCATCCCTCCAACCCACGCTCCAGTCTAATCACTTGCCCCTATGTAACCCCCATCCATCTCCATCACTCCTCCTATGCCAGGCCAGACGGCCCTTCTTCCCTGGCCCCAATGAAGACATCTCCCCGGAACATCAGCCGTCCATCCATCCATCCACATGCAAGTCATAAACAACAATTAGCAACTTTTGATATGCAGCAACAGCTTAAGGTTCATGTTGGTGGATGGTTAGCAGAGTTCATTAGCTTGATCCAGCGTTAAGGATCCCCTCTCAACACTGTGTTATATCTCCATCTGGCTAAGTTTGGCCTGCCCTACACACGCTCTCATATTATTGAGTGCTTTCATTTCCTGTTTTAAAGTTTGCTCCATTTTCCTCACAGATAAACATGTTCTTCTAGCCGGGGTTGAGGGTCGGGCGGTTGAGAGGTAGACATCAACGGCAGGGTCACGGTCTCCTTCTAATCTTCTCCTCCCCTTTGATCTGAGCAAACTTCAGTGGGAGCTAGCTCCAGCCGTGCCCCAGACGTTTCTAAAGGGCTGCAATTAGGCCACAAACAGCTCCTCCACTTATCAGGCGCTTTCATGTCGGCCATTTTATTTTTATGAAAGCAATCGATTGTCCCTGTGGTCGGTGAGCCTGGGCACAAGGGCCTCTCAGAGTTGTTCCTGTCTGTGCAGCCAGCGCCATTTGATTAACACTGAGATGATAGAGAGAGCAGGAGGGGGAGGGGAAAGAGAGACACAGCAAGATGAGGAGAGAGAGAGAGAGAGAGAGAGAGAGAGAGAGAGAGAGAGAGAGAGAGAGAGAGAGAGAGAGAGAAATGCAGAGAAACAAACAGAGAGAAAGACAGAAAGAGAAAGTTTGGCTACGGGACTAGCTAGCTGGAACGTTTTTCTGACAGACACTGGAGTAATCAAGGCGGGCTCAGTCGACTGCTAGTCAAAACGCCGGGAGCTCCAGCACTCATGTGTTTGGGTCTGAAAAGACAAGACTGCATGCTTAGAGAGAGAGAGAGAGAGAGAGAGAGAGAGAGAGAGAGAGAAGTGGGAGGGAGGGATTGAGAGAGAGAACAGACAGCAGAGAATGGAGCTAGTGGGGCCTGGAGAGTATGTTATTTACAGATGGCTACAAACAAAAGAGTTTGCAGCCTCAGTAAACACACACACATTGAGAATCCAGCAGGACAGGGCAGGAGGGGAGACTGCAGGGTCGGACCACGTCATCATCTCCTGGAGAGAGATCATCTAAGCCTCTAACATTGCGGTGCACACACACACACCCTGACACTCCCCACACACACACACATCCTGACACCCCCGAAATACCCCCCGAAACACACACCCCACCCGCCACACACACACACCTTCCTTTCCTTTTCTCCTCGGAGCAGAGACAAAAAAGGTGGTGGTAGAAAGAAGGGTGAGAGAATGAGTGAGAAAAAGGATGAACGACAAAAGGGTTGAGTGAGTAAATAGAGAGTGCACAGAGACAGAGAGAGAGAGAGAGAGAGAGAGAGAGAGAGAGAGAGAGAGAGAGAGAGAGAGAGAGAGAGAGAGAGAGAGGGAGAGAGAGGGGGAGAGCAAGGGAGAGAAAAGGAGAGAAAGGGAAATAAATAGAGGGAGAATAGAGAGTCTGTTTGCCACGCATGAATGTGCAGCACGGTTGCCGTGGAAACCTGAGCTGCTTGGATTATGAGCTGATTAGCTGCTCTCCTCCCTGTCCCCTACACACTGGGATGTGCATGCTACCTGTGACTTGCTCCTTTGCGTGCGCACACACAGACACACACACTGGCAGAGAAACACACACACACATGTAGACACAGACATGCAGACAGACTCATGTACACACAAATGCACACTGGAAGACCACGCACAACCACAAGAACCTGAGGTTCCTCCTGGTTGCCTAGTGTCTCGCTATCTCCTTGCCAGTACTTTTTTTTTTACATCAGTCTCCATTTCTAAGTCTCTGCTATACTATCTCTCACCTCATCCCCCCCTCCCCCCTCCCCCCTCCCTCCCTCCCTCCCTCCCTCCCTCCCTCCCTCCCTCCCTCCCTCCCTCCCTCCCTCCCTCCCTCCCTCCCTCCCTCCCTCCCTCCCTCCCTCCCTCCCTCCCTCCCTGTCTCCCTCCTGTCTCCCTCCCTCCCTCCCACTTCTCTCCCCTCTCCCACCATCCCTCTCTGACGTGTTGGGCTGCTAATCTGGGCCTTATCGGACGCTGCAGCTCGGCTCGCGCTCCCTCCCCACAACCTCTTATCTGCCATCTCTGTCACTCACAGCAGATCAGCTCGCTGTGCCTCCAGCTGAGCCATGCCTCACCACAACCCCACACACACACACACACACACACACCCCACACACACACACACACACAGACCACCCTCCTCCTGGCCCTCGCTCTGCCCTGCCCTCGCCTGCTCTACCCTTCACATAACCCAGCCCTTGGCACTCACAACCCCCCCCCCCCCCCTTCTGCCCCGCGCCACAAACCCACACACACACACACACTTTATAGAATGCCTGATTGTGTACAACTCTAATATACAAGGACACATGTTTGTACACACAGGGGTTAACTCTGAAAGAACACATGTTGAAATTGTGTCACACAACGCCCTAAATCAGGTCAGCGCGCATGCACGCACGCACGCACACACAAGCACACACACACACATACACATAAACATGCTCACCCTTCATCTCACATTAGGTCAACTCTCTTCAACTGTCTTCATCATGGCCCTCAAATCAATCCCTCCCTACCCCCTACCAAGATCAAACTGTGATCCCGCTCAGTATATAGCCCACGCATCCCATACACACACATGCATGTACACACACACACACACACACAAGCTAATCCACACCGTCGGCGTAGCGTTCACGAGGCATGCGGTGAGGGCAGCTGCTCCACAGGAAACGACACAAATCCCTTCTGGGGGCAGGATTCATATTTTTGGACGCTGGTGCTTTTATGTGAGGGCAGGTGTGTTCAGGATCCCCTAATGCTGAAGTAATTGTAGATAATGGAGTTTAAAGGACAGCTGCTGATGTGTGGTTTAAGTAGGATTTGGCTGGAGATTTATAGTGGAGAGAGGGAGGAGGGGTGAGGAGTTGGAGAGGTCTGGTGGGGAGTAGGGGGGAAGGTGGGGAGATGTGTGTGGGGGGGGGGTCAATGATGGAGAAAGTGAGAGGGAAATATAGGAAGATATGGAGAAAGTAGATAGAGCAGTATCTCTCTTTAACGGTGAGTGCACATGAATTTCATATGGGTAAAATCACCGAGGGAAATAGAAAGAGAGAGAGAGAGAGAGAGAGAGAGAGAGAGAGAGAGAGAGAGAGAGAGAGAGAGAGAGAGAGAGAAGAGAGTGGGAGGAGTGAGAAAAGCAGAGAGAGAGACAGCAGGATGAGAAAGAGAGGGAAAGAGAGATAGCAGAGAGATCTGCTCTCCGAGTCCAGTCCTGTGTGGTGAAGGTTCTGCGGGCCACGGACAGGATGACTAATTGGAGGAGATAAGAAATGAGCCATGACTCCTATCTACTCCCCGGAATCATCCCGACCCTACAGTACGCAGCACATGCTCTCTCTAAGTGGGGCTATTCCTCCATTGATTATTCCCTTTCTGTTAGTGTCTAATTCCTGGTGGATGGGATATTTTGATTGAGAGAAAGAGAGAGAGAGAGAGAGAGAGAGAGAGAGAGAGAGAGAGAGAGAGAGAGAGAGAGAGAGAGAGAGAGAGAGAGAGAGAGAGAGAGAGAGAGAGAGAGAGAGAGAGAGAGAGAGAGAGAGAGAGAGAGAGAGAGAGAGAGAGAGAGAGAGAGAGAGAGAGAGAGAGAGAGAGAGAGAGAGAGAGAGAGAGAGAGAGAGAGAGAGAGAGAGAGAGAGAGAGAGAGAGAGAGAGAGAGAGAGAGAGAGAGAAGGAGTTTATATTCCAGCTGTTATCCCAACCCCACACTTTACTGTGCTGGACTTGAAAGAAGGAGACAGGTGGGAGAGAAACAGAAAAGGGAATCAGGAGATAAAGACAGAGGTGAGGGCCAGAGGTAGAGGTAGAGAGAGAGAGAGAGAGAGAGAGAGAGAGA